>NC_092570.1:5668333-5990000 GCF_037975245.1 Apostichopus japonicus | reverse complement strand
AACATGGTCAGATGCTGAACTACAAACACTCTCGTCCATAGGATGGAAATGTCAGTGGTGGTTATGAGAGTAGGAATTTGTGTTATAATTACATGCCTGCCTTGTAATTCTCTGACAATTATTTGAAAATATGCTTAACTTCGTAACAGTTGTGATATGCAATACTAAATTGAACTTCTCCAGTCATCAAATTAATTTGAATAGTAATGATATGGCTAAAGTTTTTCAGGGAAGTTTATTTTCATGTCTAAAAATAGCCAATTTTGGAGTCTCGCATGACAGCAATAAGACTATTTAGGATATAACAAAAACACCTGGTTTTTATTGCCAAATAACTTGTGATTCCCACAGTTTTAATACCCAATGAAGTGATCATAGTGACCAAAGAAACGTTCCATTTTAGTCTTGCCATTTCCCTTCCTGTTAATTCAGAATAAAGCTGATCAATCAATGGGAGTTAGAATGTTGATTGATCAGCCAATGAGAGTTACGTATCTTGTCATATACTGTTAGGAGAGCAAGCTGATGTATTTACTATACATTTTTTCATTCCTAGGCACGATCCATTGGACAGTTTGCTCATTCCTGGGTGACTGGTGACAGAGAGTGTCAGCCCCCTGAACCAGTTGATGCTTGTCCTGAGGACGATCCAAATAGGCCCACCGCAATTGATAAGTGTTGGGTTATGGTAGATAGGTTTGGTAAGTCATAATTAATCATGATTTTATTTTACACATATTGCTCTCCATGCACTTTGAAGCTGTTGATTATGGATCCCACATCATCCTGTGCGTGGATTTCCTTGTTACAATAGAACTGCTATAGAACCTGCTAGCTGGTTGTTATGAAAGTTGATTATAGTGATATGTGCCAATTTCAAAATCTCAGTAATGCACCATGAAGTGTTATGGTTTCATTGACTGGTATATAGATCAGCAGCTTTCCAAGTTTGCATTATAGTCTACAGAATTCCTGCTAACACTTTGTATCTGATCTTGGTCACCCAGGTCCCCTAGCCGGCTGCAGAGATTTCATAGATCCTCAAGATGTATTTGATGACTGTGTCTACGATGTCTGCTTGACAAACTTAGAAACGGAGCACATTTGTAAAAATATAGAAGATTACGTCACCTTGTGTCGGGACCGAGGGGGTAACCCTGGCACATGGTGGACCTATGTCCCTGAGTGTGGTGAGTACAATTCCAGTCCTGCTAAGGTTTGGTTTCCTGGAAACAAATAAATGCTTCTAACTTCATTATCTGTTTGATTCTTAGCAAATTTTTATATAGCATTATTGGAGGTTGTGAGGAGGTATACATTTAGTCCTTCGTATACATTTGTACATTTTCCAGTTGTGTTCATGTTGTATCTTATCGCAAGCACTTCAGAATGCCTGAGTTTCTCAATTCCTTATCCTACACTGAATCTTTCCCCTTAAATTACCACGGGCAATTTTTAGACCCTTCCCGATCCCTCCCATGTAAGCCAGCGTAGGAGGGATCAATTTGTGCAAGACATACACATCTCAAACACTACAGCATTCTTGTACAACTCAATTTCTACGGCATTCTGGTGGAACCTTTTTCCAGATTTCGTTTAAAGAATTGTTTTTCTTTCTTCAGCTGCTCCCTGCCCAGCGGATCTGCAGTACACAGATTGTGGCACTGCTTGTCCACCGTCTTGCGAAAACCTGGATGGTCCCGTAGAGTGCGCAGAAACTTGCATCGAGACCTGCCAGTGTCCAGAAGGACAAGTCCTGGATGGTGAAAAGTGTGTCTTTGATTATAACTGTGGCTGCAAATTACAGAACGGTGTCTACATATCTGTGAGTTTTATTTGAAAAAACCACCATCGCCTACAGACGACCACGCAACATACGAGACCTTCTTGTGCTTGCTGCTGTTCCACATCTAACTTCTAACCCCACACCCATTCAGCATGGTACTTTAAAATGTGATCGTACTTCGAGATGCATCATCTGCAGCCACCACATTGTTGAATTCAATTCCATCACCAGCCACAGCATGCAACTCACACACAACACCAAGGGTCAAATCACTTGCACAACCACTAATGTTATCTATCTGATCTCTAGTAGAGTTTTCGGCATTCAGTATGTTGGCGAAACCAAAACCACCCTCAAGAAGCGATTCCACTTTAACCTTCCCAACCATACCATTAAAGACATGTCCCTACAGGGGATTGAATCCTTAGGTAGCCGTCCAGACCAAGTACGAACCAGCGGAGAGAGGCTGTGGATTTCATGCCTTCTCACCATTTAACCCCATGGGCTCAACATTCAGGAAGGACATGACTATCTTTTCTTCTTACAATTTACAACGTAATATTACATTTTCAAATAACTCTTTCATTCCTGGACAATTTGAACACAGAGGACTGTTATACTCCTGTTTTCTTTTCTTCCTTTTTTCATTTTTTTCATTCTCAAGTCTGTCTGTCTGTCAAAATATTATTATTTATATTTTAATCCTGGATATTCCAGATCAGTTTTAAAGAATATTTATATGTAGTTTTAATTACCATAACCATGACACAATGCCAATAGGCATTATTTGAAATAATCAGCAATTTTGTAAGTACGAAGAGGTATCGTTTGCTGCACTTTCCAAATGTGTTGCTTGTGGTATTGTACCTCCACGGGTGTTGCTCATATGGACTTTGGTTGTTGCTATTAGCTATATTTTTAGCTTTGCATGCAGCAGGGACTATATACAATAGCATGTGTAATCTGTTTTTCAGTTCTTTGTTAACATTGATCCTGTCCATGTTGTCTGCTAGTCTGCAACAGCTGATAGAGCACTGATGGATATAAAGGAAAATGTTGTACGTTTTCATTCCTTGAAAATAACTCTAAAGGAAATTCAACGGTTGATTAAAAATGTAAAACTGGTAATGATCTGCAACTAATGTCATACAAACGATTGAGGTTTGCCTCAACCAATCATAGAATATCATGTCGCTGGAAATAACCTTTTGCTATCAGTCAAGCCTGCGCCATAAGAATGGTGACCTCACAATACTTTAGTATTGATGGTTGAGTGTGCAAACCCAATCATGGACAGTAAAAAGACTCACTATGTTGTTCTGTCATTAAAAAAATATATTAGGTGTCTTGTCAGCGATTTCTTGTGCCCTTATACAACTTTTTGAAATTGTGATTTTCATTGCAGCAAGTTGATGTGTACACATACGACGATTGCTCTCTTCGCTGCACCTGTGTGGATGGGGAAGAAAACTGCAAAGCTTACGGTTGCCGTGATACCGAAGAATGTAAGGTCGTTGGTGGAGAGAGAGGATGCTTCTGCAAGGAAGGGTTAAAGTTCAACGGACAAGAGTGCTCCGATGGTAATTAATGCCTGTCTTTTTTTCTTTTCTTTTAAAGTTGTAGCTATAAATTAGATGCGAACGCTGGAAAAAAATGGGATTTTTTTCAATGAGGAGGTGTTGCCAATGCTAAAAAAGAACAAAAATATATGAATTTAACATCTTCAGCACTTGATAGTACTGAATCCGTTGAAGGCACGCAACTTCCCCGATGTATGGATATTAAATGCTTTTTACAGTAAATATACCTGGATCTAACTTAATCTGCAAATAAAACTCAGAAAAGAACTTTTTTATTACATATTTGAATTTGCAGGTTATTGTCTCTGGTCATCAGATGTGTTTAGAATGAAGGTTATTTTATAATTTTTGTTGCATTTTGTATTAAAATCACATCAGGTGATGCATTTTTTGGAAAGATCAAAGAGAACATTGGCTAGAATGGGATTCGAAAACGTGACCTAATAGATCATTTTTGTTGCATCACAGAATTAACACAGACAATATCACGAGAGTTGCTGAAGTATGAACATGTTTGAAATTGTTGGGAAGTGAATAATAATTTGCATGTCAGTATTTTTCAAATATAAGCTTCTGCAAACAAGCACTCTGGATTTTCAATTTCACATTAGAATATTTATCACTTTGTGAGACTAGGTGAAAATGCGGTATGGTTAGGAAAACAGTGACTTAATCATTTGATAAGAAACAGGTTGATTAGATAATGGAAAGTGAAGAAACTGCAAACAAGTTTTTGTCTTATAAACATTTTTACAATTTATTAAAAGACTAATCTGAATGCATTATGCTTCTCTCCTCGCCCGTCCCCCCCCCCATCCCCCACCTCCCTCCAAAAAAGAAAAATACACAGGCTGAATTTTCTTTCTTATGTTGTTTGTAGAGCCTTGTTCTTGTCAAGTTTGGGGAGATCCCCACTACATCACCTTTGACGGCCTGACCTACGACTTCCAAGGAGATTGTGAATACGTTCTCGTAGAAACCTGCGACCAGGGTAACCTGCCAACCTTCAGAGTCATCGGTAGTAACGACAAGAACCTACCATCTCAGTCGGTCTCTTACCTACGACGAGTAATATTGCAGTATCATAACGTGGACTACGAGATACTCAGCTCTGGTGTCATGAAGGTGGATGGGGTAGCAAAGACTCTGCCCTATACCACAGGAGGTACAGAACATGTAACCATTACCTACCTACCACCAAGGAAAATAGTGAGTATACAGTTTCTTCAGGGATCGGATAAAGAGGGAAAGGGGGTAGTGGGGTAGGGCCTAGGTGGAGGGGATGAGAGAGAGAAGATGGCTGAGTTTTGAAGGAAGGAATATGAAATATTGTTTCTTAAATATAAAATATTGATTTTGTGTATGTAAGTATGAATGTATTTTAGATCCTACTCTAGCAGGAACTCGTGAAGAAGCCATCATTGGCTTATTAAAGCCGCAAGCTGACCGAAGTCAGTCTCTTAGAGTGATATTTTAACGTCCATGATAATGAATTGTCAATTGTGAACAATTCTGTAACTGGACGACATACATTATTCTTCGAGTGACTCGAACTTGGGACCTTATGATTGAGAAGCACGGTAGTTAACCACTGAGCTAACACTCCTTAAGTGTTTTATTTATCATTGTTAAATCATTGTTTAAATCATCTTGATTTATATTGATATTATAAAATCAGTTATTGTTCAATGAAGTCAATTGAAAGACTGTAATTGGCTTCTACATACGTTTGACGTCAATTGGCTTTGGTGGCCCTAACCAAACCAATCCTTTCTTTCTGCCAATGAATTTTTTAGGGGTGAAACCTAGTTACTTGGTATGCAAGGTACTGTGCCTTGCGAATGGCTTTCCCCCCCCCCCCACCACCCTTGGATACAGGGGCGGGATTTGAGTTGTGAAAGTGAGGGGGCAAACCTGCCAGCAAGACTACCTAAGCGGAGCGCCACCATCGGTTGGCGCGGTGCGTACAAGAAATTTTTTGGCTTTACAAACCCTCCAGATGGCCGGAAACGGCACTTCCCGAGTGCTCGAGTGCTCGAGTACCCATCCTTGAAATATGGATCTCATGTCTGCAATTTGTATCTAGATAGTTAATTATTGTTTAAAAATTTGAAGAGGATTGATAGTAGAACATATGGTCAGATGGTCATATACAACTTTTGTTATACGTCACTATCTAAGCGGAGCGCCATCATCGGTTGGCAAGGCGCGTCGAAATTTTCGATGAAAGGTACCCTTAGATCGGTAAAATTAACACCCCCATGTAGGCTTTAAATTGCATCTAAACAATTAATGAACGTGTTTAAATTTAGGGAGGACGGATAGAAGAACTTATATGGTGATGTACAACTGAAGCTTATACGTCACTATTTAGGCGGTGCACCACCATCAGTTGGCACGGCGCGTCAAAATTTAAGCAAAAAGGAAATCCTAGTTCATCAAAAATGACACCTCTGGTAACAATAAATCGCATCTAGACAGTTCTTTCCCCCTAAAATTATTAGTATATTTTGCATTTGGACCGATCATAGAATATGTTCAGCACCCACTTCGAAATTCTCCCCGCGGTCCCCACTTCTTGGAGCACTTGGCAAATATTGGGGCTGAACATACCTTTACCCCCCCCCCATGGGGGATGAGCCCCTCAAGTCCTCCGGTTCCGTCGCCACTGAAGTCGAGTAGGGGGGATTTCGAGCAGTAAAGAAATTACATCGGCATTGCCATTGCATATTGTTGAATGACACGGGGGAGGGGGGGGGGTGTCATGTGTCAGTTTATTGAATTTAATTATTGATATACCCAATATGCAAATCTGGCTTTCGTAAATCGTTTCTCTGGATTTAGTTATTCAACGCATTCAGTAGAGCAGCAACGTTGAAAATCAATTCCTGAAGCTAGCACTGTAGCACATGCCGCGGATTCATCACATGCAGAATTGAATCGCTAGTGTGTTAGCTCCAGGGTTCGTAACCTGTGCTGCGAACCATGTGCTAGCTCCAGCTCCAGTTATTCTGCATGCTACATGTAATACGATCTTAAACACAAATTCGACTTAGATTCGAAACAAATAGGCCTATCTGATAGAGCTGTTGTGGGGGAATAATTTCGATTAGGGTTGTGCACATTTGTCTGCAAAAACGACAAAAAAGTGAACTAAGATTTGGGAAAAAGTGGGGGGGGGGCAAATGCCCCCTCTTTCCCCCCCGTAATCCCGCCCATGCTTGGATACATAGCAAGGGTGACCAAACCATGGTCCTTTGACAATTATACCCAACTCTCAAGAATATGTTGACAGAGCTCAGTTTTTTGTATCACAATTTACTATATAAGATGATCAAACATGACAACTCTGTTCATATGTTTTACATCTCTGAAACATCTGACGTTTATCCTATTTGACATTTACTTGATAAAAAAAGTTAATGAACCCCTGCCATATAGGGATTGCCACGAACTAATGGCTGGACAGCTCAATTGATACAGTGCAGGACTTGTAATTCTGAGGTCACTGGTTTGACTGTTGTTCTAGAATAACAAACCCTCTTGCTTTTATCAAAAAAGACTTATATAATTGACAACAAAATGTTTTGAGATTTGGCTGTAATAATTTCTCAACAATTGAAAATAAGTGCCTATTATTTGACTTTATAGTATATTGCACTGGAAGTCAGTACCCGATGAGCCTTTGGTGAACATTGTGGGTGTTTTGAGTTCAATTTGATACTTTCACACTTAACATAGATGGTGGTTACTCACTTTGGTCTGAAGATGACTTTCACTTATGCTGCTGCCGGTCTGACCTTGGAGGTCATTCCTGACTACCACGAGGCACTGTGTGGTCTCTGTGGTACCTGCAATAAGGACATCACCAATGAATTTGTCCTTCCCAATGGACAACTGGTAAGTTTTACCCCTTAAAAGGAAAGCAGGCTACCTAGCCTAGTAGCTACTGTTGGGAGGTGGAAAAATCTATGGAATAAATGACAACAAGTTCCAATATGTTATGAAATATTACAATACTGTAAATTGTTTCCAGCTCAAATGTTTTGTCATGTGATTTGTTTTCTACGGTCCATCACCCATACTTGTATACTTTGTTCATGTTACATTGTCTAATAAACCCGTGGTATCTTTCACAGGCGGAATCTGCTTCAGCATTTGGTAATGCCTGGACTGTGGGTGATAAGCAGTGTACTCCAGACTCTGGGATAGATCCTTGTGATGGCAAAGATGATGTCAGAGTGGGTGCAGAGAATCTTTGTTACATTCTGAAAGCTGATGGTGAGTTTGACTACCTATAATTACAAATATTATCTGTCATATTTAATGTTATACACCCAGAACAGTGTGTTGTGAGATGTCAAAGACCATTATATAACATGTACAGTTCCTCAATGTGGTGTCACGGGACTGCCTTACATACTTGCTAAACATTCACCTGCTATCTCTTATTGGGTTTCCTATTCCAGCAGCAGGGCACCTCAGGACGAGGGGAGTAATATCCCTCCACCCATGCCTATCACCACCAATATCTTTCACAGCAAAGATTTTACCATTCGTGGTGGCCCCACAGGTGGCATTAAACCATCAGTGAGAATTTGGTCTGACCTCACCTGTACCCACAGCCTATCTCCCTCCCGCTCCCACACCCTATCCTCTCCCACACCCTATCCCTCCCACCCACACCCTATCCCTTCCTACACCATATCCCTCCCAAAACCAATCTCAAGCCTGGTTCATCTCAGGTATGGCTTATATCATAGTGACTTTTGAGTTCTCCTACAGAAGAAAAAGAAGACAGTTTAAAATTTAAAACTTCCCAAAGCAACGATTTAAGCAGAATAACAGAAATTAAGTCTCATCTTCAGAATTTTGTAATTCCAATATAAAACAGAGAAAAACTCAATTTCCTTTCTCTGGTGTTGTTTAAGGTCCATTTGCCAGCTGTCGTGAGTTTGTGGACCCTGATTCGTATTACAACAGCTGTGTTTACGATACTTGCGCCACCGAGGGGACGGACTCATTCTGTGCTGCCTTAGAAGCTTTTACGACCGCCTGTCGCAATGCCGGTGGTGACCCAGGACAGTGGTGGGAAGAAGTAGCAGAGTGCCGTGAGTCCATTTGCATCTTCATATTATTTAGCTTTTGAAATATTGTTATGGTAAAATTTGTCCTGAAAGGGTAATTTAAATTCTATTCAAATTGAAAACTTGAGTCGCAGAAACATCATAAATATCAGTGTCTTACGCTGTTGTCTTGGTTACAGAGGTCGTGTGTAATTTCCCTCAAAGTTAAGTTTAAGTTAGCTAAAGTTGCTAGTGGCAGATTTTCTAGATCTTTTAAACCATGTGCATATATGCACATGGTTTGTAAACAATGTTGCTCTCAGGTTTGTGACAGTCAGATATTTGACATTCAGGAGAAATGCTGCAGCTATGAATACACTGTTGCGTTTTTTTAATTGTATACTGTGGAAAGGTCATCTGCCCAGAATTCAGGATGCTAAAACTGCCAAAATTTGCAAACAGTAAATTCCTCTATGCATGACTGTTATGACCCTCAAAATAAGTTGGTATGTAAAGTTTAAAAGTAGTAAAAATTAGATGTCTGGTTCATATTAAACATGTTTTGTTACAATTACTATTCATAAAACATTGTATGCATGTGTAAATTATTCAAGTACATAAATACATATGTCACATTAGATCATCATTCATGTTTGATTTTAGGAGTTCATATGAAAATGATTATCATTTCACGACACTGTGTGTTTTCAAATGTGATTTCTGTCCCATCCTGACCTGAGTGATATGTACACCACCACGTCCAGGTTTTGATACAGTCTAGCTGTGTATTAAGTGGGTCCTAATTCTTGGCTCTGGTCTCATAAAATTGCAGCTGGACCTTGTCCCGAGGGTATGATATACACAGCGGATGGCCCGGCCTGTCCCACCACCTGCTCCAGCAGAGATATTCCCATCACCTGTGACATTCCAAATGTAGAGACGTGTGTCTGTCCAGAAGGAAAGATTCTAGATGGAGATAAATGTGTTTATCCGAGAGAATGCGGATGCATCACTCCAGAGGATACCTTCATCTCAGTATAAAGATCACATGTTCATTGTTGTCAATATGTTATGTTTACATTGGTAGTATAATGTATAAGTTACCTCAATTAATCAGTGACTACTCTTTATAGTGAAGTTTATTTGACTGCACATGATGATAGTATGGAGGTATGTATTTAGGTGTGTCATACCTCATAGCTTATACATAATGGTTTGTAGGTTATATGAGGTATATACTACCTCAATAATGTACAAGTAACTATGATTAAATGAGGTATGTAATACTACTGCAAGGATATAACAGAAGTATGTGGGTGTTTATGAGGTACATCATACCTCATAACTAATATATAATGCTTTATAAGTTACATGAGGTATTTAATACCTCATATAAGGTAGTTACACGATTGTATAAATGAGGCATACACTACTCTTAGGATGTAATAGAGGTATGTATTGATTATATGAGGTATGCTCTACCTCATCATATGTGATACGTGTATTCAACTCATTATTTTTGGGTAACATCCTCAAGAATGGAATGTACCAGTTTTCATGTGTCTCTTCTTTCAGCCTGGCTCTGTCTATATCAATGAAGGATGTTCACAAAAGTGTACATGTATCCTAGGAGAGCTGGACTGTGAGACCTACCAGTGTTCTGCTCAGGCCTCCTGTGAAGTAAAATCTGGAAACAGAGGCTGCTTTTGTTCTGATGGATACAGTGGAAATGGCCAAGAGTGTCAGCTGGGTAGGTACCAAATCAGTTTATTCCATTTCCAAGCCTGACAATAGTAGGTCAGGGGTCTGCAGCTTCAGTGGTCTGAGTTATTAAGTAGGATAAAAAATATGGGATCAAATATAATGTTGAATCATATTCATAATGTAATAAACGAATTATAAATAAATGCATTTTATAGTTAGGCATGAGTAAAGGATGTAATCAGGTCAGATCTTTTGCCTACCAGAAAAATTCTTAAAACCATGAATTTCTAAAAGACTTCAAGAAAGGGGCCCACTGACATTTATTATCGCCAAGCTGTAACCTGTCCCTCAATTCACTTGTGTATGTCTTAATGTTTACTAGCAAATTAAAGCTCAGTTTAAACTCCTTCATTTGAACCCAATTCTGGTCAGTTAGATAGATGATATATTAACAACTCATCTCAGATGTTGAATGTTATATAAACTAAAGCTATCGATGTACACCATTTTAAAGTAGTCTCTATATATCCCACTGTATTGCATCTGCTTCAAGAGGATGCCTGTAAACAGATCAGAATAAGTAGCCTACTGAAAGATCACAAGCACTCAATACTCATTTTATCCTTCTTTTCGGGACTTCAAGACAAAAATTCTGTCTCAATTCATCCTTTAACTTTGATTTCTTTAAAGCTGATTGTGAGTGCTTGATCTGGAACAACCTTCACATCCGAACGTTTGACCTGGTCAGCTACTCACACAACATCGGATGCGAGTATATAGTGGTCGCCGACAGAACTGGAACAGTGCAATTCGTATTGTCCGGTATCTTTGCACAAACTCTGCCGACCGTGCTGAGTGCTCTCAGATTAACATTCGAAGACAGGTCGTACGTCCTGGGAAGCGACGGGCAACTAACAGTAGGTGGTGTTACCAAGGAAACCACTTTCTCAGATGACGTTGTCACTTTAGTCCGTCTGCCGGAAGCAAGCTCAGTAAGTAGATCTGCTTTTACATGTATCAAAAAGAATATTTATGTTTAAAATTATGTCTATTTGACGCAGTACTTTTAAATGTGTTTAGCCAGACGGAGAGTAAGTTGCAAGTTTTATACGGAGTCATAGAAATGATAATAGACACCTGTCAAGCGGTATTAAAATGATTTCAGCTCAGTCCATATGTACAATATATGCTGATTCTTTGATGTCAGGTTGACATGAGAAATGTCAAAGTCAAAGTTGTAAGAACTCCCTTCTAACTTTTGGTTGAACAAGATTGGGTAAATTTGAAGTCACTCTCAATATAAAACTTGACACTGTGAATCGAAATGTGAGGTTAAATATGAATTAATAAATGGATTAAAATGTAAAACCCTGAAAACGTGAACATTTAAAGAGTGTTGTAGCTCCCAGTTATAAGTAATTAGGGTAGTCTCTAGAACCGTATATGCTTCTACTTGATAGCTGAGCTTGGCCTCACCCTGAACTTTGACACAAATATGAGCAGTGGTAATCGTAGGTGGAATGTTTCATTATGTTTCAATGAGCGGTTGCAAATGATGACTGGGATGGTGTATTGCGTCGTAAACTGTTGATATGTTATGCAGATCTCTCTGCTTTTCCACAGATCCTTACAACTTCCTTTGGGCTGTCTATTCTTCTTAGCGAATCAGGCATGGCTTCTATTAAAGTGACTCCCAACATGAGAGGACAGGTATTTGGTATGTGTGGAACTTGCAATGTTAATGCAGGTGATGATTTGACCATGCAGAGCGGAGCTGTGGTAAGCTTTGTTTTACATTTTACAAAAAAATCAGGATCGGATTTTTAATGTCCAAAGACATATTCTGCTGAACAGGAAGAAAGTTCTCGAGATATTAAAACAGACACAGTCGCTTTTATTCGTTTTTTCTTATCTCAGCGGTCTTGTTTTTGTGAGAAAGCAATAGCAACTTTCGTTTTCTTGTCAGCCATAAAGAAATTAACAATAGTTGTAAATGCAACTTAGTTAGTACAATGTTCTAAGGTTAATGGGCATAAGACACAACACAAGATGGTGATTCTCTCAAATCCAGTGAGCTTGTTCGCTCTGCTACTATACCAGAATATTAGTGACCACAGAAGTGATAACCTCTGGACCTTATTATATTACTATGACTAATGGTTGCTATTGGACAAAGCTATGTACACCTGTGATAGGAGGTGAGAGCTTGAACTGATTGATTTGTGTTACTAAGGGTGCTTAAATATATGATACAAGAAGGTATAAAAGATTGCATTGTGTGAACACAACACTTAGAAGTACTTCTGTGTGAAATATTTATTTTGCTTTTGTTAGAGTATATATTGCAAAGTTATTTTCTCACTGTCTATAGGCTACGGATATACCTGCCTTTGCTGCTGATTGGCTGAATGGTCCATGTGCCGCAACTTCCCAAACAACCGATCCTTGTGGTGGCGATGAGGCACAAGCTGGAGATAGGTGTTTCTACCTAAGCAACCCAAATGGTGAGTAGTATAGACTACTTGGAAATGAGGTAAAAGCCAGAGATATAGGTGTCACTACCTCAATAACATGAATGGTGAGTAGAAGATTACTTCTTGATAATGAGGTACAAGTCAGGGATGTAGGTGTAACTACCTCAATAACACTAATGGTGAGTAGAAGATTACTTCTTGATAATGAGGTACAAGCCAGAGATTTAGGTGTAACTACCTCAATAACACTAATGGTGAGTAGTAGACTACCTTGTAATGAGGAACAAGCCAGAGATATAGGTGTCACTACCTCAATAACAAGAATGATGAGTAGAAGATTACTTGATAATGATATACAAGCCAGAGATATAGTTGTCACTACCTCAATAACATGAATGGTGAGTAGAAGATTACTTCTTGATAATGAGGTACAAGCCAGAGATTTAGGTGTAACTACCTCAATAACACTAATGGTGAATAGTAGACTACCTTGTAATGAGGAACAAGCCAGAGATATAGGTGTCACTACCTCAATAACAAGAATGATGAGGAGAAGATTACTTGATAATGAGATACAAGCCAGAGATATAGGTGTCACTACCTCAATAACATGAATGGTGAGTAGAAGATTACTTCTTGATAATGAGGTACAAGCCAGAGATTTAGGTGTAACTACCTCAATAACACTAATGGTGAGTAGCAGACTACCTTGTTATGAGGAACAAGCCAGAGATATAGGTGTCACTACCTCAATAACAAGAATGATGAGTAGAAGATTACTTGATAATGAGATACAAGCCAGAGATATAGGTGTCACTACCTCAATAACATGAATGGTGAGTAGAAGACTACTTGATAATGAGATACAAGCCAGAGATATAGGTGTCACTACCTCAATAACATGAATGGTGAGTAGTAGACTACCTTGTAATGAGGAACAAGCCAGAGATATAGGTGTCACTACCTCAATAACACTAATGGTGAATAAGAGATTACTACCTTTTTTATGAGGTACAAACCAGATATATGTGTTACCCGCTACCTCGTCATTTGTAATTGCCAAGTATCAGATCATATACATGATTCTGCATACACCAACCACTAACTTTCCCTTAAAATAAGGCGTATTGATTTCAATTTCTGCGACAGGAAATCTACACACTGTATCAATTGAGATGCATGTTTTGTGTTCCCCTGTTAATTGCGATTTGTAAACATACTTTTGATTGACCACGGCACCACTACAACCAGTGTGTCGTAAAACTCTCACCTTTTGTTTCCAATGAATCCCTGTTTTACAGGCATGTTTTGGGTGTACCTATGTTGACAAGCGGCAGTTAATACAGTAATTCTAAAGTAAGATGTCCTCTTTTTTGAGCAGTGATCAGATGTTGGTCATTTGCTTCAATTTCCAGGAAACGTAAAGTATCTCTGACAACGTGTTGCTCATCCATGATATTATTCCGATCTCTGAATTGATCGGTCCCATTTGAATGAATTTGGTTTCGATACAGTCTTGTTCCCTTGTTGGTTTTGAAATGATTGATCTTGTTGAAGTATTTCATTTTGATAGACGGTACCATTGATTTGTGAACTGAATGGACCCTGCCTATTAATTCTTTGCATGTTTTCCGTCATAGCTGCGAGTATGTCTCGATTCCGGCAATCTCGGGCTCTATGTGCTAATTTACCAAATACATAGTAAGTTATTCTAGGCCTTGAAGTTTGGTTGCTTTGCCAATTATATTGGGTCCTGTTGTTTTGAAAATTCGATTGAGTTCTATTGTTTTGTTGCCCGAAACGTGGTGTACTGTGAGTCTCATTCCTTGTAATGGAACCGTTTTGTGTAGGCGTTTTGTTACTCTGGTGACTACGATTTGCATTCCTAGTGTAACTGAACCATCCACCGTGGGGCCTCTATATACTGATCCGCTGGTGTATTTAGACTATTTACATCACTCCTTTGGGCAACTATAACGAAACTGGTCCTTAAAGAGCAAGTCTATTAACCCTTCTAGTGTTTCTTCAGACCCCGATAAAGTAACCCACCTATGTAAGTAATGCTTTAGCCGTATGACAATTTGGGAGGCAGTTTCCCCTATCTCTGGTTTTGAGGCCTTTAATTTTTCATAAACTCTTCTCTGGTCAACTCGTACTTTTAAGGAGTGTATAGATTTTAAGATCTGGTAGTCATTTGCCTCCTCAGAAATTTGTTTTGCTTTTCTAAAGTATGCCCTTCGCGTTCTATTGCGGGCTCCTCACCTTCCTCTGTAAATTTTTGCTTCCTCTACATTGTAATTATGTTCTTATCTCTCTGTCTTCCTTCATATTTACTTTGTAATCCAATTTTCTTTTAGTGCTAGCTCTCCTCACGTAAGCAAATACTCTCTTTCTTTAGCCATAGTTTGACGTTCCTCGTCGCGCTCTGCTTTTAGTCTTCTTTGTTCCCTCTCTATGAAACCTCTCTCATCAGAAATAAACATTTGTAATTCTGTCCCCGTTAAACTGGGCTGTTTCCCTATCTCCGGTATCTTTTCAATCGCCATTATCAGAAATATATCAAATACTCAATCACTTGTGCGGCAGTAAATAAATTGAACATTCAATGGAAAATACCCACTCCCGACAGTCTTTATCAGACTATCTGCACCAAGGCGTCCGTACGTGCGCTGATAGAGGTGTCAACAGAAAGTGCTCGGGTGTTGTCTGCCAACCTGTAAACTAACAGAAATACATACCGTGAATAAATTGCGTTTCAAAAGTACAAAATTTACGAATTAAGTTTCCATATTCTATTGTAACATGTTCTCCTCTAAATACCCAATTTCTTTTCGTCTTGTTTTCCCGGGCAGGCCCTTATTAATTGTGACCGCTTCCAAAATAAAGATTACTGAATTATAGCTTAAACCAATCGAGAACACTGGAATAGAATATAAAAACGAATTCAGACTAGCTTGATCTATCAATATTTATTGACAACAAAATAAAGTTATAATGGAATCAATTAATTATAAGCTACGTTACTTATCAATCTGCAAAAAGATATGGCAGACAGGAAACTGGCCCACACCATGGACACAGCAATGATTGCTTCTGCTTGTGGTTTCAGTCGGTTCAGCAAGATCTTTAGCATTACTTTACTCGGGTGACAGATGAGGTTGATTGTGCGATAGTTCTGGCACTGTTGCAAATTGCCTTTCTTTGGAAGGGTGATGACCAAAGACTGTGTCCATGGTGTGGGCCAGTTTCCTGTCTGCCAGATCTTTTTGCAGATTGATGCATATCTAGGGCATCCGACATGATTTTCTCGAGGAAAACGTTGAAGAGAATAGGCTCTAAATCGCAGCACGACAGAGCAGATCTTCAATCTCAGAATACTGTGCGAACGCTACCTACAACACCAGCAAGACCTCTACCATGTCTTTATAGATTTCAAAAAAGCTTTCGATAGAGTCTGGCATGCGGCTCTATGGGCAACTATGAGACACTACAACTTCAATGTCAACCTCACCAGAGTGATCCAACAGCTTTATGACAAAGCCACCAGCGCAGTCATCTTCAATGGTGCAGTAGGGGAGTGGTTCAGGACAACAGTCGGAGTCCGGCAAGGTTGCTTGCTCTCGCCTATTCTCTTCAACGTTTTCCTCGAGAAAATCATGTCGGATGCCCTAGATATGCATGAAGGGACAGTGAGCATCGGTGGCAGAACATGTAACAACTTACGTTTTGCCGATGACATTGATGCCCTTGCAGGAAAGAAGAAGAGCTCTCCAGTCTTGTGGAACGCCTCGACAAGACCTCGGCAGCCTACGGGATGGAGATCAATGCACAAAAAACCAAGCTGATGACCAACAGCAGCGATGGTATCAACGTAGACATCAGGGCCAATGGCGAAAAGCTGGAAACGGTTCAGAGCTTCAAGTACCTGGGAGCAATAGTAACAGATGAAGGTTCAGGGCCGGAAATACTCTCCAGGATTGCACAGACAACATCAGCAGTAACGAAACTGAAGCTAATTTGGAAGGACAGGAACATCACCCTCCGGTCGAAGATCCGACTGATGCGCTCCCTTGTCACCTCCATATTCCTCTACGCCTGTGAGTCATGGACCCTGACAGCAGACATCGAAAGGAGGATACAAGCTGTAGAAATGAGATGTTTCCGCAGACTCCTCAACATATCCTACAGGGACCACATCTCAAATCAAGAAGTGAGGAATAGAATTGCCCAGGCTATCGGGCCCTACGATGACCTCCTCACCATTGTGAAGAAACGCAAATTGAGATGGTATGGCCATGTCACAAGATCTACAGGACTGGCTAAGACGATACTGCAGGGCACGGTACCAGGAGGAAGAAGGAGAGGCAGACAGAGGAAAAGATGGGAGGACAACATCCCAGAGTGGACGGGCCTCAAACTGCCTGATGCCCTTCGAGAGGCCGAGAACAGGAACAAATGGAAAGAAATAGTTGGGAGGGCATCTGTGGCGCCCCTACGGTCTACCAGACTCCGGGATAGGTGAGGTGAGGTGAGAGACGTTACTTAAATTATTTCAACTGAAACTTTTTAATTAGCGATATCTGTCTTAGGGTACAAAATAATGTCCCCGCTTACTTTATATGAAAACATTTAACTTAATTGATACAGACTATATCACTGAAGAGGGAATCCACAATTTCCCGTTTGTTTTCTTTTCTATAATTTCTTTCACCACTGTTAGCTTATATAGAAGTCAATGAAGCATCCTCTTTTAATAATTTTAATACACAAACCCCTATGGGGGTATATTATACATAGTGTTTATTGTTAAGTTCCAACTCTCCAATCTCGGGAACAAGAGGTTGGTGTTGAAGATAAGTCGAAGGTAGAAACGGGAACATGCATGCCCCTAGGTGGTGAAATAGGTCTCCTGCCCTCAGCCAAAATGATGGAATGAAAATGACTCTGAATTAGCTTCACGACAGCACCCAGAGTTTTCTCTCTCTCTCCTGACACCTATCTCCCAACATGATGCGACGACGATAGGCGTAAACACCCAGACAGTGTCCAATAACAAAAAAGTAGCTTTCACAAATTATGAACCGCCGCACACACACTAATAAATAACTGCCTTCATACAAACGGCCCAGCTACTAATATCTATGTCGTGGCGATTTTCTGGTGAATTCACTTATAACAGGGAGGAGCTTCTTTAAGATGTGCCACCTCTGCTTGGAAACTAATTTGGAGTGACTTCCAAATTATCCCTAATCCTCCTTCCAGAATGTGAAAGGAAAATTTGATTAACAAGGCCACACCCGCTTAAGCTGCTTAGTAACAATTCAAGGCTATCAATGTATCCACGATTTACATCCCCTAGGATTTACCGTGACAGTGGGTAGAATATTACTACTTGGTAATGAGGTACAAGCCAGAGATATGTAATATCGGCTACCTCGTCAAGCGTGATGTTGAGTTATATGCAACTTGGTAGTAAGGTATAAACCAGGGATGGGTGTTACTAACTCGATAACACTAAAGGTGAGTAGAAGGTTATTACTTGGTAATGCTCGAAGTACAAGCCAGAGATAGGTGTTACCAACTCATCAATCCTGATGTTGAGTAGAATAGACTACTTAGGAATGAGGTACAAGCCAGAGATATGTAATACCGGCTACCTCATCAAGCGTGACGGTGAGTTATATGCAACTTGGTAGTAAGGTATAAACCAGGGATGGGTGTTACTACCTCGATAACACTAAAGGTGAGTAGAAGGTTATTACTTGGTAATGCTCGAAGTACAAGCCAGAGATAGGTGTTACCAACTCATCAATCCTGATGTTGAGTAGAATAGACTACTTAGGAATGAGGTACAAGCCAGAGATATGTAATACCGGCTACCTCATCAAGCGTGACGGTGAGTAATAGACTCTTGATGTTAAGTAATACAGTACTTGCATGGTCATAAGGTACAAGCCATGCATAGTTATTGCTCTAAACGTTGAGTAATACACTTACTTGGTCATAAAGTACAAGCCATGCATAGACATCTTTCATTACCTTCATGTAGGTGTTACTTCCTAATTATTGCCAATATCCCTTCACGTGTACCATTTTGGTGTGTTTATGAAATATTCATTGAAAACACTCAAATAAATTATTTATCCTTGTTGTTGCATAAAGGAAATGATCTCATCTAATTGCTAAGTACTTCTAAGTTTTTGTCTTGTTTTTTGGTAAAGGTAGCCCAAATAGTGACATGATCATAATGTAAGTCAAGTAAAGGACCAAAAGTAGCACAGAAATAGCTGACGACGGTGAGTGTTGTAGTCGTGTGGTAATCTCAACGTTCAATCATTTGAAATTTTAAATTATAATACTTTTTGCCTTTCTCCAGGTATCTTTGCCGATTGTCACGACTTTGTCAATCCTGCTTCATACTACATGACCTGCATCAAAGATTTCTGTGTAGACGATGCATCCGTCGTAGATTGCTTTGCTGTGTATGCTATAAATTGTCGTGCTGCAGGGGGACCAGCAGTTAATTGGAGAACTGGAATACCTGACTGTGGTGAGTAATGGTTTGAGGTGATGCTGTGTGTATAAAATTACAAATTCATTCGAGGAAATGTGAGGAAGGGGAGGGAGATGGAGCGGTTGCATGTTTTAGAGCTTTTTGTTTCACGTGCTAAGTATTGATCAGCTGCCAAATTTGCTAACTGGATTGAATTTGACTGATGATAGAGTACCAGCATAACAACTTAATAATCAGAGTTTTTAGGCTCTTTATAAGCCACAGAGAAAATGATGAAAAAGGAAGACCCTACACCTTATTTTGTTTCCCTCTGTCAATCCATTTGGGATTTACTTTCTATGTAGTGGAACCAAAATTCAGAATTTTTATGAATAAGGGATGCTTTTCTTTGCTTTTAGAAATGACGTGTGCAGCCTCTACTACTTATTCAACCTGTGCATCTGCCTGCTTACCAAGCTGTGTGGATCTAGACGGCAGCGAAAACTGTCTTCACGGCTGCATTGAGACCTGTTCATGTAACTTTGGCTCCATCTTGAAGGATGGAGGGTGTGTCAAAGAGACGGAGTGCGACTGCTACACTGAGGAATACGGTATCATAGACGTAAGTTAATCATACTGCTACACCGAGGAATACGGTATTATAGATGTAAGTTAATCATACTGCTACACTGAGGAATACGGTACCATAGATGTAAGTTAATCATACTGCTACACTGAGGAATACGTTATCATAGACGTAAGTTAATCATACTGCTACACTGAGAAACAAGGTATCATAGATGTAAGTTAATCATACTGCTACACTGAGGAATACGGTATCATAGAGGTATAAAGTTAATCATGCTGCTACACTCAGGAATACGGTATCACAGATGTACGTTAATGATAATATAGTTTCATTTTTAATGATGATTATGGGCATGTTGCTAAAGTTGATCAAAGTGTGGACATTTGGGAGTTAAAATGGAGGGGGTGTGGGTAGGGGGGCTTCGATGGGGCAGATGGTTTGGGTGAAAATGTCTTAAATGGTTTTTAATAGTGAGTCAGTGTGTAGAGTACTTTGGCAGTATATTGATGGATGGAGAGTGTAGTCAAGAGATAGAGTGTGAATGTTACATTGAGGACTACAGTATCATAGTTTTACAGTCTTTACAATTTTAACTGGTAACTTTTCATTCTCTTCCTTGCCTCATAAGGAAGGTACAGTCTTGGTTAATGATGACTGCACAGCGATCTACAAATGCATTAATGGAACCGTTCAGACTGACTGGGAATACGTCTGCTCACCAGATGCATTTTGTGGCGTGAAGGATGAAGTACAAGGATGTCACTGCAACAAAGGTTTCGAGGGAGATGGTGAAACTTGCGAGCAGGTCCGTCAATCTGACTGTTATGAACTGTTTCTTAGCGGAGAGAGGGCGGACGGTGTTTACATCATCGCCCCTCCGGGCTATGGTTGCTTGGAGGTCTACTGCGACATGACCACTGATGGAGGTGGTTGGACAGTATGTACACTCATCTACTACATTGACTCTTATGATCAGAGACTTGATCAGATCTAAACATGACTTTACCTATAGCCACATGTGTTTAATTTTTCTTCATTTTTTTCTTTAATTAATTTCGACTTTTTTTATGTAATGGAGATGGGTTTTGCAAATGCTAAATCTAAAACCAGAAATCCAACTGATGATGACATTGGTTACAATGTCAACACTTACAAACATTTTGCCCTGAAAAAATGAAATATGACAAAGATCTTTGTCATATGAGCTTCAGGGTTGGGAAATGTGTTGTCCCCTTTTAAAGATGGTCAGAGGTTCACGTTTTAGACTGAATCTTTTGACAAAAAAAGAAGGTTTTATCAAAGAACAAAAATCAGAAAATTAACGTTTCGTCCTCTGTTAATTTCTAACTCGTCAGGGACAATGTCTGCTACAATTACCGCATGCTGCAACCGTGTTATTGCTTTTGTTGTCGAGCTCCCCAAACCATTCAATGTTTTACCGTCTAACCTCGTTACGTCATGTTGTCAATGCAACCTGCCGCGTTTGGGGGGTGGGGACGAAGGTGCAGGGACTCGAATTAGGATCTTCTTTGTTCCAAAACCAACGGAATATTGAATTACAGTGCGATAACACTATGCGTATATATCTATATTAAACGTATTTCTCATATTTTCCCTTTGACAGGTTTTCCAAAATAGGAAACACTTCAATGTGAACTTTCGCCGCGGTTGGAACGATTACAAGGATGGCTTTGGCAATGCCAACAGTGATTATTGGTTGGGTAATGGGGCTATTCATCACATCACTAACCAGAGGGAAACCAGCATGCGAATCGAATTGACAAATACATTTAATGCAAGTTATTTCGGTCTTTATGAAGTTTTCAGGGTTTCGGGGGAAGAGGACGAATACCAACTCCATTCACAATACACATCAGGAAGTTTCCTATGTAAGTATCTTTGCACTATATATATTATGCAATATGTTAAATTTCTGTCATTTCATTTAATATAACCAGCATTTTGTTCATGACCTATTCTAATTGTTTAATTTGAGGCGCCTTGTTAAAAAAAAAAGCTAGGGGAATAATATGACAATCGCGGTAAAACTATAGTAAAAAACATTTTGGAAAAGTTTAACCCTATTACTATTGTTCTTGATATGTTAGAGTCCGAGAAACAAAAAAAAAGGAAACCTTAGCATTGAAGACTCGCCCAACCTCGTGCCGCCCTCTCAAAAAAGTTAACATTCCGTAGCTTGCAAGTGAAATTCTCTTCTTGTTGTTACAAAATACCATGACCGGGCAAATACCCCCCAGACAAATACCCCCGGACGATTACTCCAGTCAATAACCCCCCGGACGATTTCCCACCGGACAACTACTCCCCGGACAAATACCACCCGGACAACTTCCCCTATGGTAACTACCACCCGGACAGACTTCCCGGACATATATCCCCGAGGACAAAAAAAACCCCGAACAACTTCCCGAGTGGACAACTAGCTCCTCGGACGAATACCCATAGACAATTCCCCTCCCCCCCCCCCGGATAAATATCCCCGGGCGAATATCGCCCTAGACATATGCCGCTTTAGGGGACGAATGCAGCGACAGTTACGCAAGTCTTTTTACGAGTTTAGTTTCCCACGGGCTTCAACATATACCCTGGTCCCTCGGGCAACAATTACAATTGGGTCAGTGTGCCGGTTAAACTGGCACCACTAGGGCCGCCGTGTACCTTGGCTCTTTTAACCTCCTCCCAACTTTTTAAAAAGATTCGAGGGGGCGGGATTGGGCATTGGGCACTGATGGTAGTAACTATTAATTTACTATTAGTTATAGTGACACTATTCTGTATTATTAATCTCCGAACAATTCCGGCTTATTTCGACTTACCATTTTCAATTTTTCTTCTGAGTAAGTTTACTTGATGATTTGTAATGCAATGTTATGTTGTTAGTTTTTGTGAGACCACGACGTCACTACCATTTGAAAAAAAAAAACTATTCTCTGGTCATTCCTTTTGCAAAACGAATGATGATAATTCGACAATGCTCTCCTGCAGTGGCGACGAACAGGTTGCTACCCACTCTCTCAGCATTCCGGAAAGTGGATAAAGGCTGAGAATTGACTCAGTTGACTCACGTCTGTCGGATGGGGCCGGACATTAAATGGCAGCCCCGAGAACGGAATCGGATTGTAATAGTTACAAACCTGCCTCTTTTGTACTCTGAGCACTGTGCGAAACTACGAGGAAGATTAAATCACACTCGCGAAAAGTCGACAAGGGGCCCCGGTATATAAACACAAAATTAGTATACACGCAAATCTGGTATATGCAAATTCGGTATACACACAAATTACAGGCGCGACGACGCTCCATGGAACTGGTACTCTGAGTAGCAGTTCCCTGGACGCACCAGTAGAAAAAATTGAATCATGTGCAATAAATCTTCCTAGGTAATATGTTATGTTATTACCAATGTTATATTTTTTATCATAGTTGCTACAGAATACTGATACTGTATCAGCATGTATGCAGGGACGTATATAGGACTGGTAGGACTAGGATTGGGGTTGTAGGGTAAAAAAATCGACTGTGGCTAGTCTTTAAAGCAGCATTTTGAGTTGGGTCGCTTTTTTCCACCTTTTAAACATGTGCATCGATTTTTTTAGATGTATCAATAATAAAACAGCAAGCTAAGATACCATCCAAGTTTCACCCTGCCAAGAGCGTTAATTAGCGAGTAATTAACGATTTATGTCGATAACGAGTAAAAGTGTCCTCGACAAAGTTTTCATATCTCCAAATCAATATCTCCAATTTGAATTCCACCAATCAGTGAATAGTATGTTTATTCATGAGCATTTTGCGTTTGGTCGCCGTTTTCTACTTTTTTGACATGTCCATCGAGTTTTTTACATACATCAAATCACAAAACAGCAAATTAAGGTATTAGCCAAGTTTTTCCCTGCCGAAAACGTTAATTGGCGAGTATTCCACATACAAAATTAATCGCATTCAGTTCCCAAACCCACTAGTTTGAATTCAACCAATCAGAGATGCAGGTTTAGTTATGAGCCGTTGCTAAAAATAGATTAAAGACTTTGCGTTGGTACAACCAGGGAGTTGTAATGCCATAACAACTCCCTGGTACAACCAGGGAGTTGTTATGCAACTCCCTGGTACAACTGCCATATAGACTGTACACAAATCAAGCGTGGTGTTATATTACGTATCTGTCAATGACGTTTTAGTGTTTAAATATTCATATATGGGCGAGGTTTATTGGGTTCCCAACGGAAAATATCTTGGAGAACAACAAAGTTGAAAGTTGCAATTTTTTGGACTTTTATGCCACCATTTGAAGGAAAATATAAATAGATAAGCTAGTTATGTATGTCGTTATGGCATAGTGGAGTCAGTGAGGTTGAGAAAAATCATAGAAAAGGACGCAAAATGCTGCTCTAAAGCCAATAAATTCCGACTGCGGCACAAACTCGATTGCGCACGAAACGAAACGTATTTCAGCCGTATTTCGTGTCCGATCTTACGGTCATATGATGTCATGTTGAAAAACAAACAGAAGCTAGGCTAAACAAACAAAGTTAGAGACAACAGTTGTCAAAAATGAAAACCGTTAAAGTAAAAATGATTAAATAAGACTTGCAACTTGTAACACATGCATAACATCATATAGATTCTTACTTTCCTATTTCAATTTTTAACTCTTAATTAAACTAAATATTCACAGAAGCCCGGAGTGCCAATGTTCGACAATTATTCACTGTGATTGGTAAGAAAAGAGACTGGGAGATGAGAACTTTGTCATGTGTAATTCTTTTTATATCAATGACATGTGACGTGATTCTCAACTGAGATATACGTCTACATAAAACACACGGTCTTCGAAGTCTGTGCAAAATGCGCCTTCCCTTATACCCCTCCCCTCGACGGTCACCAATTTCTCATTTCCACCCTCCTTTCTAAATCAGACACGCACGCATGATTTCGCCATGAAGGTAGAATTCACGATACTGATCTTTATCCTGTGGGATGAGTCTAAGGGGGAGAGGTGGCCCCTTAGTTTTCAATATTTCATGGTGCCAAGCAGAAAATGATGGTCGTCCGAACCATTTGACCCCCCCCCCCAGCATGTGGGCCTGTATATTTCATTTTTCGAAATGCCTCTGGATGCAAATCGATGCAATCAGTTACACATCCATGTACTAAAATAGGTTTTGATCGTTCTTTTCACAGTCGCTTTTTGCGATCCCAAAATTTCTGATGGTATTTTTTCTCTGTCACCCGCATGCTAAGTCAGTGGTCTGTCCACTATACCCTGATCGGTAGAGAGAGATATGATTTGCTAAGGTTTTACGGCTCAGTTTCTAACCAATCGGTTTAAGTTGCGCCGGTGTAGCAGTAAAAACTGTCGCAAATATCTCGTATTCAGTAAATACTGTCCCAGTCCCATAGGACAGTTTATACTGGATTTACCAGTACGTTTGGTCTCCCGGACCAATTGTACAAGGCCAGTTGGTACAGACTGTATCCCCAGACAGTATATGCTATGGTTACACGGAGGGGGACATTATTTGACGGTCATATATTTTGTTGTAAATTGTGTCCCCATGAACACAATGTCCGCCGTATAGTAGGTACGTTAGAGTAGCAAAAAGTTAATTAGTAATGGACTCTGGCAGTATCCGTATTATTAGCAAATTGTCGCATTTCGGCTTCCGTATATTTAGCAGTAAACTCGTGCGACAACTAAAAATGGAAAAGGTAGCAGAAAACGTGAGACAAATTGCCGATATTCTAAGAGATGAGAGCTATCCAGTTTGGTTTACAAGAATAAAACAGAGAAGGATCTTACGGAGACAAAGTCAGTCTTTCAGACTGGCTGAAATGGAACTCCTGCGTACCGAAATTGAAGGAAAGTTTTGCTTTCTAGGGCTTCTCAACTCGCCCAAATCAAGGCAGCTCATACCGACTAGTGACATCTATAAGGTAATGTCCGTAACTTACAGTTTAGGATACACAATATGTCTTTGGTTGTTAAATGGCGAACGGCTCTTCCACAGTTAAACTATAACCAGGCCTCTAGGACTGATTGGTGCACAAATCATGATATTCTTTTACCACGTTTGGTTAGTTGTAAAAACTCATTCGCAAAAGTCAAGCAATTGCTTATGCAACATTATAATCAGTTGTATGCTTCAGCAAAGTGGTAAATGCGTGAACAAGGTTATTAGGGCCTAGTTCTTTTCGTTTTGTTTACCCAATTGTCATAACAAATTTTTGTGAAAAAAATATTATAAATTTCCATCTTGTATCGCCCTGCCTATCATAAAAGATAACAACAGATCACTAAAGCTTACAGAGATAGTCTGGTTTGCATTCATGGGACACTATAAAATGCAATTAATGGACTATAGCATATAGCCTAGCCTACTTCTAGGGTAAAGTGGCACTAATACTGTACGTAACAAATGCACGTTCATTAATTTTGGTTGGTAAGAACAGATATTGAAGGCCTGATAGTAGTAGTAGTTTTAGGTGTGGCATATTCTCTACATGCCAACCCTCACTGCAGAAAAAAACTTCTTAAATATCTATAGACCCCAATAGTGGCCATGCAATATATACAATAATGGGAAATATTCCATTTCAAACACCGATATAGAGTTGTAATTCAATTTTAAGGCACTTTAGCTAGAACTACCAATTCTGCATTCCATATATTTGTGTGTTTTTTTTTGGGGGGGGGGGGAGAGGGGGCAAAAAAACATGATATCTCCTTGATCATGAATTTTCTTATCTCTTTGAAGGTGTTCATCTTGGCAGAGATAAACCTGACAACAGACTATGTCTTGATTCTATTGGAAAACTATCAACGTTGATGTATCAATGTATGTTCAACTGGATGTCAAAAGGTAGTGTGTATTGGCCCTATATTTTGGCCACTTTAATTGCTAGAAGTTTTCAAAAATTACTTTCCTGGGGGTAATAACCCTTTAAATTATGCTCAGACATTCTAAATGATGACACAAGCTGATTGAATGTCCCAGTGAGGTAAATTTTCCCAGTGAAATAAACATACTTAAAAAAAATGGCCATAGTGAACATTTGGCATATTTAGGGCCAATACAGCATACCTTTAGGCCACATTCTGGCCTAACTGCATAGCAAAAAAAAAATAATATATCAACTGAGTTTTGGTACCATTTCTCTGTTAGGTACGTTGTGGAAAATTGCTAAATGTGTTTGTGTGTGTGGTGGGGGGGGGGGGATATTTCCTGAAACCTGGCAGAGGGACCCCTTTTTCTTTGGCAAAATAAGGCAATGTTTAGGTCTCTTGATGCAAAATGATGTATAATAGTACATTTTACTATAATAATGGTTAGCTAGCATTATATGTTTTTTGCATTTGGGTCATACAGAGGTTGCTTTGAACCCCCATGGATCCTGATTTAGGACAGTTAATGTTTGATCGGCATTAAACAGTCATACCATGCTCACATTCATCAATAGAGCACCAAAAGGCATCAAACTTCTGTTGTATCCTAGCTTACTCTAATTAAATAAATGTCTGATATTAAATTAATTAATATGTCACAAATGTTGTATTGGCTCATGTGGTTAAAACTTTTCAGGTTTGGTAGTGAGCTGTACAATATAGCGCCAAAATTATGACATGCAATCTCCAATAAAAAAAAATGGAGCCAGTAATCCCATAAACATGTAGGTGTCACAATAAAAGATCATCCAATTAAACTCAATGCCTAAGCATAGTTCAGCTGTACACTATACAGTCTACACTTAACCAATATGGTGAATGTTAATTATCTTTGTAGTGGAGCTTACACATAAACCTCTCAAGATGATAATTTATTTTATATATGACTTACAGTGTGTCATTCACTACTCATAATATTGCTTTCAACTATTATTTTGCACAGATTTAGTTGTACTGATATCTCCTCTCCGACCACCCACCAATGGAGGGAGTACGTATGAAGTTACAGAAGACATGTCTAGACGATTTTCTTAGCAGTTAACTTGTTACCGACAATAATCTTGTCTTTCACTCTAACATATCACCAGAGAAATTTCGTTGGCTGGTAAACGAATAAGCAAAGACAGGCCATTGACTTTTCACTGCCAGTCGTTCGGTGGATATCCATATATTTGCAGTTCAAGTTGAAGGGATGTGGCGCTCGAAATTCTTTATCACCTCATTACTTCATGAAATAACAAATAAGAAGGCGTGTTTCTTGGTTCTGGAAATTGTGTTCAAGATAAGTTCTCGTGGCAAAACATATAACCGAACATATTCTCCTTCCTGTTGTAACTTTTGCTGTTATGGAGTTCTGTGTAAGTCTTTACGAAAAACCCGTTGGATACATGAGAATCAGCTATTTTATTTGTAATTTACAATCAAGATTAAACTTTTGACGGTATCATGTTGCACATTAAAGCATTATATAGGTAATCCTACTGTTTGTGGAAAGCAGTTCAAGGGGGGAATTCTAATAGGGAAACTTCTGCATGGTTTTATTGAGGTCTTTACCAAACTCCAAAGAGGATGTTCTTCATGTGGATTATGAGAGTTTCAAGTACATATTGTTTGAAGAAGAGTGACAGTAGTATATCATTCTAATTAAGCAATACCTCCCTGCTTGAAGGATGCTCTAGAAAGCATGGATTATCTTTAGTTTAATCAGAGCTACAAAAAAGAGTCACCATTCCAGTTAAGTTTCTCCATGCAGGGGGCAGGAAGTGGGGGTGGGCACACAACATCAGAGGGACATTTTCTCATTCCACAACCACCACTTGTTATGCTTTAAACCGATACACACCGGCCATATCACTTAAATATATATGATGTGTTAGTATGTTATCAATACTATTTATTGAGATTGTTTATTGTTAACCGTGCTACAAAAAGATATGGGATGCCATGTTAAAAATAGCATGTACAGACAGTGCCCCCCCCCCCCGGCTCCTATCTCCCTGATCCCATGTATAATCATTTATCACTCTTTGCCCAGTCTGATAAAGATTCGGAATATTGTGTTTGTGCATGACTATCATCCAATTTCATGTTTTGAATTTTACTATATTAACATTCTTTGAACAAACTTTCTTTACAAGAATGACATATTTAAAGTGTGTGAAACATGATGAGAAACAAATCTAGCATATTGCATCCTGCTCTGTCTTATTTGCTTTATTCTTTCCCTTCTTTGGCTTTGTTTTGTTTCCTGTATGTTTGCAGCTTCTTTGAAGAGGATATCGTTCTAAAATATCTTTTCTAATTTGAACCACTTTTGTCCATTAAGAAACATTCATAATAAGAAACAACGGACCTTTATCACTGGAATTGCCTGGAATGCCATTTGTCTATACAAATGAAAATTTGCTTCACGCGTGGCCATCACAACGGGCCTTAGGTGGCAGGGGGTGGGGGAATGGCCCTCCACCTTGTTTAGAGGGAGAAAACCTTGACTCAACGATTGAGTGACAAAAATAAGGAAGTGTAAAAAATGAAACAATGAAGTAGTAATGAAAGTCAAAAAATAGGTGTCAGGCCCGTACGGAGAGGGTTGGGGCAGTGATGATATTTTCAAGGCCAGAGAAGTATCTTCCAGCTACTTCAGGGTTGTTGTTAGCAAACAAAAATATTTTGGAACTCATCACAGATAGGTCACGGATTTAAGAAGACCCTTCCCCAGGACACAAATCGATAACATACCATCCCAACTCCTCCCCCCCCCCCCCCATCCTTGCACTAAAAATTATGTGTATGGGCCTGAGTGTTGTATACAGCATTGCCGATTTCGTTTAAGATGTAACTTGAAAAATCCTTCGGTTCCCGTCCAATAATGAGCTTAATGCACGAATGAAATTTCGAATTGGCTAGGCAACTCTCGTAGACCTATGAAATACAGTTACCAGAATTGTCAAATCTTACCCACTGAGTGTTGGGGAAATACGGCTACAATGAAACTTTTAATTCCTTTAAGTTCGTAATCTTTTACCTCTGCAATTATCATTTTTTGCCCTATCCCGTAACCGCCCTCCGTTGGGGAGGAAGTAAGGTTTATGCGATCTCTCCCTCTGTAGAGATGACTATGAACGCAATTTAGTGGCCGAATACAACATGCAACATATATACGGAGTATTAAATAGCAGCAATTACAACAAAAATATGATTAACATCTTTTACAGATGTAAGACTTATTACTTTTTCTTTTCTTTTTTCCCATCTATTTTTTGTTTTGCAGCAACGCAAAACGTCTCATTTATTTCCTGTAACATCTAACTATGTATGCATCTGTTTTAATTATTGATATAATGAACTTAATTGCCCTTTGAATGTCGAAATGCCTAAAATTTATGCGGGACAAAATATGCTATGAAGTATTTAGGGACATTCTGTACCAGGACATTTCGTCCGGCGGGACTATATTTGCTGTGAGGTGGGGACACAATTTTCAGCAGATAATGTCCGACCGGACTAAATATGCTGGTACAAAGTGTCTCCGCGGACACTTTTTACAGGGGGACACTCTGTACTGTCACACCGGCCACGGCCTTTTTTTCAGTTGTGGCACTGGCTTGTTTTCCTACTCCATTGCTTGAGCACCAAGCACAATAGCTGTAGGTTCCATTTTGGTATGACCCGGCCAGGAGTCGAACCCCTAATTTACCGGCTGCAAGTTGGATGCTCTAACCACTTGACCATGCAGTCGGTCTGAGAGAGAGAGGGGAAGGTGGGGGGGGGGAGTACAACTAACGACAAATGTAAGGAGGTTGTCGGAACAATTTGCTTTTGCTTTTTACAAGCGTTTTATTCATATAAGTCAACGTGGAAGAAAAACAACACCGAGTTTTGAACTACTAAATGTTTGAACGTCCATTAGCCCATGCTCTTAAACGTTTTGGATTACTGAATAATATTTTAACAATTTGTTGATGTTGAAACTGAAAATTAAATGTAAAAATTGTCAGCCAGAATTCTGAGTTCTAAATTATCGAAAGCGGCAAAATTATAATGGTCAAGTAACATAAAAAAGAAATGACAACATCTAAGGTTCTTTGCCAAGACATTACAGCAAAATATTCAACTTTTGATAAGGGTGCCTACAAGGTCTCTTACCAATATTACTGGTAACACAAATACCTATATTTAAAGGAATTCACTCTGAGCCCCGCCTACTTATTAATATGTATGAGATTCAACAAAATAAATAGGGTTCATTAATTCACTATGTGGAATCTACCATCTAAGTCCGAGTATGATCCCACCTACCAATTCTGAGTTTGCCTTATTAAAAGTTAATTTTTATTAAAAAGTGTTTAAGCCCTGCCCCTTATGAATAGTAATGAGCCGTATTCATTTCACATATGGATATATATTTTCGTACTACGGGGTTCACCAGCTAAAGGACCGCTTGGTTCACAGGCTCGGGGGGGGGGGGGTGGGACTGGGCGTATTCTGGTTAATTCGGGTAGTAACTTGGTTAGGTATCTGCACCGGTGTATTTGGCGGGTGGAGTTTTCCCGGAGGTAATTGCCAGGGTGGGGGTAATTGCCCTCGGGGGTAATTGTCAAGGAGGTACTTGACCGGGGGTAATTGTCTGGGGATACTTTTCCTCGAGGGTAGTTGTCCTCGGAGGTATTCGTCCTCGGGGGTATGAGTCCGGGGTACATGTCCGGGGGGTAGTTGTCCGGCAACCACAAAATGGAGGCAGTAATGAAACGTGATACCTTGTATCTTTTATCTGGACCTCAGATCAGGGAGTTCCATAGCAACTCTCTGCTGATCATGTCAATCGCTGCTATGTACACTGTGTTGTGGGTATTGACCGTAGCTGTATGTATTGACTGTACATTAGTGTCTAATTACCGAGAGTAGCAAGCTGTGTGTGTATTTTCTGGGATCGACGGTGGTGTCTAACACCACTATTACACCTCATTCAAAATTAGGTCAGATTACCAGCATCAGACGTTTTCTTGTGCGCGAGTCTTCACACCCTTTAAGTGCAGCCCGGTATTGTTTGGTATATATAATCAATTAAATTATATTTAAATATTGTTTAAAAGCAGATGTAATTAAACTTGTGATATTGCTGTCTAACAAAACAATTTTAGAGATATTATAATTGTTGATTGTCAATCTTCTTCTTTTTTTTTTCTTACTTTTTTCTCTTATCATTACAGTTGATGCTTTAAATAGACACAATGGCATGCCATTTTCGACCCGTGACAACGACAATGATAACAGGCCTGATGGTAACTGCGCCGTGATCGGTTCCGGAGGCTGGTGGTATGATAATTGCTTTTATGCTAATCTCAACGGTGAGGATAGAGATCAATTCTACTTCAGTCCGTTCTATATCAAGAGCTCCCAGATGAAGATACGACCAAGCAGTCCTTGAAACATGGCTCGAAGAGACTCCAAAATCTTGACCAGATTGTCTCGCTCTGTCGATCTGTTCATTATCTAATAGACTTTTTTTAATAATTGAAGTAAGATGTTACACACTTTTTATTTCTAAACATTACAGACTTAATTCGTTATGAAATATTGAACCGAATAAAGTATTCATTGGATAAAGAAAATAACTGACTTGTCTCCTTATTTTCCAGTTTGTGGATTGTTACGATCAACTCAATCAAGGCCAGAATACACCTCTCCTTGGGTTCACAACTCAAATGACTAAACAATACACTGTAAAATTTAACTTTAAATATAACAATAAGTATTTATTTAATTGTGTGTTCAAGGTAATTAAAATCAAACAAAGATCATTTATCAATATCTAAGCAGTTTACACTAAAACAGATTTAATAAGTTACACTATAATTTGCACGACCTGGTGTGTGCCGCTACGCGAGCTGCAGCATAAGTCCAGTGACAAAAAGTCCTGGCGATTATTCCAGCATACAATTAATGGCGAAACTTGTCGGCGGACGAATGTCCAATATTGAAGAAATCCAGCTCCCAACTTGATGACTTCCACTTCGGAGGTCGACTACTAATGAATGTCCAAGTTGCGCTTTCAGCTTGTTTATCCTTGGATTCCTGTCCTTGGGTAACTCAGAGGCCACAATAAGTAGTGCTGACTGGCACAGAACCGAAGACGGCTACACAATGATGGACGACTACGAAGCCGGTAAACTTGTGACAAATCCACTAATATAAAGACAGCTATAACTTTACTGTCAAACTAAGTGAGTATTTACTCACAATGGAATTGTAGAATTCACTTAAAACTCCTGGAGCCAAGATGGTTAAAACTTTTTGATCTCCAAGTATCAGGTGCTTATATAGCATTTCCACAAGTCCAAAAGATCTTGCAATGTCCATCCATTCTAGAAGCATCTTACAGTAGCTACAGCTCAGTTCAACCAATCCAAAAGGTCACTTCACCTTTCCAGGAAATCCTCACCTAGTGTTCTAAAAATAGCACAGGGGATGTCCCCTTGGCAGCACTCCAATATTCTAGCATGTTCCAATGTGCACTGTGTTGAGATGATCTAAATTGTTCTCAAATGTTCTAACTCTTCTAGAAGCTTCTCAACTTTTCCAAATATTCTACACACACCAGATATGCACACATACCAGGCATTTCTATACTATGATTCTTAGATTAATTTATAATATTCTGTAATCTTGATTTATAATACAACTACTTGTTGCAAAAATCATACAAATTATTGAGATTACTTAGGTGCCCGTAACAAGATCGTTTATGTCAAGTTTTGAGTTGTATTTGGTATTTGACTAGACTGAATAGTACGGGCCCATGGTATGCTCCACCTCCTCAGCCCAAGGTCCCCCCCCCCCACCCTCAGCCCCCCCCCCCCCCCACAAACTTACCAAAAACAGGAACATTGATTAACTAAAAGTAGCAATGAGCATTTGCTTTAAGATATGCACTGTACCAACCCATGATAATTATTGGGGATCCTATTCTCAACTCAATCCATCCTCCCCAGCCCTGCCCCTCCCCTGTAAAAGAGAGATCACTAAGTTATGCCAAAAAGTGAAGGAAAAACTTGTCACTTTTGTTCAAACCCTTAGCAAGCGTTTCACTGCCATCATTCTCAAAGGCTTTTCCTCACTGAAACATTTTATTGCCAGTATAGATCAAAAACACTCTTTAGTGCCTTGCTATAGTGTGAACTTCTAGGAAAGTACTTTGGAAACTGGGTTAAAGGAAGGGTTAAAAATATGACTCTAAAACTTAACAAGAGCCTTAGGGCACTGTGGTTCCTTGCGTAGGGGTATATGACAATACACATAATATTATCATAGCAAGATTGGGCTCAAATAGTCCAAGTAATTGTGGTCCTACATAAAGTAACCAGCACTATAGCCAACACTTTTGTGATCACAAATTCTGATCAGAGTTTTGATCGGAAGGCACTTTTGAGATCTGAATATGGCGTCGAAAATGTAAGAAATATAAGGTCACTTACAAGCGGGGCAACAGATATGATAACATTGGTGACCTCAGATCACATGACCGTTAAGTTTGAAAATGTTCCACCACCCCATTCACAACTTGTCCCAAAATATCAATCGTGTCAGACCTTGGCACTGGGAGTTAATTGCATTATATATCTAAACCTTAACTTTGAACTTGCATAACTTCACACACGAACTTAAGGTCACACGGGGGTCAACCCATTGACATTTATGATCAGAGGGTACCTTTGACATCTGAAAATAGCATCGAAACTGTAAAAATCCCCAAAACACTTAAAGGTCACAGAGGTCAAGTTGAGGTCAAGGGTCACCCAGATGCGGGTCGACAATTGAATTACATTGAAGCAACTTCCAACCCTAACGGACAATTCGCTCTCAAGTTATCGCAAAAATGCTAGTTTTTTATCATTAATTGACCTTTGGTGACCTCAGATCACATGACCGTTAAGTTTCCTATACCATTTGCAACTTGTCCCAAAATATCAACTGTGTCACACCTTGACACTGGAAGTTATTGCACTAAATGTCTGAAGATTAACCTTGACCTCATATAACTGAACCCACAAAGGTCACCTTGGGTCAACTTATTGACATTTTTGATAGGTGGGACGTAAATATAGCATCAAACTATAAAAATTCAAACATTTTTTTCTTTGCCCATTTTCTTCCCCCAATATACTAGTTTTTTAACATTAATTGACCTTTGGTGACCTCCGATCACATGACCGTTAAGTTTGAAAATGTTCCCCTATACCATTTGCAACTTGTCCAAAAATATCAATCGTGTCACACATTGGAACTGGGAGTTATTGCATTAAATGTCTGAAAATTAGCTTTGACCTTGTATACCTTCGCACACGAAGGTCACACGGGGGTCAACCCATTGACATTTATGATCAGAAGGTACCTCTAACATGTGGTACCTTTCAAAGGTGCTCGTTTTCTCTCAAAATATGCATATTTTTTCTAATGTGACCTTTGACCTTTTGACCTTGGTTTCAGATGTAGTTTGATCTTCTGATTCCAAAAAACAAAACGACAAGTCTGTACAGCCATCCTAACTCTTACCGAAAGAACTTTGACCCCATATAACTTCGCACACAAAGGTCACACGGGGTCAACCTATTGACATTTTTGATCAGAAGGTACCTTTGACATCTGAAAATAGCAACAACGCTGTAAAAATCCCCAAAACACGTAAAGGTCACCGGAGGTCAAATTGAGGTCAAAGGTCACATAGATGCGGGTCAACAATTGGATTACATTGAAGCAACGCCCAACCTTAACGGACAATTCGTTCTCAAGTTATCGCAAAAATACTTGTTTTTCAACGTTAGTTGACCTTTGGTGACCTCGGATCACATGACCGTTAAACTTGAAAATGTTCTCCTAACCAGTTCACAACTTGTCCCAAAATATCTTGTCGCACATTGCCACTGGGAGTTATTGAAGTTTTAATATTTTGGGTTTTTGGCCCCTAACTGACCTTTGGTGACCTTCACAGGCACCAAAAACAATAGGGCACACCTTCTCACTATGGCGGATCTATATACCAAGTTTGAGTTAAGTACAACTTTCCCTTGTTGAGTTACAGTGTACCCAAGCAAGTGTCGCAGATGCACACACACATACACACGCGCACACACGCAAACACCCAAACCTGACTTCATAGGTTCCTTTTGCTAAAGCAAGGACCCAAAACTATATATATTATATCTTAGATGAAGATATAAATAAAAACTTTATCATGCAAATATCCGGATTTCTGTTATAGCGACCTTTTTCAGATATGGCACTGTCCTAAACAAACAAGGAAGCTCTTTGAATGTTAAGACATACATAAAGGACGCTAATGGCACTTTTGTGAATTCTCTGTCAGTTTATCGCCTGAAAAGAGTTAATCTATACAGTAGTGTCGGTAAGGCCTGTTCCAAATTGAGAATACTGGACGAAACTATAAAGGATAAACGGCTAAACAGAAGTAGCCATGCAGGGTGATCCAATGCACCACTCCCTCCTAAGTTCACCAAACCTTAACTTGCCTTTAATGGAAAATGCCTTATTGGTTTCGTTGATAATCCTAACCTTCGCGGAAACCTTGTTAACACGATATCTCAAAAAGATAAGCTTGAGCAGATCTCATATTTAATATGTATATGAACCACATTGAGTCCAAGAAGCTTATAGTTTTTGATGGGAGACAGGGGTCACCAGGGGTCAAAATTGTGAAAACCTTGTAAACACGATATATCTCAAGAAGGGAAGCTTGGGCAGATCTTATATTTTGTGTGTAGAGTTCCCACATGGAGTACAAGTAGCGTATTTTTTGGGGGGGGGGGAGGTCAAAGGTCATTTGGGGTCATCAGAAGTCAAATAGTGAAAACTTCGTAAACATGATTGCAAGAAGGGAACCTTGGTCAGATCTCATATTTGGTTTGTAGATGCACCATATCAACTTTAAGGGGCCAATTGTTGCCTTTGGTGGAGGTCAAAGGTCATTTGAAGTCAACAAACGCCACACATTTACTTCACTTCCCTCTTACCAGTCGTTCTACACTAACAAACCTTCCTAAATATAATATCGCAAGGGAAGCTTAAACAGATCGCATATTTGGTATGGAATTGTACCACATTGAGTATAAAAAGCCTAATGAGGACGGAGGTGAATGGTCATTTGAACTCACCGGGGGTCAAATTGTGAAAACCATGTTTTACACAATATTTCAACAAGGACAGATGTAATATTTAGTATGTTGATGTATCTATCACATTTAGTACAAGAAGCCTGTTGTTGAGGACAATGGTCATTTCAGGACAGCCTGTGTCATTGTAAATTTATTGTTTGCACATCACACTGCTTTTCACTATATTACTTACTAAGATCAAGTATGTTGTACACTCTCACTATACGTTTGGTCAGATTCATGAAAAAACTGCTCGTTACATCATCGAAACCACAATGCATTTTTTGCAATCTGGTTGTTAGGAAAATTATAGTATTGAAAAGTGCCCTGTTGTTTGAAAATTAGTGCGGAGAGTTATTAAATGAGTGCCGTTTTGTTGAAAAATATTCAAGTACTGGAATTTGTGGAAAAAGAAAGCATAGAGGATCCTTTTTTTTTGTTAGAATATTTTAAAGTAACTCTCATGTAAAAGTTAAATGTCCCAATGCCCCTAGAGTTTACCCCCCCCCCCACCTCCCGATTGGACCATCTTCCGCTGCCCCTGCCCATCTCTACCTACTTTGATTGCCCCTTAAAACTGCCAGATACTTTGAAATAAGATGATGTTTGGTGATTTTTTCCTTGCTAATTGACAATCTATGAATTTCCCAAATCATGAAAATGGATGTCGAAAGCAAAAGAACCACTCAAATTTGGAGAACAGGGAAGTCACACAACTGCCTCTGCTCTCTTGAAGCCTATATTGAAGTGAGCCCATGATACGAGTTGTCCCGTTTGGATGGACGTATTACGTCAGTTATTTTGAGGTATGTGTTTCTGCAAATATGTATATATATATATATATATATGTAGCACTTAGCTTTAGGACTAAATATGTGCTGGTTACGCAACCACAAGATACATAAGATTAAGGGAAGCGGGGTTCAATTGTGCGATGAGTCGCCTGCCTTTGTGAAGATATAAATGACACAAGTACATATTAAAATGAAGTACAAACGCAATGCTCTATCGTAATCCGCAGGGTAAATATTGTTTATTCACCATGACGGTAAAAGAGAATTACGATGTACAAAATGACTAAAAATATATAAAATGCAATAAAGTTAAAACATAAATAACACATTACAGTCATCATGGCCTAACACTAATATGCCTACAAATACTAATATCTCGGGGGACACGCCCATCTCGTCTAGTAATTGATTCGTCCCTCAGTCCACGAATGGCGTCTACTACTGGAAAAACATCATAAGTCTCTTGGTCACCCAGACCAGGGGTGGGGTTCCGGCGTCTAAGACTACCGTCTAAGAGGACATCTATGAACACGATCCCTCGATAGGTTGAAAAATACTCATCAACAATATCTCAGTATATATTAATATAATTAATTTCTAATGAAACTGGCAAAGTCTGTCTCTACTGAAGGTGCATGGCAGCTTGGAGTGTCTTGGTGAATGGTCACCATGCATTGCCAACACAATATAAACAAACAAGGGGCAAGGGGTCAACGACCTCCCACAGTAATCAAACAATTAATAAGCATGAAATAAGTATGAAGTATGAAAATATGCGATAATATACAACAAAGATAATCCGTAAGGGTGATACAACAATAATAAAATAGCATAAGCGAATGTCAACTTGATCACCTCATACAAAGTAAAATATATGGTGCACTACACCATACCTAGTCGGCATTACAACAAGTAACTATAAAGTATTTAAAAAAGAGACCCGTCCGAGACGTAGACACTAAATGCAACTGATTGCTAAACATACAACTACCTGCCTATGTTACTCATACAGCAATAACACAGTGCTCCATAAATAAGTTAAACTGTCTATCCCTATTTGGTATAGCAGTATAATCTAGGAATGTCGTAGTTCAGTATATATATATATATATATATATATATATATATATATATATATATATATATATATATATATATATATATATATATATTTATATATATATATATTTATATATATATATATATATATATATATATATATATATATATATATATATATATATATATATAAATAGAAGCATATTGCTCTAATTCCACTACGAACATATCCAAACAGAAGCGAGTGATTAAATCTGAAATCATTACATCCTCTATGACTTACGTGAATTCTACAAGTATAAATAATGTACTTATGGGGAAATCCCTCATCTAGTGATAATAGCAACAACAGTAGCATTCTAACTATGTAATTCAACCCATGCACCTCTGCTAACTTAGACCACAGGTTGCCATGGCAACTGACACCTTTGGTTAGATTGCATGTACCTAAGCGTCCCTTGGGACTAAGAGCAGGCTATAAAACGGAGACTATGTCACCTAGCTTATCTGCTGTATAGTATATCTGGTCAGATGGGGTCTGTACCAGTGACGGATGACTCACAGGCTAAATACATGCTAATACTCTAATAAACAACAACAATAGTGTCTCGGTTCACAAAATAGTCAATATGCCTACTAACGTATTGCTACAACTCTTTCAAACATAAAGGTTTACAGAAGTTTGGTTATTCCTATCACCATGGCAACAGATAAAATTGTAGCATTGCATCATGGGATCTAAGCATAGCTCGAATAAGGGAAACTTAGTAAAACTAGATACGAATATGAGTACACTACAGTAACAGGTAATGCTAGACGTATCGTAAGAGTACATAATAACTAAATAGCCCAAATGTGGGTTCTCGTTAGACCAAATAACCTAAGTACTTTCAATACTCTCCATTTAACTCAATGTAGGTTAGGTCATAACAATATACACAAGATGGCAAAGATTGAGGGCATTATAAGTGCCATAATCAATTATAAACGTACTATAAAACAACAGGTAACAATAATAATGATCTCACCTGTAGACTTTCTATAGCCATTACAGGTATACGACGTTTAATTAATAACTTAAGTCTGTGTGCATGTAGCCATCACAGGATCAAAATAATAAATGCAGTCTGTGAGCATTCGGCAATCACAGAGTCAAAAATAGTAAATACAACATAATTACACTTAATGAGGACTGCTATATATTCTGTGTGCACATTGCCAGCACAGAACTAACATGAGTACATAAAATACATTATGTTTGCACAATGAAAATAAATTGGTTCCTGAAGGGTCTTGGGCAAAGTCAAAAGATGAACTCTTACCTGTGTAGAAATTAATATAATTAATTTCTAATTAAACTGGTACAGTCTGTTACCGCCAGGTGCATGGCAGCTTGGAGTGTCTTGGTGAATGGTATAGTTGCTTGCAAACTTAGTTGTTTTAAGCCATTCTTAGAACAAAGGGAAGGTTGTTACCCCACCCTACCAGACAAGATTTTACTTAGACTGGCTACCAATACTCCAGGAAGTAGATAAACTGTCTTCCCACATCTTTAACTTACTCCACCAGAGATTCCAGAGAGTGTGAACATACTTACTACACTTAAGGGAGAATAAAGCAAGGCCTGGTCTGTTAGTGTTGGAAATAACAGATTAATTATCACTAACTTAGCGTAACCTAAGAGTAACCTAAGTGTGACCCAAACCACACAAGGCTTAATGGTCCTTCTAGCAGGAAGTCCACTGAGGGGTAATGCACACAGTCCACTGACTCTGTGAGCGTTACTAGAAAATGCCACAAAAAGATAAGAAGAGAATGGGGAAAAAAGTGAAGGGGGAAGGTTTATTACACAGGGGAAATAAATTACACAGGGGACACAACTATAGACACTACTATTGGGAAATATTATTGGTGCTATATAAATATATTTCAAACTGATTTCTTTTCACAGGCTAGCAATAATTCGCATATCAGTGTTGCTTTAAAAGATGCACTGGATAGCTTAGTTGGTTGATTGGTTCGGGAAGATTGATGCCCGTGGACGTTCTCAGCTGGGGGGAGGGGGGAGGGAGGGAGGGAAGCCCGGGAGGAACTTACTCTAACTAGAAATTCAAAGTAGTCAAATAGCACCCATCCAAAAAGTTCACAACCTCTTCCCCCACTGGGGCTTACAAGTTTACTCCATTTTGTTGTTTTGCTTACTGAAATTGAATTGAAGGGCCGTGCAAGTGAGGGAGGAAGCTGAACAACATCGTGAGAATACCAAGATGTATAGGCACTAGATAATGACCTTCATATATGTTATTCTCATGTTTTGCTTTGCTTTGTTTTTGTATTATTTTTTATTTATTTGCTTTATAACAGAAAACAGTTCAATGTAAAAGGAACTCTTCTATAAAGCCTGAATTGCGCGGCTTAACAGAGTAGAAGACCCCAGGCTAGTGAAAGAAATTATAGTACAAGTTGAATGAGCAGAATGACACGATCAGGAGTAATAACTAGACAGGATAACACTAGTTCATTAAGAATTCAGCTATACATGTTTTGGGTGCATGCTGCATTGACGTAACTAGAGTTATGCACATAAGTCTTACCCCAGGCAGTTGTTCTGATGATGTGGCGACATAAACATGTATCTTTTGTTAAATAGGTATTAAGTGCAAGAAAGAAACTTGGATATCTGGTGTCGCCCCTAGCTTATTGCTGCAACCGATCCTAATCGACGGTCTACCCCTCCCTCATCATTGCTCGGCCATTCAAATGTTCACCTCACTATACAGAATCACCCATATCGAAGTACGTTGAATATATAAAACGTGAAAATGTATTTTCTTGCTCTGCAATTACTATGAGAGAATTGTAAGTTCCAGAAACAATGCGGCACGCCAACACCCCCCCCCCCCCCGGACCCCATTATATGGCTCTTATATATATATTATATATATAGAGTAAAAAGAAGAGTTAATCCCCTTTCTGACATGTATATATGTACTTCAAAATTACTGGCAGAGGGAGAGTACTTTCTGTAAGTTTTTTTTTAAGTGAGTTAATAGATTAAAGGTACATTTCGGTGGCCGAAGTTGATTACTTTGACAAACTTGTTGGAAATTTCTGCATCTTTAATTAAAACCCATGTCGTCTTAGCTTTCTGTATGGCGAAGATCTAATTTTACAAATCTGGTTATGTTTTAAGAATTTATCTGGCAACAGTATGTTTAGTTATGTCATCTTGTCAATTGTGCTGAAAGTGACTATGTTTTTCTCTATAATTTACAAAGCGTTTCTCCGCACTCTTAAAACAGTTGTGTAAATATTTCTACACAGGCTCTGTGTAAATGTCATTTTACACAATTGTGATTGAAACTAACACTTGGTTGTGTAGTTCGAGCTATGTTCGTCAGTTACACAACCACTTTCCTGCTTTAATTTCAATGTATTAATTTATTCAGTACTGTAAGCAGATTATAAAATTAAAATCAGTTTATAATTTCATTTGCACTTTACTTTTAATTTTTCCTGGATTTTTAAGTTGAGTAAAAATGTTTTTTTAAGATTTCGTAGCTTTATCTGGCAATAAACTGCCGCCCGGGAATTTTATATAGGCTATCACTGCACTGTACTTTACTGACGCCGTTCTATCAGTCATCAATACTTACGCTGGTAACCGTCTGCTGTTATAATTACCTAATTTTTACCTGTCAACGATGAACTTTGTCCAAGAAAAACTCAAGGAATGGGGTCTTTCTTATATGCAGGACATATATGAAGGTTAGTTGAAAATATTTCTTGAAACTAATTTGGTTTGCCAACGCAACTTCGTGCAAATCACAGGCTCTCGTAGTTTATACAGTGTAGTGTACAGACTAGTAATAGGCCTAGTACAAGTAATAATTACTAACGTTAGACCTAACGTTACACAGTATAGGCATAGGCCTATATCTAGTAGCATGGTGGGCTCATAATTGACGCACTTAAGGACTTGATCAACGATATCTATCAAGGAAAAATCCAAATGACTCGACTGTATGTGTTTTTCATATGTGTAGTTCCTTAGAAATGTTATGATCTCGAAATATTTCAGGTTCTGTGCTTATGCACCGTACAATTGAGCAGAATTTGACCACAAAATGTCTGCCGTGTCAAGTTCTTTCATACCCCTAAATTGACACATTCGTTGAAAAGCTAACTGTAGTGTAGGCCTTAGTATACATCCATTGACTTTAGATGCTGTTTGTTATGCTCTGAGCCTCTAAGCTCAGACTGGTCAGGTTCCACAGAGCAGTTTTATCATATTGAGGTATTGTTGGTTATTTTTAGGGAGTAAGATTTCCAAATGACCAAAAAATGTGCAAAACTGGTGGGAGTGTGTTAAAAGCTTAAAAAATACCACAATTTGGTCAGCAAATAGCTGAAATGGATTCAAACTCATGAAATGTGTCATTCTGCTTGACTGCAAAAAGTTTAGGTGGCCTGCTGTATCGTTGCTAGTAATAATTGAAGGTGCGTCAATTACGGGGGTGCGTCAATTATGAAGCCTTTACTATACAGTAGTAGGCCTATAGCCTAGGCATAGTTTGTTTATCAACGAAAGCATTTTATTTATCAAAGTAAACGGCTGCGCTGAATCTATTGCACTTATTTATCTCCTTTTAAAATATCATAGGATATTTCTAAAATCCTGCATTATAGGTTTTTTTATTTTGATTTGAAAGAGAAAATTACTCATGACTAGAGTATAGAGGCTACAAGTACAATCCTAGAAATCATGAAGATAGGCCTATCCTGATTTGATGTCTTACTTCTAAATCTAAGCCTACACAAATCAAACCAAGGTTGTTCCCAGGAATTCTCCCCTTAGTTTGAAAAATTGATGTTGCTCAGGTGCCAGGTTTAATACATATGCTTCTTATACTCTAAGCCCTTGGACTTGGAGCTGATGATGTCGTTGAATATTTCCCCAGTAATGGCCTTTTTATAAAGTTGAGGCCTATAATTCTACATTCTTGTTAATGAGAAGGGCAACTAAGTTTTCTAAAATTGCTAAGTATTATGAGTGCATGTCTGCTTCATTTTCTGAACCCATTTTCATCCTGTAGGCTTATAGTATTTTCCTAGGATGCTGATTCATTGAAATTTGATGGAAGTATGTATACTTCTGTGGCACCAGCTAAACAGCTTTCTTGTTTGAAGCTAGTGGCTACTAACAGCGGTCATTAAACTACGTAGTTGATCATATTTTACTATTATCAGCTGCGTTATGCAATTGCACTTTGTGGCTGCTAGCGTCAACGATGCAGGCTGACACCTTTTTTTTTTTGCGCAATCATCAATGCAGTGATCAGATCACATTCGTCAATAGGCTATTGTCAATCAAAATCCCAACCAACTATGTACAGCAGTTTTGCTGTTTAGCTGTTCATCTAGCCTTAACTACCAAGCACAGCACTAAATTGGTTACTGTATTCAAATCAAACTTTGATTATACTCCAGCAGGATTCCAGCAGAACTTTTCATAGAGCATTATGAATCTGCTGTGCACTACAGTAAGTTTAAATTACGTAAGTCGCGTGCAGAGCGTAGTGTAGGCTAGGCCTATGTAGTGAACTATATGAACCGATGTTTTTGGCATGTTGCTGTTGAAGTTTGCATAAATATCACAATAGAAATTCACATAGATTAGGCAATTGCTATTGTAACCCAAGAATGCTAATGTTAATACTGTATAGCAAAGGCTAGAAGCCTTGACCTATTTTTTCAATATATTAGAAATCATTGATAAATTACTACAGCTTTCCCTTAAGTTGGGAAAGGGGATATTGAATGCATAGGGCAATCTTGTGTGCATTTGCATTAAAAGCTGAGTGTTTTCAGTTTGTGCCTCTAAAATCCTATCAAAGCTTATCCCTTTGTGTAGTTTTGTCATGCACTCTGACCATCTGTAAGTGCAGAAGTTATGGTATAAGTTTTCATTAATGACAATGAAAGGCTAGTTCACAGATTTGCAAAAGAAACAATTTCTATGTACTGATAGTAACAGGGAATACCTCCAAAGTAATGAATGGCATGTGGATGTTCCAGCATGCACACCTTAAGTACCAGTTCAGTTAATAACTGTCATTTTGACTAATGTTCATTCCATTCCATATCTTGTTTGTAACACTTCAAGTAAATCATCTTTTTCTTTTAATTTTAGAAAATGAGATTGACATAGACAATTTCCTGTTGCTGGGAAAGGAAGAAATAAAAGAACGTTCCCAAAAGTTGGACCGAGAATCACGTTTATGAGGAACTTTGAGGCCCTGAAGAATGAAGGAAAAGAAACGGTGATGATTTTTTTTCAAGTGGAGGTGCAGTAAGGGTTTGAACAAAATCAAACAAGACAAATAATAAAGCTCTCTCTGATCCCACAAATTTTGATAAGGAAGCTGTTGTTACTGCCAGGGAGTTAGCAAAACAAGTAAACACTACAAAGAAATATATAATTTTGTATTAACAATGGCGCTAGAGTGTTTCCACTGTCAAACTGAAGTTAATGGTGGCATAAAGGGGCTCTTTGCACATTTCAGAGCCTTTTCTTTGCTTAGAGGAAGTGATTTTAGATCTATTGCAGTGTGTGAAGAAAATGGATGTCAGCAAAGCTTCTGGAAATGTTACAGCTTCAAAAGGCACATCATTAAACAACACACAATGCCTAATATTTGCAATGGAGAACATATCCAAGAGCAAGATGATGATTTGCCTGTGGAGGCTGTGATAGGAAACATACAGCAAGATGACATTTGCATTGATGACATGGATGAAGATAGTGATGATGATGCATATAATGAAGAGTGGGATCACCTTGATGAACAGCAAGTTAAGGAACGAGCTCTCATGCTAATTTGCAAACTTAAATCTTTCAGTAGTGTGTCTCAAAGTTCAGTGTCAACTATGGTGCAAGATATGTCTCAGCCTTTTGATGACCTTGTTGGAAGTCTAAAAGAAAACACAAAAGCATTTTTGCATAGCCAGAATGTTGATACTAACAGTGAGCCTGTTCTTGAGCTCTTTGAGAAGTTTTTACTTTGTCAAAAACCGTTTTATGACATAGAGACAGATTACAAGCAACTGCAGTATCTGCTGGCATCAAAGAATTTTATCCAACCTATTGAGAAAGAGAAAACATTAGGGTATGCACCAAGAACTGATATAACTAATGGGAATGTGATGCAGGTGCCAACCCCTCGTGTTTTCTACTATGTTCCTATCAAAGATGTCATCAAACTTATTTTTGAGAGTCCTGGCTTTGTAGAATGTGTCAATGAACATAGGGGGAGCACTGATGGTGTTATGGGTGACTTCCATGATGGTGAATATTGTAAGACCCATTACTTGTTTCAAAGGAAGAATAGCCTACAACTTATTCTTTCAATGATGATGTGGAAATGACCAATCCATTGATTTATAGTTTATATCTATTAAAGTACATATTTCTGTTTTATTTCTTGTTGTGTAACGTAAGTCGCTGAATTCTATCAACTTTTCTTCTCTTTATTATATGTTTTACGGTTTTATTCATTGTAATGGAGAGCATTTGTTTTGATCTCCCCAAAATAAATATATACAGTACCAAGAAAATTGATATCCTTTTTTGTATCGTGAATAGTGTCCTACTGTACATCTATAGTTATGCAATTTGCAGTTAAGTTTAACACAGGTCTTACTGTAGAATCCACACAATTAGCAAGCTACTATTTATAACATCCAAAGATATGTGAAGCACAACAGGAGAACTGATAACCTTATTCCGGACATGGTTGATACATACCAAAACATTGAGGCTGTGTATAGTCTATACTGGATATTATTTTTTAATTGATACTTATGCTCTGTGCTATGAACTATTGCTACAGAATGTGTTAAGACTGTACAAAGTATGTGTAATATGTGCTCATAGTTGTGTACATTACACTAATCAATTGTAAAAAGGTTGTGTAGAATTAACACAACTTGTGTATGTTTTTTTACACAAGGTGTGCTGAAATTGCAAACTGGTTGTGTACAATTTACACAAGTATTGTGTATTGGGATATACACAACTGTGAGTAGATTTAACACAACTGTTGTGTAAATGATCACTTACACAACAGTTGTGCAGTTTCTACACAAGGTTGATAGGTGCACTAGTTACACAGCAGTTGTGTAGAATTTTACACAACCTATGTAATTTTTTTTTAGAGTGCGGGAGATAATATTCATACAAATAAGTTGCATTATGATGTAAATCTAAACAAAGAGAACATTGATAGCAGTAGTATAGTATGCACCGATCACACCCTTTTGCGGTAGGTATATGTGGTGGGTAAGTTTGGAGAGTGAACCGAAAATTAATAGCGCCCCCATTTAGGCAGTCGTTGATATATGTAATTCATAGTGTAAAAGTATAAATAGGTAATTATATATTTTATAAAAGTATATATAGGCCGAAGTATTTATATATTAAAGTATACTTTTAAAAGTATATTTAGACCTAGGTGTTTATATATTTATGAAAGTATACTTGTATATATTAGCCTAGGTGTTTATATATTTATAAAGTATACGTGTATAAGTATATAGGCCTAGGTTTTTATATATATGTAAAAGTAGCCGGATATACCAGATAATAATTAAAATAATGTCAACTACTACTTTAGTCCACAAAAACTCACTCAGTAAACAAAAAGAAAGGATGTAATGAACAACGAAGGCGAATACCAACAATGAACTAGACCGGGCCGAGTGAGTGGTGTATTTTATAGGCACTTATCATCCAATCCTTGACCGAGAGGTGTTCATCTGCTATCTGGATGCCCGAACTGTTCTGAATCTCCGGGTGCTCAGTTTAGGTCATGTATAGTGCACACCTCCCACCGCATCGCTTAGGTGTGCTTCTTGGGTGAGAAGGTCAGAACCCCCCCACCCGTCAGTAGTTCCTAACTGCTGATGTGAACCACTGATTGGCCCATGTGGATTTCTCTTATAAAACCTCACAGCCTCTTTTAGCTCTTGAGTTATGTCAATCTTCATGGGCCATTGTTCACTCTAGCTTTTATTTTATTTTTAAATGGCAAATAAGATTTAGTCGATTTTTATTGGAATGGAGAGCTTCTTTCATGCAGAGACAAGTATTTGTAAAGTAACGATAATATATTTCAGAAGCTTTCAAAAAGCTGAACGAAAAGGATTTGCAGAATACGTGATTAAAGTAATCAGTACAATAATCGTTACGCAAAAGTCTATTCACTGTCGACTTGGGATTTGGTCTAGCCGAAACATTGAAGTGTTATAACATGGTTTAGATGATTTGCGTATATAGATATAGTCACTCGGTACAAACTAAATCCACGAGAAACGTGTGATATGCTAGAAGGTCAACTTAGGGCAAAATTGTCAAATGGATTCGACATCAACAGACTATTAGGTCTAGGCTCAGTTTGGTTATTAACGTCGGGTATTTTGTGTGACTACAAAGCGTTTTATAATGCAACAATGAGAATGATGGTTGTAAGCCAAGTTTGAGTGTTTGTGAGTATCGGTACTTTAGGTGATGAATATGCATTTCTTGAAGGAAACACGCAAGCAGTTGGGCAATTTTCTAATGATGATACCTCTGTAAACTGTACTCCAATGTCATGCTTTCAAAGCACTGGCATTGTCAGTACAAAACAATTCCTTACCTTGATCTGTTAGAAACATGATATTCATACTGCTCGTACTGACAATGAGGGTGCTCTGAAGCGGGACATAACACTAACACAAGACATGTGGTGAGAACTTATCCCATTTGGTATGGTACTACCCTTTGTTGTTAAATTCTGGAGTGATGCCGTGTTTCTAATCCTCAGTAATGATATTTTCCTCAATAAACTCAATGTATTATTTGGTGATTTAAACGATATTGTCCCCCACCCACCCTTAACTTCTTTATTCTTTATGCCCCAAAAAATGTATTTATTCTTGTAGGACCAACAGGTATAACACAGGTGAACCATTTTCACCGCTCGTTCTCCTTTACACATCAGGTAGAAAAGTTTCGCCTTGATGATAAAGCTATATATTAAGTTCTTTGATTATTTCAAGCGGCTCTGGATACCAGTGATGAACAGCGCCCCCAGGTGACTTAGGCTAAGGGTGTGAAGACTCGCGCAAAAAGAAACGTCTAATGCCGGTAATCTGACCTAGTTTGGAATGAGGTGTAACGGAAGTGTTAGACACCACCATCGATCCCAGAAAATAGACACACACTTTGCTACCGTCGGTAATTAGACATAACGGAAGTGTACAGTCAGTACATACAGCTGCGGTCAATACCCACAGCACAGTGTAAAAACGATACAGCGATGGGCATCTCAGGTCCAGCTAAAGATAATAAGGTATCACGTTTCATTTCTATCTGCATTTTGTAGCGACAAGAACAAAACGTCACTTGCAAGCAACAGAAAGTTAACTTTTTTTTCAGATGGTCGCATGCGGTTTGGGGCGAGTCTTCAATGCCTTTAAGACAAATCTAAGCGGAATGATCTTACAAAGACTTTATCAAGTCTGGTTACTTTCGTGGATTATTCCATCCATTTAGCGGAATTATAGACAAAATATGAAATCCCTTTGTCTTTGTTTTTTCATTGAAAAGGATTTCGCTAACAGTTAAAACAGCTCACTTATGATAAGGTCAAATGATAACTTGTTATTGATTCCTTTGTGGAAATTATTATTTAACAGGATGCTATTCAGCTTTTAATTGAGTTATTCCGAGTTGTGATTACAGGATGTTTGCACTACACAATATAGCGGTACCGAGGGGTTGGCGGTGTCAACATTAAATAATGATATAATTTAATACTTCTTTATCCAAGTTTCTTGAAGCGTCTTATTCCTTCTGAAGTAATAACTTAGCAGAGTTGTTGTCATTTTGAATTATATATAGGCTATATATCCGCGAGTCTGAACCAAAATATGGAGAAACTGAGATTTTATGTTCTTTGTGATTTTATTTTGATGACGGTTTGTGTCGATCCAGAATCTTTACCGAACGATACAGTAGATATAGAGCAATGGGGAACTAGCAAAACGGAGGATCTTCATCTACGGAATATTATCGAAACTAACCAGGTTTGTTAATTATTAGTGTTCATTGTTAATTCTTTGTTTTGGCTTCTTTGTTTAGGATAAAAGGTAATAATCCTGTTTTCAGTTTACAGTTATAGGCATATATGATGTCATTGAAAATTATCGAATGATTTCATTATGATGTGGAACGTTTAAGAGGACGCTATTAATCTTGATTGCAATAGCACTTTAACATTTTGAAAACAAAATTGACGCTTCAGTCACTAACTGTTTATTAATTGAAGTGGCTGGACAACTTAGTCTAGCACACAACCCAGTAGGTTATATCATCGATGTAACACAATACTTAATAGACAAACATAAGACTTTATATATGAGCCTCAAATATCGAATTTGTGAGGGATAAATGACGTTGGCTGTCATCCGTGTATGGGTGCTTCTTTGATTATTGCAATTAAAAGAACTTATATGACAATATATTAAATTATTAATATATATTGATAGCATTTAAGGCCTGGACCGTGTAGGCGACTTCATCGTCTATGTAGCCTTAAACGAACATTCCAGAAAATAAACATATTATAAAGGTAAATATCTTGAAACAGTAAGAGCTACTACAAAATTACCGTTGCACGGAGGATATACATTGTATAACCCAGTTAAGTTTCCTACGTTATTCAAATACGTATCAGTTAGAAGATAGGTCCTTCCATCAATTATGAAATACTTTGTGACCCATGCAAGTAACATAGCATACCTAGTTCGTAATAGACATTCGCTGTACCTACAATCGAGGTCCCTTAAACCCTTGTGGGAATATTGCCCCCTGCACGCCATCCACACCATAATCATTACTCGATCACAGCGATCTTATTACGATCTTAGGACGCTTATATAACAATCGTTCAGGACAAAGGTGAAAGCAACCTATAGCCTATATTCTTTCGTAACGTATCTTAGTTTACATGGTAATGCTTCATTTACCTATACAACATCCTTCAGCGTTTTAGACATATAGGCTTTAGGCCTACATTCAACCCGCGCAATACACAGCTACAATAGGGGTAGGGTGGGGTAACGTGTCCCCCTCCTCCACTGCGAGAACGATGATCTCGACAAGAAAGGGGTGACGCCTTTTGTAGCTGTGCATTTCTCGGGTTGAATGTAGGCCTATAGTCTCTGTCTGAAACGCTGAAGGAAGTTGAATATATAATTGAAATCGTATAGTGAGTTGGAAAATCAAGAACAGTGAAAAAACTACCAGCCTCCATCGTGATATATATTATGTGCAAGCCGCGCTGATATTTTATACAATAACTCATGCACGTAAAAATCCCTAAATTGCTACTTCACTTCACTTATTTCCTCTGTTTCCGTTAAATGAATCAAAGGGATATAGTAACTAGATTTTATCATAAAAAACGGCCGATGATAAGTATAATTACGTATGGTAGATCTGTTTAATCTACTTCCAACACTAACTTTTTTTTTGCTCAAACACAACGGAATTTCTGTCAACTGTATGCCAAAAATTAAAAGAAAAAAGTCTACGAGTATTAGACAATCGGCAATAAACCCAGCAAAATGAAAGCAAATAAATAGGAAAAACCGGTTTATTTCTTATAGTCTATCATAAATGTGATAGCATTTATCAAGCTGCAAGGCTTTTAATTGGAGGGCCTATTAGATCGGAGGTCCGGGTTCCGGGCCCAACTATTAATCAGACCCTGAACATCAAGAAAGATTGATATTAAGAAAGGTTGGATAATTCCTACAGCGGTATTTTTAACCTGATAACATTAACACCATTGTGAAGTTGACCATTAATTAGTTTGTAAATGATCGTTATTCAACCGAAAATCATTTTCTTTATTTTTACTCTCTTCAAAGGTTAAAATCGATCGCCTTGCGTCAGAGGACAGAAGTATGAGAGAAATGTTGGATGCCTTGAGAGATGAGCTTCATTATAAAGGTGACACTAATGACGTCACAGAAGCAAGCTACAGACTAAACAAAGAACAATTTTCTGATAGGTCTCGACGAGAAGCAAATTACTTCCCAACAGAGAAGAGACTAAAAAATCACATCAGTAGCAATACCGGATGTAAGTAAAAACAAATGTTTACTTTCACGTGACCAACAATGACAATCATTAGCGTGCTTTTGTTTTTTATTTGATCATCAACCCACCAATTGATTTAGAGAGTAACTTTCTTTCGTAGTAAGAAGTTCGTCAACCCCCACCCCGCGTCCCTCCGTCACCGCTCCCCTTTCACCATTGGGTAAAACAACAGTTGGATTAAATCTGAGGGATTTATTGAATTTGGTTTGGACATATCTACATTCATGGGAAGAGGGGGGGGGGGGGTGCGGTAACAACTCTATTTAGGGTGGGGGATTTAACTCAGGTAAAAGATAATGATATATGCAATCGAAAACTATAGAAGTTTGAAAATATAATAGTTGTTACATAAAACAGCGCAATTACGTCCGATCTGGTATTGTGCATACACAGAGGGCATGATATGCACGCTGTAGTTATATATATGCACTTCATATTATCTTGTACAAGTTACAAAGGAAGGATGTTACCCAACTTAATACTGTTTTATCCATAGTACTTACAGAATTTTGAACTTTAAAGCAAGCTTTTAAACTTCCCCTTTTTTTGGAGTTGTTTAAATGTCACTTCGTGTTACTTAATGATTTCACCAGTTTAAAAGGAAGGAAGTTATCCAACGTAATACTATTTTCTCTTGTTGTAGTTGGTGACGCTTGTCATCTGACCGACTTCCACTGACAAACTTCCGCACCCCCTTAATTACCGCGTAATGGAAAAGGGAATTTAATTGAATGCGATTCTAGGTGACCAGAATGTGAAAAGAAAAACTACACCATATAAAAGCAAGAATAAACGAAACATGTGACATTTCCCAAAGATTGAACGGTTAGTATGAAACTTCAATCCTATTGATATGTACAATCTGGGTGTATATACAGTATTTTATTTATATATATATATATATATATATATATATATATATATATATATATATATAGGCTATAGAAATATCATCAGGTTTTATTATTTAATTTATAAGAATTCATGTTTTCATTTGGCCCATTTCATTCACGTTTGTATTTTCAGACAGCGAGTGTTATCTTTGTCCTGCTGGCCCAATCGGGAGTCCAGGTCCACATGGCATTCCTGGGATACCTGGTCGTGATGGATTGCAGGGTACCATAGGAATGCCTGGTCCGGTTGGTGCAAGTGGTAGCTCAGGAGCCCCTGGCCTGCCTGGAAGGGATGGACGTGACGGAACGCTAGGTATTAAGTTAATATATTTCAAACTATAATTGAATTTAGAACCATCGCTCTTTAACTGTTAATGATATTTATTAGTTCAAATATGGAAATAAATGGAAAAGAGCAAAGATATCTACGGCAAAAGAACGGGACTCGAACCAGTGAGCAACCCAGCCCTTAGTTGGTGGCGCTCTCTATATATATGACATTTCTTCGTTGGGTGCTCCACCCAGAAGCCACAGAACCTGTATACCGTGTAAGCAGGGATCACGGATTATTTTCATTTGATGGAACCCAGACAGCGGCGGGGAAGTTCATTCATTAGGAATTCGGCTTTGTTAAGTACAATTATACAAGTAAATGAACAACGTAATAATGACTATCAGTTTTCTGTTGTCATTTACTTGAATGAAAAGAGAAAGGTGGTAATAATATCAATATAATATCGTGCAGATATGTTAAATAAATATATTACCAGATATTGTTGGCAGATAAGAGAATGAAATTGTCAACAAAATACTCAACCGGGTGAATCGTCACCAAAACAGTTGTTTTATAAAAGAGAAGAAAACTAAGGACTATGTTAACTGCTAGTATAGTATCAGTATCAATAACTGGAGTAACAGTATAAGATATTATATATTAAAAAAACGATGCTAAAGATTTATCAATCTTTAAATTTTCATAGTTTGCAAGAGTCGCTCTCGAGCATATTTCAGCTTGTTTGCCTTTTTATTCGTGTGTTCGTCAATGTCTGCCTCGTTCGTGTGTCCAAGTTATTGCTTCCACTGCTTGTTTGTATGTGTTCGTTTATTCCATTCATCCATCCATTCGTCAATTCATTCAATTCGTTCATACTATCATATGTTCATGTAATCAATCATAATTTAAATCATTGATCTATCCATTCATTCATTAACTAATTCATAGATTGATTCGTTCATTAAATAATGTTTTTCCTTTTTTTTCCCATCTCATTTATTCACGATTATTAAACATGTATATGGAACATCGATTATATTTAGAAATCTAATAACAACATAGGTATGTCATCTGAATGATACAAAGGAATTATTAACATAATGTGAAAATTGATTCTGAATTGAGTATTTCTTCTTCTCCTCTTATACCGAAATATATACGTATACATATCCAGAAAAACAAACCATCAGTGAATACAAAACTCACGCTTACACACGCGCAAAAAAAGTACATATACAAACACATACAAATACCCACACACACACCCAAACGTACAAATACAGAGACACACATGCAAACAAACACGTTCGTACGAACATAAACACCCACACACAAGTAAAACAAAGCACAGTGAGGAATAAAACAGCGATTAAATCGTTGATACATTCATTCCTTATTCATTAATGCATTTATTTATCCATGCATTCAATCATCAATTCATTCATTTTGGCATTCATTTGGACATTCAGTCAGTCAACCATACACTCATTTGGTCTTGCGTGTATTCATTTATTTATTCGTTTGTTTGCAAGTTCCTTTGTTCATTGTATTCATCCATTCATTCATCCATTCACACATTCATTTAATTTCTAGCTTGCTTTAATGGTAACATTTTCTTTTGACATTTTCAGGTTCTTGCAGTGATACCCAGTCTGTAACGACACCTACGCCAAATACAACGACACATGTACCTGGTGTGGTCTTCGTTAGGTGGGGTAAAACAACTTGCCCTTCGACATCACAGTTTGTTTACAGTGGTAAGTGCACTACATGATACAATAATATCGATTAATTAAACAATTGCATAAAATACTAAAGCAGATAATATAGTGATCGAGGTAGTAGTATTTGTTTTTAAGATTTTCAGTTGCAGACGAAGAGCTGGGAGGTTGTCAGCTTAGTAATATATTATTATTAGTTATAGTTTATGAAGCGATAATTCGGGTTTTTCATGCACAGGGGTCCTTAGGTAAGAAACTCCATCTGTAGGTTTTTTCCCTGTTTGATCAGGTCTGTAACTTTGTAGTTTAAGGGGTTCAATTTTGGATTCTTTTAGCCCTTGGTACTATACCGAGAGTGATTATTACGAAACACGATTCACAAAAACGGTGGTTGGGTCCATGATTTCGAGCCCACAGCATCAAGTTGTGTATACCATAGAACCAGATACAATGGGGGAATAAACACAACGTGGCTGAGGTACTAAAGGAAGTTTGGTAGAAATTTAATTTGTTGATGGTAGAATCCAGCACGCTGAGTGGGGTTTAGTTAAATCGATATATATATATATATATATATATATATATATATATATATATATATATATATATATATATATATACAAACATACAAATATATATATAGATATATATAAACATACAGATATAAATATATATATATATAAGCATAATATGTACCTTAGGTCGACAGTTTATGGTAAAAAAGTGTACCTTAGGTCAACAGTGTACCTTAGGTCGACATTTCAGTGTCGACCTAATGTTTTCACTACCATTGTAAGACACTTTTTTAAATAGCTTTATAATGTTCTCCGTCATTTAAAAGTTTTGGTTAGGGTCGGTTCAGGGTTAGGGTTAGAAAAAAGGGTTAGGGTTAGATTAAATTTAGTGTGTAAGTCAATGTAACTGTCGACCTAAGGTAGGATCCATAGTTATATATATATATATATATATATATATATATATATATATATATAGGGATTAACGACTTCACTCATCCCACGTGATCGATCCCGAATCTGATGTCAGTTTGAATGCATGTCAATATTATCTTTTTACTCGAATGGGACTGAATTTATATTTTCGAAATGTCCTTATTATTTTCAAGACTTGAAATCAAATTTGGCAATATGTTATTCATTTTTTTTGGGTATTTTTGTAAGGTATTTCAGCAGGGACTTACCACATGAACAAAGGGGGTTCTGTAGAAATTCTCTGCCTTCCCAGTACGCCACAGTATTCCTTTGCGGTAAGTGGCAGACAGGAAACAAGATCGCCCATTGTTATGGTCGAATATAGTACGGGATCTTTCCAACCCTTACAGCAAGTTCACAACCATGAAATGCCTTGTTGTGTTTGCATGGCACCTCGTAGAATGTCGAAACTTGTGATACCAGCCAGAAATACGTGTCCCAGCTCAGAGTGGACTCTAGAGTACTCGGGCTACTTACAAAGTGCGGCGAGAACCTGGTATCGGACTGCAACTATCTGCCTCGACCAATCACCGGAAACAATCCCTGGAACCGAGAGTGACTGGAATGGGGCGATGTTAATGAATACAGAATTCAGATGTAACCAATGTGGTGAATATACAGATGGGTTTGAATTAACATGTGCAGTATGTACAATATGACTGTTACAGGGGCATTTAAACCTTCTTCACTGTATGTGCTATTACTGATTAAAACATCCTGTTAAACGTTTCTGTTAGACCAGATGTGTGTGGTGTGTAGGGCCGAGGGGAGGGGTTGTGGAGGGTCGAGGAATGGAGTCGGGGAAAAACGGTCGGACGATGTAGAAGACAATTGTCAGAAGTTTCCAAGACGTGATAATCAATTGAAGCCTTGGTGTATTTGTTATCATTAGCATGGGCAAAGTTTCCACGGGCAATGGCACTCCGTCTCCACCGTCAGTTTCGGTTATGACGTTCAGTCGGGGTAGTTTTTACGGTCAGCTCAAAGGGGTAGTTGAATTTTTCACCGACTAAGTGCAAAAAAAATCCTGACTGAAGGCTTCACGCTCGACTGACGGTGGAGGTGACGGGGGTGGGGTTAATACACTGGCTAATATACCACAATAGCCTATCCCTTTTACTGATAAACGTTTTCTTTCAGTATCAACCGTTCATGCCATATTCGGTCGATGGTTACGTAATGTATCGTAGTGTTCAAGTACAAACCTTAATTATGACAAGCCAAACATTGGCTTAATTTTCAATTTAAAATAATAAATGGCTAACTTCCCTGATTAAATAGTAACAATATTCGATTTATACATTATCTTACTTTGAAAGATTATTCTAATAAAATGATGGGTTAATAGCCACTATATTTTGGGTCGCTAAATCAATACCAGTGACGCCATGATGTTAAAGAAGTGATGGTTTCAAAACAAGGTAGTACATTTCTTAAGCCTCGTGCCACACTGGAAGGCTGTTAAAATAACATTCTGATCACACGTTTTATCACGAATATATGACCTAAGTGAACAGTTATTTTTTGTATTTATTTTTACAATAATTGCATCTGGCAACGTGATCATGCCAGTTCAGCTGAACACGCCTTTAATACTGTCACAGACCACATAAATACTGTCAGCCGCTGCATAGACTAATAAAGGATTGATAGCTCAGCAAAGTATTACTTAAAATTAGCACAGAAAACTGGCTGCTGAGAAAATCCATTAAGATAATCTCTACACCTAATTGTTCTGCAAATATAGCAATAAAATTGACGTCCTGTTACTCTTTTAACACCGCGGTCTCTACACAATTCCACGTAAGATTCTTATATATATTTGGGTGCCTTTTAAATCTTTTAAATTAATTGTTATTGTGAATACTGATAGGTTTCTACACGAACAAACAATCCTAAGAAGTGTAAAAATCCATCATAATAAAGTTCAACATTGATTGAACATTACTGTTGCATCATCAATTAATAGAATGAGGGAAATCCTACGGTGGTCTTGAAGGGACAAACGAGGTTTAGACTCACTTAATTCTATTTGTAAAGATTTCAACACGACAAAAGGGTACAGACAAAGCTATTGCTATGTTGTGTTAAACGATAAAGACAGAAATATATACAAATCGTCTCAGTCGTACGTCCATTCAGTACCACCGTACAATTCTATGCAAAACTTGATATTTGCATTAGCGCAAGCGTACAAGCCATGCACGCAAACTATAAGAGCGAACCACAGTGTCCTTCATGTATGTCATTCATGGTGAAATGATCAAGATGAAACCCTTTTCAAAGCATATTTTGTAAAAACTAATAATAATAATAAGTTATCACTTTGAAGGATCAGTTGAGCAAATGTGGGTATGGGAAATGTCTTTAGTCCGTCAAAGATCCTTTAATGAATTATTATCTCCCACATAGAAACAAAACGTTTGTTTTTCGATTTTTATATTTTTTTCTGATTGGTATATTAAACAGATCGGTTCGTCAACATTTTACTAAATTCGTCGCTCGTCCTTTTTTAAAGGAACTCCATTTCATACACTTTCTCATGTTAGAGCGATGGTCCGGGGGAGGGTGGGGGGGGGGGGGTCGGGAGACGGGAATCCAGGGTGTGGTTGTGAACATCCCCTTTGCAACCCCACACAACCTTGCTTGAGGACCTACATATAATTTATCTATGTAGACATACTTCCATAGTGTTACATAAGGTAGTTTTCATTCCACTGCCAAGTATTGCTGACGGAGGTCCCAGGGGTGCCGAAAATTCCAATATATTTTCTAAAACAGTTACTCCTTATTTGTCAATTATGAGTCATATCTGCTTTGTTTCTTTTGGGATGCGACATTACTTCTCTCTGGTAGCTACGCAATCACCACCTTAAACCACACCATTCTAGCATTAGAGAGATACTTCGCTGTGGCACACCCAGAATATATATACATATCAAAGATTAGAATTAAAGCAGTTATTGTTTGTCCGGTTTGATCACCTTGTTATACATCATCATGCTGGGACCGGCGGATTTCTTCAGTACAATCTTGGCGGGAACATTGATTGGTCGGGATTGTTCTATCGAATCAAACGTCTCATGGAAAGCTCAAACAGTTCCATTCATGATTTAATCTACGCCTTTCGATTTAAAACTTTTCAAACAGGTATAACAGAGCCTTTGAAATGTAAATAATTGTATACCATTGAATTTGGTGCTTTGCAGCGACCGTGTTAAATGCATACCAAATGATCGCAGGTTATTGTGAGGAGAGGGAAGGATTTAGGGTGGATGTCGGAGGAGGGGAGGGAGGAGGGAGGAGAGAGGAGAGAGGAGGGGGTTACATGTTATCAAACAAACTTAAAACGACGATAATTCATATTTACAGAGAGAGAAAGCGAAGACGGAGGAGGGGGAGGGTGGTACTACTAGACTGCCGTAGTATTTGATTTGATTTTTAGTAACAGTTGAGACAAAATGAGATCCTCAACCTAGTTATCACAAGGCTACAGAGTTCTCGATATTTTACTATGCATGGTTATTTTCTACGTTTTGAGCTGCTCATTCAACTTTATTTCCATTTATGTTTTCAGTAATCCAAATCTAAACATTGAAATTGAGTTGATCATCCTAGAAAGTAGATCTTTTAGAAACAGATGAGTCTTCATAGCTGCTTTGAATGATACAAGAGAAGGAGAGAAGTAGGAATGTAATTACTACCGTAAATTAAGACATCAGAGAGATCATCTATATTGTAGTGTTCCACTTTATGGAGTATAAACCATTGGTAAAATAGTGTACATTCAAACAACCATATCCCGAGTAAACAGGACTCACGAGATATTTAGATGAGGTTCTCAACAAATATTTTAAAATAGTTTTCGCTTGAAAAGAAATGTCACATTGTCTGCCACCGTCATATAACTATAGGGTGTGAAGACTCGCGCATAAAGAAACGTCTAATGCCGGTAATGTGACCTAGTTTCGAATGAGGTGTAACAGAAGTGTTAAACACCACCATCGATCCTAGAAAATACACAGCTTGCTACCGTCGGTAATTAGACACTAGTGTACAAGTCAATACCCACAGCACAGTATAAAAACGATACAGCGATGTACATCTCAGGTCCAGCTAAAGAAAACAAGGTATCACGTTTCATTACTGTCTGCATTTTGTAGCGACCAGCACAAAACGTCACTTACATGCAACAGAAAGTTAACATTTTCAGATGGCCGCACGCAGTTTGGGGCGAGTCTTCAATGCCTTTAAATGAAATGCGAATTATCTATCTTTGCAGAAACAAACACCAGCCTTAGACTGATCATCTTTCTTAATTAGGAAGTTTGTGCAGGTCGTCTGTTATTTTCGTTCGTTAATTAAAATATGACCTGCAGTTTTATGAACTCTCAGCCTTAGTTATGAAAGAGATAACAACTCGGAGGTTTTTATAAATGTATTTTGTTGCATTCAGCACCAGACTTCGCATAGCCATTCTCTGTGGCCTGACTTCCGAGAGTCAAGTACTGGATCAAAATTGACTTCTTCAGAGAAAACTCGTTCTATACGGTTCAGTATGGCTTATGAGGGAAACCTCATGAGAAGCAGATCACCTCTTGCTATAAAACAAGTATAGTCTATCCAATATGATCTATGTCATATGGCTATTAAGGTATTATTCTTTCGCAAATTTATTCATTTGATCATCATCATCATCATCATCATCATCATCATCATCATCATCATCATCATCATCATCATCATCATCATCATCATCATCATCATCATCATCATCATCATCATCATCATCATCATCATCATCATCATCATCATCATCATCATCATCATCATCATCATCATCATCATCACCACCATCTCACCATCATCATCATCATCATCATCATCATCATCATCATCATCATCATCATCATCATCATCATCACCATCATCATCATCATCATCATCATCATCATCATCATCATCATCATCATCATCATCATCATCATCATCATCATCATCATCATCATCATCATCATCATCATCATCATCATCATCATCATCATCATCACCACCATCTCACCATCATCACCACCATCATCATCATCATCATCATCATCATCGTAATCATCGTAATCATCATAATCATTATCACCACAATGCCCCCAAAAAACATCCCCACACCCTCTCCCTTACCGCAGACAGGTAAATTGGAAGTTTGTAACCATGCACCTTTCTTACCAATTTGTCAATGTTCAAGGCTGCCATCTAATTTGATTTCCTCTTAGCCAATCAGAAGAACATAAATAACATACAAGTTAGTACCGGGTCATGGTCTAAGGGCGACAGACATTTAGAGAGACTCGTTTAAGTAAACCCGTTGCCTGTAGATTGATTCAGTAGCCCGGCTATACATCGAGCAGGCTACTTGCGCGTTTTCTATATTTTACAGCAAATCGTGATTGAACAGGAAACCAGCTTTGCCAACAACCATGGAGGGCCTGGCAGCCATCATTCTCCTGGTGGTATTAATCAATCATACAAATGGTAAGTATATTATTCATTAGTTTTAGTATCGTTTCTAAAGCCGGATTAACACTGGGGGTGGGGGGGGGGATAAAAAATACTTTCTTGGAGGCTTTGAACCTCCAAAATATTCCTGGTCATTGTGATTGGTGTAATTTTAACAAGTAAAATGTCCCAACAGAGGAAAATGATTTTGCTTGTGCATGGATATATAGTAAAATACTTCTTTTTTTAAGTTTGAAAAGAACTGACACAGTTTCATGGATTCCTATTTGGAATCCATGCTACTTCAATGACCTTTAAAATATATAAACTGCGTACTTCTTTTCACTGTTTCTATACAAAGCTTTGATAATCATAATATAGAAAAGTAGCCTACTTTTGAGGTGAAGGAATTTCATTTATGTAGACAGATTTCTACCATTACTTTGTAAAAGCTGAAAATCTCTCTCACTCTCTCTCAATGTGACCGATTTCAGATACATTACTTCTTTATCACCCAGTGCATTCAAATGTCCCAATCTTATAAGGGCTGCTCGCTGTGCAATGCGTACGCTGACGCAGACGCTATACGCTGACGTGACGCTGACGTACTGTACGCTGACGCTGACGTACGTACGCTGACCTGTCGGCTGTACGCTGACGTGTCGGATTTGACAAATATTGATTAACAAAATATGAATAATCCATTCTCATAGATTTACAAGGACAGAATCGAATTTTGTTTCTTGGTAGTCTGCGTGCAACTACAACATCACGTATCGCAAATATATGGGATGCCGTTATTAGGTGCTCTTTATAGCTCTACCATATCCCCTGTCACACATGCATGGGGCCTATTATGTTTGGTAGTTGAAGGTCAATTGAGGTCTTTTGCAGGCAAAATATAAAACATTTATAATATCCCAAGACAACTAACTTCGGTAGTTTTGGTTAATTTATTAGCTGAATCTGAGGACTATAAAATCAAAGTGACTACAAAACAAAAAGAAGACTACAAAGTGTGGACTACAAGGACTAGAGAGTTGACATTTTTTTGGTCAAATAGTTTATAAGTTATTTGGTACTGTTTACTCACGTGACAGGTCAAGATGGTGTTGAAGACTTCACATGTATTAACGACCAGATAGGTTACGTGACCCGTAATGTGCCCAATCTGGTAGCTGCTGGGGCTGACACAGATCCAATAACCTTTAGCCGATTCCAGATAACTGGGGGGAATCAAATAGAGATGCCAGCCGGAAAAACGAGGTCTTTGGGATCGGATGTGTCAGTCCGCCCCTTTCAGAAACGGAAGGGTGTCCCCGAGGATACCCGTTCTGGTATCTTCGAATGTCGAACCACAGTTGGAGACAAAGACATATCCATAGTCGTTCCCGTAGTCAACAGAAAAACTGGTAAGTTTGTGTCATTTCTTAATAATGTACATTGCATGATTTATTTTACATAACGCGTATGTAAGGGCTTACAAAGGGACGTGAATCGTCGAGATCACGATCCAATAGCTAACATTATTTAACAATATGAGCATTTTATTGTCAAAAGGTAATGTTCTCTGTAATACGGTGAAACATGCAGCCGCCTAATTGTTACTGAAATGTTCATTTCATGCCTCCGAATTAGATAATTCTCTCACATGAAGAAAAAAATATTTTCTAAATATTTGAGATATTGCAGTCATCTTTACAATAACATATTGTTTTCAAAGTGCATAATTAAATCAAATTAAGTTAAGCATTCTCTCATGCACTGTGGCAAGATCAAACCTTCTTTTTTAAATCATTCATGCCAGTCCTAGAACACTACCGATAACACTGTCCTTTTACTGATATTGTAATTGGCGACAGTAGCTTATTTACTTTATAACGTTTCGTATGCAGATTAGGTTTGAACTTTTACTCATTAGGCCTTTATATACTGCGAAATTCTTATCTTTTGGAAAATTTTAGGCTGATGTAAGAAATAGATCAGATCCTTTTAAATAACCGCTTACGGCTGGACTGAAGGCTCTACCCGATTCAACTCCAACGTCCTAACGTGGATAATAATAGTATATTATTGGCATATATAGTAGTGTTCGTGTGTTCGCACCTATACGACTGGTCAAGGTTTAACCAGTTTTAAGTGGCTTCGGCTTCCGAGATGAGAAATGAAAATATGTAGCTTGTTTATCGTTATAATGTGTTGGCGGTTCATTACTGCAAATGCCCTGTTTCACAAGTGTTCCCAATTACCACGGTACATAATTTTGCGTGTGCACGACTAAATGGTCATTAGTATTGCCCCCAAAATATGCCAGAATGTGATATAATGGTCCCCAATGCTGTCAGATTTAACTGAACAAGCATTTTGATGGCATTCTCAAAGTACCAGTTTATAATTATCCACCCTGAGACATTATATTGTCACTTTTGATAATTCTCAATGGCTGCGAAACATTTGAGGACCAGAGCGGGTAAAAAAAGTACTTCTGAAAACCTCTAGCAATTTTTGCCAATGTCAAACTTTGTGGCCAACACTGAGAACTTTTAAACGGCACTTGTTAGTCGTTCTAACAGCAACCAGTCGCCCGGTTTAGAGACGTCAGTCGTTTAGAATGCCGGAGTTATGGGTGCCACGTGTGCCACGGGTGCCACGGGTGCCACGGGTGCCAGGTTCATACGTGGAAACCTGTGATTCTGTATATGAAACGTTTTACTTTGACACACCTTGACACAGGTTTGCCAGTTAGTTGGTTTCAAAACTACCTGAGAGGTTTTCCTGTGAAACTTGAAGTGACGAAACCTCAGGAGAGAGGTTAGCACAGAAATCCCGTGATAATAATATGTGCAGGCAAGAAATCCAATGTATGAAAATGTGTGTAGTATACTAACAGGTTTTTATTGCTGCCAGAGCCCAATGTTTCCAAGTTGTCACTGTATGGTATAAATATTCTTCTTGGCTTGGTTTATCTCAGGTTTTCACACTCTGTACCACGTGTCCAATCCACTGATTAATTCTGCACATTTTCACATGTTTTTTTTTTTTGATAGGAACACGGTGAATACATGTGATTTTAGATGTGAGATTGGTTCCCAAATCTGCTCATGTTTTTTTTTATTGAACCGTCAGTTGAATTACAATGCATGTACAAATTGCCCATGCATGCATTATGTAATGTATTGTTTTCACATTTACGTGTCAACTGGAGTTCGAAATGTTACGTACAGATTATATTTTCACAAAATAGCTATTTTGAACTATCTTCTGTTTGGCTTTATTTTCACAGCATTAACTTATTGTTTATGCTTTGCATTATTCTGCCAATGAAAAGCTTTGTAGGTATTTGGAAGTCTATTTGCTATGAAAGGAAACGTATTTTTCACACTTAGCTAGTTTTTGATAGAGGTTAGCATTCAGGAAGCAGGTCACTTCGCCCAACAACCATGGCGCCCAACTGCCATTTCGCCCAATCTTACCATTTCGCCCAACCTTGATTAAATATAATACTTCAAAATGAAACGTTCGGGAATTGTTAACGTTACAGGATACGAACCGAATATTAAGGAAACTTGAGGATGTAACTAAAGTAGTGTAATACTACAACCCAACATAAATCAAATTGAACTAGTGAAATAGAAACGGTGATATTATTCCACACCGATTCCCCTTTGTTTGTATAATAATATAACTTCCATTGCATGCGTATCCGCCTAGTGTAAGTAGTGTAATCCTCCATTATACCTGAAAAAAACTGCTCAGACTCCGATCGATATCGAGCGGACCTCACTTTATTTACCTATACCACGAAGTAACATAGCCCAAAATAAATCAAATTGAACTAGTGAAATAGAAAAGTAATATTATTCTGACTGAATATTAGTTTAAAAAAGGGTTGGACGAAATGACCATGCTGGTTGGACGAAATGACCAGCCTGGTTGGACGAAATGACCAGGCTGGTTGGGCGAAATGGCAGTTGGGCGAAATGGTTGTTGGGCGAAGTGACCAGCAAGCATCATTCATACCTGTAGAGTGTCTCTTCCTTAGCTCAGAATAATGAGATGTAGCCTTGTGCAGTAAAATCGCCTCGACCAGTTGGCTACGTTAAAATACTTTGTTGTATCCTACAGTAGTTAGACTGGTAGCGGTAGAAAAATAGATCTTATATACCGCTCTACAATGCATTTTCTCCTATCATCGTCTTACTCTGTGAATGCGACAATATTAACATTTTTAAAATTTTAACTATATATATATATTATATGATACCGACTGATTAGCCTAGTGGTTAGAGCATCCGCTTATCAGACGGAAGGTTCGGGGTCCGACTCTGGGCCGAGACGTTCAAAATGGGACCTACTGCCATCTTGCTTGGTGCTCAGCATATAAGTATGGAGTGGGGCGGAATATGTGTCTGATTTGTAAATACGATTTGGCGCCCTTTGTGGCAGCTCATCGTGTATAAAGTCTACAGTGACTTGAAAACGGTTATGGGATGATAACAGACAGTTAATTGGTTATAAGCACGTACTGCGCCATGAGCGTCTTCGGGCGGATACCGGCGCAATACCAAATGTACACTATTCGATTCTATTCCATAAACTTACTAATTACACCGAATTAAACTCATTTAGATTTAAGTATACATATATATTTTTCCCAACATTTTGCAGCAATTTTACCCCGTAAGTTTTTTTCCGTAACGGTTAATGCCGGCGAGGACATATTATTGACTGTAAAATCCAACACGAGAAAAGTAACTTGGCGAAGAAATAACAGAGATGTACCAGCATGGGCAAGAAAATTCGCTGTAAGGATTACAGGAGCCACGACAGCTGATTCTGGTATCTATGAATGCTTTTCCAACCGAAACATTCCGCACGCAGTTATGAGAGTCATCGTTCGCAGTAAGTATACATTAGCGAAGGAACGTGGGAAGAGGGGGTCGTCCCCCCTCCTTAAAGTGGGGGAGATGGGGGGGGCAGGATGATGTTTATTGATCCTCACTGCATTTAACATCAGTGCTAATCGTTCAACTGGATCTATTGTGATAGCAAAAAGGACTATTAGACATCGAATGATTCCTATAGCGCACAAGACATCTAAATAATATTATCTCTTCTGAAAATGTTAAAATTTTTATCCAATTTTTTGACATAAAAAGTAAAAATTGTCAATTAAACGCTGAAACTCGTTCAGGATCAGAAAATCTACAAAAGTAAAATTCCTTTGGTAAAGACCTAAGACTCCGTCGATTTTTCTACCCCCTTAGTTTTTGATAGCTTCCTCGCGACCTGGTATTTTTTAACAAAAAAAATTACTAGGATTTTTAAATTGAGCTATGATATCTTATAGTCCCCCCCCCCCTCTCTCCCAAAATGTCATTCTTTTACATATGCTATTCAGGTAGTCACAGGTGCCAGACACCTATGACCAAACATTATTCCGTGCTTTGTAAATCCTAATAGTTGAAGCAAATATGTTTTTTTAACATATAGATAGCAAGGCACCCTTGGATGGCATCCATTACCAGTTGCCTTTGACATGAACATTTGTAAAGCATTGCAAACATATCAATTTTGAGCCACAAAGACCCATGAAATGCCATTGAAAAGTATTGATGTTTCTGAGGAGCAAGTCAAACGATTTGTGTGTTAGACGTTACCGAAGTCAAAACCATGCACTTTGATTGATGAGTCCCTGATGTTTAACCGGGGGGGGGTAATTTTTTCAACAATAAAAATGAAAGTGATGACATAAAAATACAAACGTGTACATTTAGCAGCGTTTGTGACGGTCATAAGATCAGAGTTATATAGTCGCTTTATTCTGACTGTGGGCACATTGTATTTTAATTTGCCATTGTGTCCCTATTCCATATTTATATGCGACAGCTGGAGTCCATAGAATTACAATGCAGCCTAGTTCGACCACCATTTGTATCCTCCAAAAAACCCCGTTAACATACTTGTCACGATTTATCAAGAAGCTATTAATTTTGGGAATTATTCCACAAAGTATACTTACTCCATTTAGGCCTAAATGTGATAATTTATTCGATATTGAGTGATAAAAGGCAATTGCTATAGTATTCTATCATCAAGATTTTACAAACAAGTGCCGACTCCAAAGCACCTAAAACCGAAGATAGCGAAAACCCCCTCGAAATTTACGATAGCATTTGTACTTGCCAAAGTTGCAACATAATACACGACTGAAGCGGGTGTATATAGAACAAATTTCTGGGTAAAATGTGTCTTTCTACAGTAATAATCGCGTCAAAATAAACATCTAGAATGTACGCATTATGTATTATTTTATGATACTTCAGATTAGATAACCATTTAAATACAATTCATTACAATTTCAGGCTGCCCAAAAAATCTCATTGGGGAAGCCTGTGATATACCGTGTTTTTGCTATAATGGTGGCGTGTGTCGGGATGATGGCGTCTGCATATGTCCACCGGGATTTTCCGGAGAGCTCTGTGAAGTATGTAAGTATATTCCCCTATCTAGAGTGTTAAACGTATATATACATTTCTATACAGTGGACCAAACGGGGGGGGGGGGGCTATAGGGGGGACATGTCCACCACATTCCCAGCAATCAAATAACTACGTTGATTGATGGATGGATTGGCATTTAGAGCCCACCGGGGTGGGGTGGGTGGAGTTACATCCCCCGGCCTAACTTTAGAATCCGTACCATATGAATGGGAAAGCTTACTAGGGGCTAGGAATTAGGGTTAGGAGTAGGGAATAGGGTTAGGGGTGAGGAAGTATGGTTAGGAAGTAGGGAATAGTGTTAGGGGTTAGGAATTAGGGTAAGGCAGTAGGGAATAGGGTTAGGGTTAGGAATGGTACGGATTCTAAATAAGTAGGCCTATACCAATCCCCCTATAGTGTCTGGGCAACTTATGCAAAAACGTTAAAAGTGCCACTTTTCATGTATTAGAAGAGCACTATTTTGTCAACAGGAAACAAAAGGACAATTTTAAATTTAAAAAAAGGGGGGGGGGGTATTTTTCACGAAACTGAGAGTCACCTTAATTATCGTCTACGCTAGCCTTATAAGTTGACAACCGGCATATCTGTCGTATATACGTCCATACTGAGTATACAGAAACACATTGATTTTAACAAGGTTATAATGACATTGGTCGTTAAAATGATAGCTCGGTTCATCTTGCTAAGACTAAGAGCGTTGCTTTTATGACTTTTGTATCCTTACAGTACATTCCGCTGACAACTTTGGCAAAAACGGCCAGTATAGCTGTTCAGAAGCCCCAATGGACACTCTTGGGTTCGAGACGAACTGTAAAGGTGAACTGTTCTGCCTGCAGGATCCATATGGCTGTTCATGTGCCCCTGGTTTCAGGGGGTTATTTTGTAACGTAGGTAAGACAGACGATCCTCCCCATTTTTCAGAATTTGAAGAATATATCAATGGCAGCATATTCATTTCATAAAAATTTCTTAATATTGTTGTTGATAACGTGTGAAGAGGTAGGTTGTGCAGCTTTCTTAGATTCAGTCACTGTAGTAAATTAGTTCGAGGTCCGGAAATGCTTGTTCAGAATTAGAGTCTTACAGTAGCGTAACTCCGTGCTGAGCCGGGGGCCCCGACCAAAAGAAGGCAACCGGCTATACTGATGCACAGAAAAAAGGGTACCTCTTTGGATAGGGATCGAGGGCCCGTTTTTACTGGGAAAGAAAACCCTTGCAAGACAGTGAATGTTGTTTCTCACTCATACAACTTGCAAGATGTATCCAGAAGCCGAATTCCTCAATCCTCATTCCATAATATATAGTTACAAAGAATTGTTATAGCTATGTTGATAGTTAGTATTGTTCTGTCATTTCTCTTGATGTATTTGAGCATTAAAACATATTTGTCAGCTGGAAACAATGTGTAAATGCTAAATGGCCATTCAAATATTATAAACCAAGACACCCTGCATTGATGCTGCATAAATCCTTGGACCCATCGGCGTCAACAGTGAGGGGCAAGGGAGAGGGGGCACTTGCCCACCCGGGGGGAAAAAATGAAAAAAAAAGTTTGAAAACATTTGAATTTCAATGATTTCACCCAACCAACAGTTTTCTAGTTATGTTCATTGCATACGGACCCATAACGCATTACTGAAATTATTGAAAGTCAAAATCCTAAAACATGAGATCTCAAACTAACCGATGTGTATATATGCAACTTGAAACGGGAAGTATCTTTTCCGACGATCTAGGAGTATTTTTTGGCCCAAAATAATCGTCGTACGCTCCGCGCCCATTGTGGCGCTCTGCATATATAGTATCACGTAGTATGTAACACCTAGATGTCCTACTGGTCCCCCCCCCCCCCTCTTATGAGCATTTCTGTGGACGCCTTTGCTTGGACGTAGCTCAGTTTTTCTTTCTTCTTTTCTTCTGTTTTTGGTGTGTATCCCATATGCTTCTCTGATGTGTTTGCAAAATGGAACTATCAATACAGCAGAAATTGATGTGGTCAATACTTGTAAAGTTGTAGCGTATGGCGACTCGGCTGTTTTACGTAACCTAAACTTTGACTGACGTCAGTAAAAACAAAATTAGTTAGACAGCACATAAGTATTAGTAAAGTTATCACCTACTGTATATGTATGTATATGCAACGTAAAACCTGTTAGCCTAAACACCCAGTCGTTTGATCCATACGACGTTAGTCTACAATGCTATATATGACTATGAAGGCTACCAAAAGTATGAAGTAATGCTACAAAGTGTACATTTCGAGATTGTCTTTGTCGCTCCCAACTAACTGCGAGTTCCTGCTTGCGGGAAGATCCTGCCTGCTTCGCGAGTTCCTGCTTGCGGGAAGATCACATATACATACATACATACATACAACTGTTGGTTGCCGTTTTGAATTGTTGACTTGCAAATGTAGGCTATATTGTTTGTTTTCACTCGAGGCAAGAACTGTGGCAGTAATGAATGTCAAAGTGAAACTCATAAGTTTGCACGAAGACTGATTAGCTATTGCTATCAATTATGACACAAAAATGCGCTGTACACTGCTTGTTCCAGAGGTAACTTTAGCTTTACTGAGGCTCGGACTTACGTTAGGGGCCGCGTCCTGGGAAGCGTGAGGTAGGCTTCGCCTAGGCCTAAGCTACTGTAATATGCCTATTATTACTAGTATAAATATACGTCAAGTCTATAACTATTAATAGACTTAACCCTTAGTTGGAAGTGCCAGGTATAACGTAACTGTATTATAACGTAACTGCATGAGAGTTCTCAGTGTCACATGAAAATGAGATTATGCATACAGTACCTCCATTACTTCTGTGTCATAAATGTTAGGTTAAAAGCTCATTTGTGATTCATGATTTTCTTGGTGTTGATTCATCCATTAATAGGTGGTACTTTGGCACATGTTCTTAAATTATGAAATGGGAGCTGTCTTTATGCAGTTGGCTGGACTGTATGCATTGCACAAGTTTATGAACTGTTATGTATTTATCTAGATGGCCACCATCTCAACATTTTACTTTGTATGGACATTTTGCCAAGAATTTTGTAAACAATATTACCATAAGTTGTGTAAATGTTCTCTATTAGCCAAGCTACCTGGCTAGTGATCCCATAGGTGTATGGACATTTTGCCTCAAAGCAGGTTAACCTTCAATTTCCTTAATTTCCAAGTTTGTAACTAAAACATCAGACAAGTTGTTCCCAAGTGCCAACCATGCAGTTCATCCCAAGTCGCCAAGACACACAGCTAGGTCAAATATTTTCAATAAGTTTCAACTCATTAGTATATATATTTCCTGTTATTATAAATTGAATAGTAAAATACTTTGCATATGTACAACTAAAGCAAGCTGTTCTCTATTAACTTCTCTCTTGCCTGAAATCAACAGCTCAGGTGAAGTGACAATTGCTTACCAGTAATATTTCCCTCTATCATTCATCACAAAATGAATTAAAAAAATGTTAGTATTCACTGTTATTTTTACACTTTCATTCAGCATGTCAGAAAGGAACTTTTGGAGCTGACTGCAAGCAGACCTGTCACTGTGCTTCAAAAGCATCATGTGACAGGAAAATGGGGACATGTTCCGCTGCCGGGTGTGAAGATGGCTGGACTGGTGCAAACTGTAACGGTAAGTCAGGAGCAGATGAGTCACTCGCCCCTCCCCCTCCACTTCCCCAAAAAAGGATGCTGACACCCTTTGACCCGAAATTTAACCGTACTGTACCCCAAGTTTATGCTGTTCTTGTTTGTATGGCACAATTTACCATTCGCGACGCCATATTGAATGGGTACTATTTTTGGTTTTAAAGTTAGATTTCAATGTGAAAAATGTTGACATGTAGACAGTACCAAGCTTTTCATACCAGGGATACCTGGACTTTCTTGCATGGAAGAATTAGGAATTTATATATATATATATATATATCTGTTTAAGGTTAACCTCAAAGCAACATTTAACAACTTGATAGATATCTGAAGCCCAGGATAGAAGTTTTTTATCTTTTTTAGCCAAGTGAATGACTTCTCTTTGGTTTCTAGAGAGAATAACATGCAGACATGAACCGTGTGAGAATGGTGGAGAATGCGAAGATGTCGGAATCAATGACAGTTTCCAGTGTATTTGTCCCGAAGGATTCATTGGAGATCTTTGTGAAGGTCAGTAGCAAGAATACCTACTTCATTCAACTAATTTGAAAGGTATTTTTACATGAACATTGGAAGCCAATAAATTAACATACTAGAAAGTTGTAAGGGAAATTTGTTTGAAAATTCTTGCTCAGATTCTTAAGCCTGCCTGTCATTTTAACTTCTAAAACTGGTTGCTGAACTGATGTCAAAAAGCAATTTGGTGAGCTTTGCATGGTTACATAGATTTGTTTCGGGAGAAGTTTCTTCGGTAAACTGCCAAGTAGAAAAGAAATTCTACATTGCTATCATTTTGGCTGCACTTGGTATTCTCTTTGACACAAACTCACTGAAATAAACACTGTTTTTTACTTTGGCTTGATATGTATTATTTGTACTTCTGAAGATTTTGGCACAAGAATTTGCTAATCGTTTACTAGCTAGGGGTCTAAAATGTGTGTAAGGCAGATCATCCATTCGTGTGTCAGCTGTACGGATCAATATATTAGACTTTACATGTAATGCAATTTGGAAAGTTTGTGTAAAACAGCCCCATATTTGGTCTCCTACTTTCGAGTTCCGTTATAATCATTTTCTGAGCTTTTACATGAATTTGTTTCAGTTCTTTCTCCTTGCTCTTCTGATCCTTGCCAAAATGGAGCCACTTGCACCGATGGAACATTTGGAGACTACACTTGTGAGTGTGCTCCTGGCTTTGAAGGCACAAACTGTGACATTGGTAAGTATCATGGAATGAAAAATCTGCTTGAAAATTGGAAGAAAAGAGCTGGGATATTATGTAGAAAAATAGAAAAGACAAACTGATTATAAATAATCTTGAAAGACATTATTTTCACCTTTAGAGAGCATTCTAAGTATTAAACACATCTTTCATTGTATCAACTATAATGGTGTCATGTTCCATATATACATAAGAGTGAACCACGATAAACATACAAGTATGGCAAGATGGCACTATTCTGGGCCAATCAAGAAGCAGTGGTGAGTGGGGGGAGGGAGGGGAGAGGGGGAGGAGTTAAACAATGTTGTAACTAAAAAAGTGAACTATTTGGTGTGCAACTTAAATGAAGTGTCAAAGTTATGGAAAGCGGTGTTAGCAATGGTTATGGCAGTTGTTCTTTATAGAGTGTGTTTTATATAAGAAAAACTGAATGCGTCTTTTTTATTCCAGCACCTGCTCCTTGCTCCTCTGAGCCTTGTGAAAATGGTGCTATGTGTACAGATGGAGAAGGTGACTACACCTGTGAATGCCCTCCTGGCTTTGAAGGCAAAAACTGTGAAACTGGTAAGCGATATTAATATATTTGAAAACAGCAAATGAAGGATGTGGATTTAGTTTCGGGTAGTGGGTGACTCTAAAATCAACTTTAGTGTCTGTATTTTCAAATGCCATTGTGTTCTAAGAATTGTAATTCCTATGAGTTATGTTTGATGAAATGTTTTGCATATTTCTTTCTGGAAATTTGTGGTAAATATAGAAAAATCTTTGATCTATTCTTTTAAGTAAATTGTAAACGGTTATGAAATGTTAGAAGCAATGGCTATAACAGTTGTTGTTTGTGTTTTTTATACAAAGACTGAATGTGTCTTTTTTTTTTTTGGCAGCACCAGCCCCATGTTTCTCTGAGCCTTGTGAAAATGGTGCTATGTGTACAGATGGAGAAGGTGACTACACCTGTGAATGCCCTCCTGGCTTTGAAGGCAAAAACTGTGAAACTGGTAAGCGATATGAATATATTTGAAAACAGCAAATGAAGGATGTGAATTCAGATTCGGGTAGTGGGTGACTCTAAAATCAACTTTAGTGTCTGTATTTTCAAATGCCATTATGTTCTAAGAATTGTAATTCCTATGAGTTATGTTTGATGAAATGTTTTGCATATTTCTAGAAGCAATGTCTAAAACAGTTTTTGATAGATTGTCTTTTTTTTTAACACAGACTGAATGTGTCTTTTTCTTTTTGGCAGCACCAGCCCCATGTTTCTCTGAGCCTTGTGAAAATGGTGCTACTTGTACGGATGGAGAACAAGGAGAATACACCTGTGAATGTCCTGCTGGCTTTGAAGGTCAAAACTGTGAAACTGGTGAGTGATATGAAAGTATTTTTGAAAACAGCAAATGATGGGTGGTCAATGCCATAAATATATATATATATATATATATATATATATATATACATGTATATATATATAAATATATATATATATATATATATATATATATATATATATATATATGTATATATATATATATATATATATAATTATATATGTATACATTCTCGGCCTGTTTCGCCCTTTTGGGACTCATCAGGCGAAGGTAGGAATATGGGCCCCGACCTTTGTGTCAAAGAGCGAAGTCCTTACCAATTGACCACAATAATTCTACTGGTGTGTTAATGCGTTTAAACTGGCTTTGTATCACTCTCAATAAGAGCTTATTACCCAAGTGTTACGATTGTACAGAGTTCACCCATGGTGCTTTTTGAATTAGACAGTTTACACATAAAGTACCACTTTTTATAGGCAAGCCAAAGTTAACATCCAATTGTGCAAAATGACATTTTCTTACTTACCTTGGGGTATACCAGCTGTTTAGAAAACTAAGTTGGGTTATTAAACATATCTGTCATTTATTATAATTTAATTTCTGCCATCCTCACTGTCAACTCTCACAGGGCTGCTATTTTTCTGGGAAAGGTCATAATGACAATGGAACAGGTGTATATTGCTCGGACAGGGGTGCCACTTGGTCTAGAGATAAAGAGTTCAGTAAGGATATCATGTCCTGGGCGGATTATTGTAGTTGTAAAAAAGACAATTATCTCCAGCCTATTTTGGCATTGGTCTGTTTCTTCTAGATGGCTACCCTGTTTGTCTGTCGGTCAACGTCCGGCGTTTGTAGGTGGATCGGTCACGTACTATGTACAATAAGTGTCCTACTTCTCTACTCCTCCGTAGGATGGTCATATAGTAAAGTCTTTGTCTGTTTGTCAAAGTGACTCTTTGCTTGTTGTCTATCTTGAGTCTGGGATTTTTAGCAGCTGTTGTTGTGATGGAATTGTTTTGGGACTTAATAGTTCATACATAGTTCTTTCACAATGTCCTTGTTCTGCATCCAAATAGCACTTGAACAGGTGACTCTACAGTATGTGTGTCCCCCCAGCGTGTCTCATGAAGCACCAACAGTGCCAATAAAGAGGTCGCATCCCGTCCTCAATAGCTGTTTTTCAATAAACCCTTTACTGATTACTTCTCTTTGCTTTACCATTGGAATGGAGTTAATATGGTTTGATGTAAAAATGCTTTAAAAGTCATATTGTTCAAAACATTTGTAGCACGCTCATTTGATACCAATAGAGAAAATCTCTTGCCCTCAGTATGCTTACCCCCAATTCCTATTCCCAAGGGTACACTGTGAACTAGGTTTTGTAGAATTTAACACCTCATTAATTTTTTGAGACTAATTTTAAGTTCTGTTTTTTTGCATAAAGAGACTTAGATCTACAAATGTACCCTAAGGCCATGGTACTCAAAGTATACATGTTACAACCACTTGCAGGGTCCTCTTCCCCCTACGCCTACCCTTCCCCCTCCACTCCCGCACAGAAAATTTTGCAAGGTTGCAAGAAAAGTTTGGAAGAAAAAACAAACTACTGTAATTGTGTTACAAAAAGTGAACATAAATTTCTTCAAAGAGTTGCAAAATATTACTTTGTTTTGCAACTGCAACACCCTTAATTATAAAAATCGGAGGGTAAAGATAGTTACGCCTCTACCAAGACCACAACATTTTACACCTCTACCAAGACCACAACATTTTACACCTCTACCAAGACCACAACATTCTACACCTCTACCCAGACCACAACGTTTTACACCTCTACCAAGACCACAACATGACACCTCTACTAAGACCACAACATGACACCTCTACCAAGACCACGACATGACACCTCTACTAAGACCACAACATTACACCTCTACCAAGACCACAACATTACACCTCTACCAAGACCACAACATTAAACCTCTACCAAGACCACAACATGACATCTCTACCAAGACCACGACATGACACCTCTACCAAGACCACAACATGACACCTCTACCAAGACCACAACATGACACCTCTACCAAGACCACAACATTTTACACCTCTACCCAGACCACAACGTTTTACACCTCTACCAAGATCACAACATTACACCTCTACCAAGACCACAACATTACACCTCTACCAAGACCACGACATGACACCTCTACCAAGACCACGACATGACACCTCTACTAAGACCACAACATTACACCTCTACCAAGACCACAACATTACACCTCTACCAAGACCACAACATGACACCTCTACCAAGACCACAACATGACACCTCTACCAAGACCATAACATTACACCTCAACCAAGACCACAACATTTTACACCTCTACTAAGACCACAACATTACACCTCTACCCAGACCACAACATTTTACACCTCTACCAAGACCACAACATGATACCTATACCAAGACCACAACATGACACCTCTACCAAGACCACAACATTACACCTCTACTAAGACCACAACATTTTACACCTCTACCAAGACCACAACATGACACCTCTACCCAGACCACAACATTTTACACCTCTACCAAGACCACAACATGACCCCTCTACCAAGACCACAACATGACACCTCTACCAAGACCATAACATGACACCTCTACCAAGACCACAACATTACACCTCTACCAAGACCACAACAAAATGACCCCTCTACTAAGACCACAACATGATACCTCTACCAAGACCACAACATGACACCTCTACTAAGACCACAACATTACACCTCTACCAAGACCACAAAATGTAAGTAAATTTTGATGAAGTGAATATACTGGTCTGAAATGTAAAATTGTTTCCTTGGCCATTGGACTTAGGAGGAACTCAAAAGAAATGAGCAATTATTTACATAAGTAGAAGAAACAAACAAAGAAGACAAAATCAAAGAAGCAAAACAAAAGAGTGAGAGAAAACACAAAAGAAAGCTGTCTACAAATTAAACATTAAGTCATTAATTAAATATTTTTTTGTAAGGTTTTCTTGAAGGTAGAGAAATAAATATAGCTCTGAATGTGACTAGGATGAGGTGACCATTTAAGATGATTTTGAAGTTTTTCCCTGGTAGTAGTTAAACTGCTGATTTCGGGGGCACACTAAAACTGGTGGTGGCCTTTCTTTGCCAACTCCCTCATCAGAAGACAGATAAAATCATTAGAGAAATTCTACAGTTGGATGGTCTATAACGAGAAACAACCGATTAAATAGGGGTGTTGTAATTAAGCCAGATCTGCTTAATTTGAGTTGTTAGCCAGGGTCAAAGAATAGATTTTCAACTTGTGGTTTTCGTCATTGAGTAACTCCTGAGCAAAACAGCAAATGTCACTGTTTGCAGCTATTTTTCAAGTTGTCAGCTTCTTATATGACATCCATAATATGTACAGTTGTTATACCTGAATACTGTTTGCCCACAATTTAACAGTTTGACAAGTTCGACATCAGATTTTGAAAACTATTTCTTCAAGTTGCCTGGTGCAAGGCTGTGAATATAGCAAATTTGATTTACTCTCTGCAAAGTCTACACTATGTAAGTTAAAGATCCAAAAATTTGTTTCCACTGTTTCATGATCATAATCATGGTCAAAGAGATGTATAAAATGAGCTTCAAATCCGATTGTGTTTTGTTCTTAAAATATTATTTAGATAAGACATTGATTTCCATTGCTTTCATGATCAGAAAACAGAATCATAAGATTTTTCTTCTCTTTTTATACTCAAATGTTAGATGCTACAAGTAAAGAACTGAAAGAACTTGAGAAACCAAATAGCTTAATAAATTTATGAACAGAGAAAGTGGTTTGAAAAAAGAAAAAAGAAAAGAAACAAAGGCAGAACAGATGATGCAAAGAATAAAACACAACTTGCAGTATTGCACGACATAAAGTCAAAGATATGTTTAAATGAGCTTAATATCAGAGTGTGTTTTGTTCTTAAATTATTATTAATCCCGTAAAAATTTGTATATGTTGTTTCCCTTTTTTTCTAACAAGAACCATGTCTTAAGCCATGTCCAAAGGTTTACAAACCCTTCTGCGGCTCTGATGGAGTGACTTATGACAATCAATGTGACTTCGAGATAGCGTCTTGCAAAGATGAAACTTTAACATCTACACCTGGTGAATGTCCTGCTGGTAAGTATCTTTACCAGATTTTATCAATATAAAGAGTAGGTTATTCTCGGTAAGTTCAAGGATCCATTCTGTTTCATGGGGGTTTTTTCTTGGGAGCGGTTTAAATTCACTTGAGGGTAACAATTTGAAATCCTTGTAAATACGGTAACTGGAAAAGTACAGCTTGGTTGAACTTCATAGCTGATACGTAGATGACTGCTTGTTAGGTAATTCACAAACATTATGTAAATAGAGGTCAAAGGTAGGATCCTACTTTTGGTCGTAGTTATGAGAATTTGATGTCATATTTTGTGTACAAATTGAATCAAGAATAAATGGGAGAGTAGAAAATAATGAATTGATGAAATATTTTGTGCTCAAGTCTGTTTCCAAGATTATAGAAACCATGACTAGGAATTGATTGATTGATTAACTAATAAATTAATTGAATGGTCCATTCCAGTCCACTTTGAAAGCTAGATTAAAGTTTAAATGCAATGCTTACTGGTAAGAGATCAATTTTTGACAATTTAATATGGTCTCATCATTTTTGCAAATACAACAGTTTGTCCTGAAAATTATTGTGAAAATGGAGCAACATGTCGTGGGGATTCAGAGAGTTATACCTGTGAATGTCCTCCAGGATTTAAAGGCGAAAACTGTGAAACACGTAAGATGTTTATTTTATCATTATTATTGATATTTTATGGAAGACTATTTTTCAAAAGAGTCTGCTGATGAAGTTAGAAATAGGACACATTCAGGCCTACCAACCAACATACAATTACCTAAACTCAGGCTCTTTGCCATTGATATTAAGCAAATTTGTTAACAGTATCTCTTTTGACTCTTTGACATTCAAAAGAGAAATGGATGAGATTTAATTATGAGCATGTTCTTTTTTGTCATGTTTTTTGGTAAGTCGAGAGATCAATTGTATGTCAATGTGATTCTCCCCTTTAGTATTATTGCCCCAAAGTTTTGCTCGCTAAAAAATGTTTTCCAAATTACTCTGATCCTTCAGATAAGTTGTAGTTCATTCAGGATCAGTTTTAAAATAGTACAATTGAAATATCTCAGTGTGGGAAATTACATATATAGTGCCAGTATAGAAATGCATGTTGAAGTTTGAGCATGGGTAACCATTGTCTGACTTCTGGCATATTATGGGAGGTGGGCCCGGGGGTGAGGGGGTGAAGGGGAGGATAATGAGGACATTTAATAAATCTAAAACATCTAAACTGTTGAATGTATGCTCCAAACGTTCACATAGCAACAGCGTTTTGTTTGTCAGGTGTTGATACATTTGTTGCTTGGTAGACCACCTAGCATCATTTGTGTCAAGTTACAGGTGAAAGAATTTTCTTTCTCAGAAGGGGTTTGTGTAAATGGAATAATCTGCTATGTTTTTGGGGGGTTTTTTTGGCTATTGGAAAGAATATTGCTTATTCGTTTATCTGTTCTGGTTTCGTCGGTTTCCTTGATCGGTACTTATTATATCTCTCTTTCTCTTCTCTCTCACAAATATTTTACAGCTTTCCAATGTCAGTGTAAGTTGTGGGTGGAGCCTCACCACTTGACCTTCGACGGACAAGAGTTCACATTCCAGGGAGAATGTGAATACGTCTTAGCGCAGCACACAGCCGAGCAGGCTGCAGATTCAAGCCTGCCTGCTTTCAATTTGATTGGACGTTATCACAAGGAGAGACCCGACGACAAGATTAGTCTGTTGAATTACATCAGATTAGAAATGAGTGGGAAAGACTTCAAAATGCATAACCAGATTTTGTACATCGACGGAGAACAGGTCGCCACTCCTTACAGTGGTTTAGACGTTTCTATCAATGTCTTGCCTGATGGTACTTTTGTAAGTGTTGTGTTGTCACTTTTATGGGAAGATGGAGTGGGGTGGGGGTTGTGGTGGGGGGGGAGTAAAGAGTCACATTTAAATGAGAAAGAATGATGCAAAATGGTACTAGTCAAATGCAGTGCTTTGTTCAATTAGTCCCTCAATATGACAATATTTTGGTTGTCACAGGTTATCACAAAAATTGTCCAAGAAATGTGTAGAGCAATAATTTAAGACCATATAACATACAGGGGGTTTGCGTTTTACCAATATTTAGGAATTTATTTATTCTATGAGCTCCTAGAACTCCTTATGAAGATTTGTTTTATTTGGGGATAGAGGGTGGGGGCTAAGGAGGGGGCTGTTGTGGTAAGAAGAGGAAATTTGTGGTGAAAACTTGTTTTGATGAGAAGGTTAATGGAAGTATGAACTTAGGAAGTTTACCCTAGTAGATTTATAAGTGGATATTAAATTACTTTGAAGCAGTGTTTCTCCTGTGAATTTTCATCTAGTTCGGAAGGAATTTTTTCTTGGCTTTGGAATATTAAAGTTGTCTATATAGCTCTTGTTCTATGCAGTTCTGAAATCATCCTTATGGTAATTTGATGCTTTAAATCAAAGGAGCAGATGTACATTTCACCAGTAATTAGAGTGATTAGTATATTAGAACTGGGGCAGAAGTCTTTCTTGTTACTGACCGGTATTAAAGGCTTTAAATTTCCAGCTTAATGGTACTTTGTTGGTTGAGGAGATATTTTAGTTTCATGCAGAGTAATACTAAGTGCTCAACCGTGAGTCACATTGCAAAAACTTTGCTCTCCGAAAATTAAATTACATTCAAATACTCTCTTGAAACTGACATGGAAAACGTGTGATTATTGATTGTAAGGTACTTAGCATGCGTTCATGATTCACTTTCATTAGGGCCAAACTGATTTGTATTTTCTGTTCTCCTAGATACTCGCAACGCACTTCGGCTTGATGGTTATTTTCAAAGACACGACGGCTACTATAAACCTCGACTCCAAGTACAGCCAGAACGTGGACGGCCTGTGTGGCAACTGTGACGGATTGAGCGAAAACGACTGCGAAGGAACTGTAATTAGTGATGTTTATCTTTGATTGTTTTTGCCAAATGTTTTTCAGCTGCTCCATCCTTGTCATATTTCACGTACACGTAAGAAACATCTATCCGTCCATCTACATCGTATCCAAACCCTGGTGGATCTGTCAAATGGAATTATGCAAAGTAGTTAGTTAATTGGGATCAGTCCTGAACAGGAAAGCTTAGGACTTGTTCGCTTTGTTAAAAACTTGTTTTATTTTTAATGAATCGTTTATTCAAGACTAAAGATTTCATTCATTGATGTGCTCAATTTTAATCTAATGCTAATCTAATGAACCTAACAACCAACAGGGAACCTTTCCCTCCATATTTCCTGGTGCCCCACCCCCCCCCACCCACCCACACACCCTGCATTTACAAGTAGTTGATCCGCCGTCAAATTTTTCTCTTCAGAGAACAAAATAGACAGTATGGAGTACTGCCAAGCAGGGAACACATGCCCTTGCCCATAATCCCAAACAGAGAACACATGCTCTTGCTCATAATCCCAAACAGGGAACACATGCTCTTGCCCATAATTCCAAACGGAACACATGCCCTTGCCCATAATCCTAAACGGAACACATGCTCTCGCCCATAATCCCAAACAGGGAACACATGCTCTTGCCCATAATCCCAAACAGGGAACACATGCCCTTGCCCATAATCCCAAACAGGGAACACATGCCCTTGCCCAAAATCCCAAACAGAGAACACATGCTCTCGCCCATAATCCCAAACAGGGAACACATGCTCTCGCCCATAATCCCAAACAGGGAACATATGCTCTTGCCCATAATCCCAAGCAGGGAACACATGCCCTTGCCCATAATCCCAAACAGAACACATGCTCTCGCCCATAATCCCAAACAGGGAACACATGCGCTCGCCCATTATCCCCACCCCATCTTTCTCAATTAGTTTGTCAACAGTTTCATAACACTAGTGTATTTATCTGCTCCTACAGGACGCTAAAGCCATCAGTGCATGTGCAAAGGAATGGGCTGCTCTTGATGAGTGTGCAACCCCAAAACCCTTCGACGCTTGTCTGGAGAACAAGGATAAGCGTGAGGAAGCTGAGAGATTGTGTGGAGAACTTTATGCAGCTGATGGTAATAAAAGCCCTGAATGTTTCACAAAAAATGCAAATTACTTTAGCAATTCCATTTTATTCTCACTAGTTTTGTGGCACACAAGATGGCTTTTATGGGGGGGTTATCATAAATCAGATGTAAGCAGAATGTGGCCGGACAAACTTTAGAGAACCTACAAAATTAGCTTCATTATTTGAAAAAGAATCTTATTTCAAATGAAATAATGATTTTAAGATATAGTCTATGGAAACATGGTATAAATTTGGTATTTTTATGTCTAGATGATGTCTGGTACAACTCTTCTGATGAACAGGGTACACCATGGCAAATGCATGAGTCACACTTGTGGCAGAGTGGATCTTTAAGAGACAATTAAAGGCCTCCTGTTACTTTCAATGACATTATTGAAATCAATGACATCAATGTTTATAATAACAATGACATCATTATATTGGCTTCTTCAGTGTTTGACTTAACTTATTATGGCCTTTACTTTGGACTAGTCCACATCGTTACTAGGGGGTGTAGATTGTACTTGTCATTACAGCATGGCATGGAAATGTTTTTAGAGTTTTTGAAAAAAATTGAATAAAAATTGTGCTTGTTAACTTAATCATAATATGGAATTTACAACGTATGTGGAATGTAACATCTTCATTTGAATCTTCAAGAAAGTTCAGGAATCACAAAGACTTTTGTATGTCAGTGTGTTGGTCTTTTTATGCAGTTCCAGGGGTTAGGGATTAAAGACTTTGCGTAGTCCTTTAGACAGTCACCAAATTTATGCCATCATTAGCTAAAACTGTTTATACAGTCATATCATGTAAGATGGTAGTCTTCTTTCAGATCAGTGATTTGTTTGTTGTTGCTGTCATTTCTTCATAAAAAGGGCCTTTCGCAGCTTGCAGCGGTGAAGTCGACTTGGAAAATGCCAAGAAGACCTGCGAATTTGACTTGTGTGCCACCCTTCCAGATCAGTCACTTCTGTGCTCAAACCTGGCGGTCTTAAACACGGTCTGTCGAGAAGCTGGTATCAACGTAGGTGACTGGAGGATGGAAGTCACTGATTGTCGTAAGTACAGAGTCATTAGTGTACAGTGTCAGGTCTGATCTGCTCCAAGGTCAAAGGTCAAAATCAATAATGACTAAAAGTTCATGGCAAATTGTGAAAGCATCTAAAGCTGAGGAAAATTCAAGTTTAACATAGTTTAGTTTGTTTTTAACAGATAAATAGCTTTTGAACTTGATATACCTTGCACCCTGCCCTAACCCTCACCCCCAATTAAATTCATTCTTTCAAAGCTTGCAATTGGTTGAAAGGAGACATTAGACTTCCTCCATTTATGTCATCTTCCTGCTACTTGACATTTTGTATCAATTTTTTGTCCTTTGTATATATCCTTTATTTTTTGGTCTTTCATTTATACTTAATTATGCCAATATTTTCACTTTGGCAATCTAACTTTGTATTTGTGTATTTGTTATATCTGTGTTACATTAGGTCATCAAATTGAGTTGAACAACAAATCAAAATAAATTCATGACCACTATTGGACAATTGAATCTTACAGTTTGTTATTTTTTTTTAAATACCTTTTTCGTGCAGCTTTTGATTGTCCTGCTGGTACCAGCTACAACCACTGCGGTTCTGGATGTCCGCTCACCTGTATAGGAGAAGCTTCTGAAACATGTCTGGCAGAATGTATTGAGGTCTGCGAATGTCCCGATGGTCAAGGTTTATCCGATGGAAAGTGCGTCCCTCTAGAAGAGTGCGGATGTGCTCTAGAAAGCGGAGGATATCTTCCAGTGAGTACACACCACCGTTAGGCCTTACGCAGCTCACTTCCTGAAATGATATTTTATGTCCGTTTACCACTCATTTGACTGAATAAATGAAGCAAAGTTTTAAACATGACTTTAATATCAACTCATTACTGTCTCAGTAATGTACTACTTACCACCATCAGACTCCTTATAATATGTATTTTATTTCTGTAATTAGTTTAAGAGCTCCTTGCAACTGAAATATGAGGCAGAGGTCAAAATTAACACTGATTTGCCAAGAATTGTATTCCAAATTAATTGCTTTTATATTTTCAGCGGTTTGAATTTAGCACCAAATAAGGGCTCATGCATCTTGTCCCTTAGTTGTTTATCAGTAAAATCACATGAGAACTTGTACCGACTAAAATCATGAGGTGAATTAAGAGAGAACTATGAAAACAATGTCTGTGTTCTAAACAAAATGGCTGTATTCACTGCTAGTAGCTTTCCGTTACTAATATATACTGGTACGTTTGGCATCTCGGAATACTAGAAGCAAAACTAAACAGAAGAAAGTTTCACAACAATATCTGTGTTTTGCATTGTGTTAATAGTTTATACTTTGGCAGTGTGATTTGGATGAAGGTTAGCAAATTTTTAAAGCCGGATCATTCATAGTCGTCAAATCTGGAATTCCAAATCCTACAAACAGCAAGCAGACATTTTGATGAATGCTTTACATAACTTACAATAAATTGGATGTTGTGTATTTCTAGAAATAGGTGAAAAAAAGGCAATATTGAGGCCCCATTTATATCATGCAAGTGTAACTGGGTGGTTAAAAAATAGTTTTTGAGGCATTCAGATACTAGAAACATAAAGGCAGCTGAATTTATATTGGATTCCAGCTTCGATATGCGAAATGGACCATATAGTAGGAAAAGTAGCATGAGGTCAAGCTCGTCTATAGATAAACAGTCCTCAAATTCATTCGAGCATTAATAATTGGTTTACTTGATAGTGAACACTACCCCAAGTACTGCCATAAGGATTCATCCTTGAGCACACCTAATTTATTGACCAGCCACCGTATGATTGTTAACGAAAGTGCACAGGAGCATTCGGTATGGCTAGCATTACCAACTTGGGTAGACATTCAATCTCCCCAGTGTTTGGCCTGAAACAAGAGACTCAGGTGGTATTTGCTATAGATTGCAACGGGTTTTAATACAACAACACACGTCAAGAATTTATTATATGTGATAGTTACATAGGTGAAGAGTCAGCTATTTTAAGTTGTGTTACATTAAGTTAATATTTAATGACCCAAAAGTCACCACAATTTGTTTATGTAACCTTTGTGCTATGCCTTGGCCTTGATTTATTGAACCTCGTTTGTGGAGAGAGAAAAATAAGCTGTTAAAAACAAACTGCTTTATCTATCTAAGCAATCGATGGACAGACAACTCAATTGGACTATGGAACACCAAAAAAAATAAACTTAGACAAAACTAGGCTGTGTAAACAGGAGATGAATGAACTAAGTCTAGAATGGTGTCATAATGGGAGTTAATTAGGCCTCAGGCCCTCTAACTTTTTTTTTTAATTCTTTGTCTTAATGCTGTCTCATCTAGTCTGGAAAAGATATCTATTTAGATGACTGCTCTCAGCTCTGTAGCTGCGATGCCGGCACACTGACCTGCTCGGCTAGTAGTTGTCATGAGAATGCAGAGTGCGTAAGCAAGGGCGGAGTCACAAAATGTTACTGCCAGGAAGGCTATGATGGAGATGGCCAGACATGTTTACCTATTGGTAAGAATGTATGTTATCAAGTGCATAATATGTAACACCAAAATGGTTGAGTGGACTTGTGCAGTTTCAAGTATCAAGTTATGGGACTCTCAGAAGGTTCATGGGGTAGAGGGGGTACTGTAGCAATTACAGATGTTGCTGTAGTAGTAAGTTGATTCAAAGTGTGGGGCTATGATGTGAGGTACTTACTTTCCTAATATATTTCCTGCCTGATCTGTAGATTGGTTACTGGACCAGATTTCTATCGGTAGACATTCATGGTAGGCTATTGTGGAATGAAACAACAATGAGATACCTTCATGGAAATGATTTTTAATCTCTCCTCTAAATGAAGAAATCACGAAAACGAAAATAATGAAGCTCAGTCAAACAAGCAAAACTTTACAGTTGAATCACATGTGGATAAATTCTACGGACGTTAAAGAGAAGAATGATTTTGAGACCCCTTCTGATTATCTGATAATCTAGATCCGATAAGCATGCAGGATTAAGAACAAGCTTGCCATAGACTGGCTGACTGCTGAGACTGCTATGATAGGATGTTACTTTCTAACTTGTGTGATTGGTTGAATAATATGCACACACGTATCTACAAATGTAGCTATGAATTGGCACATAGCTAGAGCTTGTCACAAGCGAAGCTAAGAGATTACAGGAAGTAAGGACCACCGCCTATACGAGTACCTGCGATTTAAACTCTCATTGTTCTGGAAGGATTAATTGTGGGTCATGTAGAGAAGGAAAAAACAATTTGTTAATTTCTTCTGTATAACTGAGGATTACAAAACAGGCCATAGGTGCATTGAAAATCTTGGGATCATCTTTAAAGTAGCTATAAGTGACATAAAGGAACTAACAGAATAAATTAAATATATTCTATTATATTGCTTGGCACAATTAGTAACATTTCAACGAGGTGTGACAAGTTTTTATTTGCATTTACTGATAGGTAGGTGTGGAACGATGGATTTCTTTGAGTTTTTAGACTTGTTCAAGTAGTAGGTTATGGTTGTCAAGGAGATGTGAAGAAAAGGAGGTGCAAGAGTCACATTTACTGAATTTCTTTCACAAAAGTCTCACAGACACAACCCAGCTTAATAGAGAAAACTCTTTACAATGACAAATGTACAAGTTTACAATTATGCAGAAGGAAGTCAATTCAATAGAAAGTTATACTAGAATTACATCGTTTGTGTAAATACCACACAACCGGCCATCTTCACGACTTACATGATGTCTTTTCTCATCTATTCAGGTGACTGTGATTGCACAATTTGGGGCGATCCTCATCTCATTTCGTTCGACAACATGCCGTTCGACTTCCAGGGTGACTGCGAATACACTTTGCTCAAACCGTGCGGGGAGAGTGATTTACCAGACTTTGAGCTCATCGGAAACCTGTTCAAGGACTCTCCCAACGACAAATACTCGTACATCCGGGAGATGAGACTGGTGCTGGGAGGAAAGGTGTATGAACTGCTCCACAAAGGGAAGGTCCTTGTGGATGGACTTCTAGTACCTCTGCCCTACAGAGATGAAGAAACCAATGTACAAATTACACCGATATCCACGTATTTGGTGAGCATAATTATCACAACATTAGATTCTATTCTGTCTTTGCATTGATCAGATGAGATACTTTCATTATATATTAATTATGGGCCTAAGAATGTTGGGATTTGTGGGATTGCAAGGACAGACTAAGCCCACTGATCCTCATCCCCCTACCCTCCCCCCACCCACCCAAAGCAAAACAAGCTAAAGTATATTTGAAAAAGAATTTCAAATACAGATACTCTTCCACCCGGAGACTGTGTACTACTCATTCAATATGTAGCAATGCATTCCAGATGCCGCATTGAAGTTTGCACCAAGTTATCTTTGTCTGAGACAGGCAGAATTAACCTGTTTAGTTAATTGCATATATGTCTCAAATGAGCAGTGTCTAGTGTAATCACACTGCAGTTTCCATGTCAAATTACTCCTTTATAACTTGGCCCTGGAACAAAGAATATAAAATAAGATTTTCTACTTTCCAAGCCCCCTTGTTCCTCTTGGAATTATTTCCCAGTGTCATCATCAAATATCTAAACTTTGCTCATGTGATAGTTAACTATACACAAGACTAACGCGTCCATGCCCAACAAATATATAACCCACGGATATACATAGAAGACAGAAATTATAAAACAAAAAAATTCAAAACATAAAGCTGGAATTCAGGCAATTCTACCTTTTGTTTTCCGTTTTAAAAATATTGTTTTCCGTTTAAAAATGATTGTTTTTCATTTGAATAAAAACATTTTTTTTTCGTTTTAATTTTTTTTTTTTCAATTTGTTTATTGTTTTAAGAACTTTTGTTTTTTGTTTTAAAAAATTTGTCCTTCGTTTTAAAAATTTTGTTTTTCGTTTTAATATTTTTTCTGTTGTCATTTACCAAAAAATTGTCTGTCGATTTACAAATTTTGTCTTGTAGGTATATCCGTGTGATCTTGTCTCATAATTGGTACTTTGCTTCTCTACAGTCACTCACCACCGACTTTGGCCTTTCAGTCGTCTGGACCGGCAACGATGCAACTAAAATTACCGTTTCCAAGCAGAAATTCTTTGACGTTTCATGCGGCCTCTGTGGAACCTGCAATGATGTCAAAAGGGACGAGTTTTCATCGAGCAAAGGAGAACTCGTGAGTACGATTCGAACAGTAGAAGAGACCATAGGGTTTGCTTAATCTCTTGTTATATTGAAACTGATAACGGTTGATGATAATCTCGAACCTACTAAAAGAAACATCGGAGAGACATTTAAGGAAGAAAGATTGATCTTAAATAATTGAATTGTTGATAATTCAACTACACCATGAGTCAACAAATTAACAACTAAATCTGCACTTGGACAGAGAATATGTCAGTAGAAGAGACCATAGATTTAGCTGCTTTTCGTTAATATTCAAAATAATAAAGTTTGATGTTAATGGTGACATCTACTTGAAAAAACATCTGAGAGACATTTAATTACAAGAAGATGGATCTTAGAAATGAAATATAAGTCAAAGGACACTTCAACATGTTGTAACAATGTTAACAACACCAGACATCAAATATACATGAGACAAAAGATCAGCTGCCGAATACTTCATTGAGAATAATACCTAACGTTTGTAGGCACCAATTAACTTTTTCTTATATTGTTACATTGGGAGGTTGGAGGGGTCGAGGGGTTATCAGGGTTTTTATGTAAAAAGTATGCAATGTGCTAAAAAAAAAAAAAAACTAATTGAAGAATATATACTCAATAAATGAACAATGATGGCAATCTGTTTATCATGAAAATGGTCACATTCATCTGCCAGAGGATTTGTCTATATGTTAAGTCTACATTCTTATTTTTAGTAAGCACATCGATAATTATGTCTGTCTGTAAAACCTAGTCCTTTTTACTAGAATCGACTGTATACTTTAAAAAATTTGCAACTTAGAAAACTGAGAATTTTTTTGATCATCTTTAATGCAGAAGTGAAATAAATGTTTGAACCAGTTTACAATGGTTTGAATTCAAACTACTTTACATTTCTGATCAATGAACATATATTGCACCTCAGCCATTTTAGATGCACTGAATAGCATCAGGTATATAGATAGCTAACAAAATATATGTTTTTGACTTGTAGATGATCGAAAAATTTCATTTGCTATATTTATTTTTTTTTAAAAGCAAATGCATATAAACAAGAAGGAAAGTCCTGATTTTGAAATTGAAATAAAGATTATTTTGTGATGATGTACTGCAGAGTGTTAAACGTAGGTAGATTGATGAACCAAGACTACAATTTAGACATTTTTTCAATTTTTATTTAATTTTAATAGCTTAGTAATCCAATTGACTTTGGTAACTCTTGGAAGACTGGAGACAGGCAGTGTGTAGATACACCTGAAGAGATCGTTTGCCCGGTTGGAGGAGAGGCAGAAACCGAAGCCAAGAGTGCCTGTAATGCTATCATTGATCCATTAGGTGAGTAGAAGTATGGCTGTAATGCTATCATTGATCCATTAGGTAAGTAGAAGTATGGCTGTAATACTATCATTGATCCATTAGGTGAGTGGAAGTATGACTGTAATGCTATCATTGCTCCATTAGGTGAGTAGAACTTATGGCTTTAATGCTATGATTGATCCATAAGATCAGTAGCAGTATGGCTGTAATGCTATCATTGCTCCATTAGGTGAGTAGAACTTATGGCTTTAATGCTATGATTGATCCATAAGATCAGTAGCAGTATGGCTGTAATGCTATCATTGCTCCATTAGGTGAGTAGCAGTATGGCTGTAATGCTATCATTGCTCCATTAGGTGAGTAGCAGTATGGCTGTAATGCTATCATTGATCCATTAGGTGAGTAGAAGTATTAGTAATTATGAATATATCTCTTTTTTTTTTCTTGAAAGGCGCTCTTGCTGTATGCCATGACTTTGTGGATCCCACACCTTTCTACGATGCCTGCGTCTACGACGTCTGTGCGAGCGAGGAAGGAGAAAATTTATGCACTAACATGGATGAATATTCAAAGGCTTGCAGCGATGCGGGCGGCGTTAATAATTTTTGGTGGAAGGATAGACCCGAGTGTCAACCAGGTATTAAAGTCATTAAGAGTTTAAAACAGACAGTCGTGTTTCCATGGTTACGTCTCCTGCCAGGCAAAAACTACATGTTTGTCCGAAAACAATTGATATTATGTTAGTTACTAGTTGCATTATTCCCACTAGAGATTTCAGAAAGTTTCACACCTTACTGTCATTAATTTTCAAAATGAGTGTGAAACACTGGCCGTGACATTTTTATTGCAGTCTCTGCTAAATTGTAGATAAGAAATAGGTCACAACTTTTGTATTATAATTAATGAGATCCCCTAGTTAATAGCCAATGTCAACATTTTGGTCATGAAAAAAAAAATGAAAGTTGCTAGACTGTGTTTGTGCAAAGGAATTTACTAATTCAACTGGATAAATGAGAAGGTAAAGTGAATAAGGGAATGCAATATTGATGTGTATATATTTATTTCTTGAAAGCTGGAGAGGTAGAAGGGGGGGGGGGGGACAGGAGGAAGAGAAAATTATATCATACCTATCATGGGAGTGAGTGTATGACCAAGAGTTAATGATTCATAGTAGGGTAAAAGTACTAATTAATTGATAAGAAAGACAATAAATTTCACCATGGAGAATTGTCTACTTGGTATCAACAAATCAAATCATTACAAGCTAATCTTGATGTTCACTCTTCAAAGTGAGTTGTGGGTCAAGATGTTGAAATTACTGACAGAGGATGGTAATTGTACTTCACAAGACTACTCATCAGCTCCACAGACTGTGATACTAGTGATGGATAAAGTCTTTGTTGTATATTACATCTTTCAGAGTGCCCGGATGGATCCATTTACATTCCTAGTTTCCCAGGATGTCCCCCTTCCTGCATTCACCCACAAGGTGACCCCACATGTCCGGGTTCCCTGCCCGTGTGCCTCTGTCAGTTTCCATGGCTATACCACGATGGCGAGTGTGTAGAGGACTGCACCGGTTGCCGGCTGGAATCGGGAGCGTATGTGAAGGTAACCTATTGTTTTACTTTCTATGTCTTTTTTTTCTTTCTTTCTTTTTTATTATTATTTTAATTTGAAAAGGTACCATTACCTTACTAATATCCCATTATGCTTACCCCTAAAACTAGTATGATCTTCCCTGCCTATACCGGGAGTAAAGTTAAAGTCCACCCCCTTGTGAGGGACAGCTGACAACATTACCAATCCGTGGCTCTTGTCTGTTTTGTTTTATCTAAACCTTTATTATTAACTCTGGAAATCAATATTTTACACAAAGTGTCACTTCAACGCTACAAATTGTACAAAGAAATACATATTTTGCTCCAGTTGCAATAAATTCTTCACAATGTGTCTTAAACATACCCTAAGGGAAACAAAGATGAAAAAGAAGAGTAAAGGAGAAGTGTTCTTTTTCCTTATTAATTTCGTCCACCAGGACCTGAATCTGCAACCTATGATACTAACTTCCATTACTTCCAATGCCACACTCTTTATCAAATAAAACATACAAAACTGGTCTAGCATGATTGTCTTACCATAACTTGGAGTTTAATCACTTCAGAAATAGTTCATATTGTAAAACCATTTTTTTATTTTTTTTTAGCTTCAGCCTGACCTTTGGCACAATTTCATCTGTTGCATCTTTTTTTTTTTCCTTTAAGGATGGCACTGTACAAGTCAATGAAGATTGTACAGAGAGCTGCACTTGTCTTGAAGGAGAATTACAGTGCACACCCTTGGAGTGCCACGAGGCGGCCGAATGTGGAGTCAAGGGCGGTGTACGGGGATGTCAGTGCAAGGAGGGCTACACTGAAGACGGAGAGACCTGTGTTGAAGGTAAATCAAGTTTACAGCAAAATTAACTAAAAATATTTGTCATTATTAAATCCAAGTTTGTTGCTTTTTTGGTGGGGGAAAATTACTTTTTTTGCATATTTAACTAACATGTCTGTGTTGGAACTGAGGTAGGCAATGCATTGATCTCTATATGTCTATGTCTTTAAAAATGTATTTATAGTGAAAAAAGTGTTCTGTTGCTTCATCTGACCAGTGCATCGAACTGTTCAGATCGGCCACATCCTGATCGCGGTTTAGAAGAGATGGCAAGAATACCGTGTGTTGTTCATATATGGATGAATAATGATAACATTGAAAACAAACTTTACCATCACAGCAGATGAGAAGAATTACAGATAAGGGTATCATGCAGAATTTGCATATTCATAAAGTACATGAGTTGCTATGTAAGTAAAGATTCGTCCCATCACAAGAAGTTTTAAAGGCATTTGTCTCCTTTTGTGCTGTTCTATGGTTATACTCCAGAGTTGTTTTTACTCCTTGACTCACAATCTAACGTGACATATTTTTCTTTACACATCTGCAAGAAATTAAAAAGAATGCGAAATGCATTTTAATACCACCAGAATTAGTGGGAAAGTGGTAAGATGAAGTACCCTGCAGGCATGAGCTTTTTCCGTGAATTCGCGGAATATCCGTGATTTCTTTTCTACCTCGAGGACAAATACTATTATCCTAACACACTGTAAAATACGCAAACTGGATCCTATACCGCAATTTTTGCAAAGTTCTGTGATTTCTTTTTTTTTAACCAAGGCTCATCACTGAAGTACACATTTAGTTATCTGTATTATAAATTGGAGGAAAAACTACATTTTTATTTTTTTTAAATTTTGTTTGCTTTAAAAAAAACAAATCTAGCTGCCTGTGAGTGTACAGCCTGGGGTGACCCTCACTACGTCACCTTCGATGGTGCCATGTACGACTTCCAAGGAGATTGCGAGTACGTCCTGGTGGAGAGGTCCACTGAAGATGAGAACGACCCAATTGAACCCTTCCGGGTCATCGCGAACAATCTCAAGATAAAGCCAACAGAATTGGTATCATACACAAGAGCGGTGCGTCTTGAAACGAGGGACAAAACCTACGAGATCCAAGACGATGGCACCGTATTTATAGACGGTATCCAAGAACCCTTACCGTACAAGGACGACGCTGTGACCGTACAGCGGCTGTTCCCGAACAAAGTAGTAAGTTATCGGTTGATTTCTCCTAACATGATCTTAGATATTCCCATGAATGGAATGGAGATTAGATTTTGTGGGAAAATTTGAAAACAAAGACATAACACCCAAACTCTGTCTTGGTTAATGACATCATGACTTGGGTGTGCATCAAACAGATTGAGCCATTTTTCTGAAAGGCTATTTTCTCATCTTGTGTGTTATCAGTTACTAATGTGCTTATATATTTAACCTACAGAACATATCTGACTCAATGTAAGGGTAGATTACTCAAAATTGTCTGTCCTGTTTTTCTTTGCTGTTTATCTAGGTGATTGACACCAACTTCCAGCTGTCCATCCTTTATACCAGTCCTGCCCAGGTGAAAGTCAAAGCCTTCCACGACACCCACTTAGGAAAGACACGGGGTCTGTGCGGTACCTGCACCAAGGATCCCAGCGATGAATTTCTATTGCCATCAGGAGAATTGGTAAGTAATTAATTACAACTAATTAAACCAGATTGCTACCGTAGGCAAAATGTGACTGTAATATTCTTGATGATATGATTTAAAGAGAGATGATTCAAAGAGGAGTTGTTATAGCTTTGACTTCTGTATTCAGAGTCTCTCATTATACACACTCATTGTTCTTAACTACTTCTGCTAACATGCGTCATATACAAACTTTCTTAAGAGTGACCACAGCCCCATGCTTCTTAGGGTAGGTTGGTGGTTACAGTAACAGGACATATTGTGGTTGATAAAGAGTGGTGTAGCATACAATACAGTAGAATGAGTACAATATGTTACAGTGACAACCATGCAGATAGGGAAGTCTGTACTTGCTGGACCAACTGTACCTGTAACTGGACCAAACAGACCTTACTGATGCCTTGCGACTACCCTCCCCCCACCCATCCCTCCCCTGAGACACACGGAAATTAAGTATGTATGTCACAAGTAAAAATTAATCTATTCAATTTTGACTTGCTCAGCCGGATTCTTCCTATAACTCTAAAATAAAATATGGATGTTAGGCTTGTTTAAGTACTATGAAAAAAGAAAACTTAATATATTTACCCTGCTTTAATTACAAATCAAAAATGTGGAAGAAACATTCTTTTAAATGTTTTATGATACAACTTTCAAAAAAATATGAAGAATAGTCGCATTGAAAGTCTGTCCTTAAAAAAAAAAAAGGTTAAAGAAAATTGTCCATCGTTCTTTACTTACACATCATGGGATGCAGCGATAGGAGTGATGTATTTTCTTTGGCACGCCAATTGAACACCCTAAATATGCAAACTAGTGCTTGACATAAACCGAAAAGTTCAAACTGCAAAGCGTATTGCATCAGCTAGTTTTGCACGATTCAAAATTGCAAAGGTCGTGACAAGGAAACAATTCAAGTTTACCTGTACAGCATGCCTCCTATCCAGCCCCTCCCTCCCCCTCCAACCCCCATCCACCTCCTACAAAGTAAAAAGGAGGGAAAATACATGATAGATTTATATATCAAAAGCTATCATTGCCCCAGTAACGTCAACATATTTCCTCCTTAACTGAGTCCTTTTTCATATTCACTCCGAATGTGAATGTGATCGTCACTATTATGTCAATATTTTTCAATAGTCTCTAGTGCCTTTCAAGATAATTTTATGCAAATTTTCAGAATGTGAATTAGGGGCCATGTTCTACAATATCATTGCTGTTGTTAAATATTTTATTAGTGTAATTTGTAGAACTATCATTAGATATTTAATCCTTAAATTGTTTTCGTTTTATTCCTTCTTCTTTTTTATACATTTTTAAACAAATACATTTTTATACATTTTATACATTTTTAACAAAGGCAACCAATGTCGCTGAATTTGGCAACGCCTGGTCAAATGGCGAAAGAACTTGTGACGAGGATGAAGGAGAGGAACCCTGTAAAGAAGGCTCAGAAGACAAGAAAAATGCAGAAGAGAGCTGTAGCGTCTTAACGCATGTCTCTGGTAAGTCGGATGAAAGTTTGTTCCATTTAGACATTTTTAGACGGTATTTTTCTAATCCAACTGAAAAAATCAATAGAAATGTGCTTTCTTCTGATTGACCAACTTTTCATCTGTTCTATTGCAATCTCATCTAAGTAAACGATTTTCCTTTTTTGTTCTTTAAGGTGCTCAGATGCCAAATGCTGGCACTACTTGTGTAGCATTTTAAGCACATACACAAGTACTAATTTTGCTAACAATTAACATTTTTAATTTTTTTTAGTGAAATACATTACATACCTGGTAAAAGTTATTAGTTTGTTTCAAAGAGATTTTACTAGGGACCGATTGAGAGCCGTAAGTAACGTTTCTCGCATGCAAAACTGATGCATTATTAGTCTGTATGATTTTGGCAAAGACTAGGCCCAATTTTTGTTGAATATATTGTTAGGAATGTCAGGATTTTAGATGTGAATAGTGCTGGGCGGGATTCACAATTTTTAAGACAGTGCTGGGCGGTAATTTTTAGTGCTGGGCGGGGCTGCTCAGTGCCACCCAGCGTGAGCACATCCCTGTTATGGTTCCCCTGACACTGTACTCATCTTTCACAATGAACAGGTCCGTTTGCAGAGTGCCACGCTTTCTCGGATCCCTCTGCCATATTCGACACTTGTCTAACGGATGCCTGTGTCATGGAAGACAAGGCTGAAGCCCTATGCACCAACCTGAGAGTCTATTCTAGGGCCTGTCTAGATGAGGGCGGGGATCCTGGAAACTGGTGGGAGATTCTCCCTGATTGTGGTAAGGCTTAAACTTGGGAAGTAAATGCTGAAATGTGTTGCAAGGAAATGCGACTATCGTAAATTCACTCTCCCACAGATGAAGGGAAACCCTGTTTTATGCTCTGTCTTGTTACATGGTTTTACATAACAGATGCTATCACAGTGAGACAAGATCTGTCAGATCGACTTATTAACTAATAGATATTATTATTATTATTTACCAAATTTATATAGCGCTCTTTTCATGCTTAAGCATGTTCAAGAGCGCTTTACAATGACAATAAAATGACAAAACCCTTAAAATGTGAAGAATTAAATTGACGCAGCTGAAATATTAATATAAAAAATATATCAACTTACGGTGAATAATTTCCGGAATAACGCAATTCGAAGTGCTACGCAAAGTAGTCCAACATAGCTATATGTATTAACTTAGTGTAATATGATGTATAGCAGTTTTCTTACACAGGATTTTATTACATAGTTTTTACACAGTTTTTTGCAGTTTTTACACAGCGTTTCTTACACAGGAGTTTTTTTTTTTAATTCAGAGCTTTCAAAACCACAAACTTTAAATTATTTCCTGCTTTGTTGGTAAATATGCGGGCAAATATTTCTGGTTTTCCTCCCCCCCCCCCTTCTTATTCCTGTCTGGATTTTCATCCTTGTGGTTGTACAGTACATACATCAGCTACCGTCCGACATAATGTTTTAAAGAAATGTACTTATCTCAAGATTTTATGGACCCTGATTCTTTGATTTTGTATAACATAGAAATGCTGTGCAGCTAACCTTGTCCTCCTGATCCAGAATGATGAATGGTATATAGATCTTTGAGGATCACCTGATGAACTTAGCTACACATGCATATGCTTTAGAATCAACTTGTCTTGTATTAAAATAGTGTTTGATCCTTGTGAATCAGTCTATCAACTGACTCATGTTTCAGAACCATCATCTTCTCTTAACACACTTTTTAGGATCCTTGAGGATCACTCGATGAACTTAGCAGTGCATCTGCTTTGGAACCAACTTGTCTTTGTATTGAATAGTGTTTGATCCTTGTGAATCAGCCTATTAACTTACTCATGTTTCAGAACCACCGTGTTCTCTTAGCACTGTTGTAAATCCTTGAGCTTCACCCTTTGCACTAACTACAGTACTTGTGCTTCTGTGTTAGAACCAACTTGTCATATAAGTCATGATTCTGTTTCAGAACCAACATGTTCTCTCCGAGCACTGTTTATTACAGAACTCTGTTGTCTTAATTATGTATTGTTTGTCCTCTGTGGCGGATTGCTAATGGTTTAATTTCTGTTTGAATTACTCCTGCTTGTTCCAGAACCGCCTTGCCCCGTCGATATGGTGTACGATCCTTGCGGATCAGCCTGTCAATCTACGTGTGCGGGGCAGTTAGCTGATGAGTGTAAGTTCCTCTGTGAGGACGTCTGCGTTTGTCCCGAGGGTCTGATGCTAGATGTAGATAGATGTGTACCGGAAGCAGAATGTGGTTGTAAAATACCAACTGGAGGTTATATTCAGGTAGCTATGTCAAACTTCATACCTCTGACTGGTACCCCCTAGGACTGTACCCCCTCCCTCCCAACCCCCTCCTCCCACCATCCTCCTCCAGGTAGTTATGTCAAACTTCATGCCTCTGACTGGTACCCCCATAAGACTGTACCCCCCCCCCACACCTCCCCCCCCCATCCTCCTCCAGGTAGTTTTGAGTCAAAATTTTGAAATATTGAGATTCATTTGAAGACCTTGACGTTTAAATTGCAACACACAATCACTGACATCAAAACTGTACACTGACTAAATGAATGATCAATCTTACTCTGCACGCTCTGAAATAATGAAAAGATGTGAACACAAAGTTGATTGGGAAATGAGAGCATCTTTATTTCTCTTTTTATAAGATAAGTCTTTGCTTCTGTTGACAGCAAGGTGAAGAGGTCATGAATGAGGACTGCAGCGAGGTCTGTCGTTGTACGGAGACAGGATTAGATTGCTCAGCAAATACCTGTCCTAGTAAAGCCACATGTGATGTGAAGAACGGAATCAGGAACTGCTACTGCCCTGACCAATATGTCATGAAAGATGGTACATGTGAAAGAGGTAGGTGTAGGTTAAATGCAGGTGAGCATCAACCTTTACATGGTGAAGGTTGGTACATATGTGAAAGAAGTAGGTGTAGGTTAAATGCAGGTGAAAAGTACATGTGAATGGTGGAAGATGGTACATGTGAAAGAAGTAGGTGTAGGTTAAATGCAGGTGAACATTACCTGTAATGGTGAAAGGTTGTATATTTAAAAGAGGTAGATGTAGGTGGGTAACAGACTGTGACTTGGTAACCTTTTTTCTTCCTTTTATCTTAACTGAAAAGTCTTAAAGCGGAGCTCGCAATGTTTGTCTTTCATATTTAAAGATTTTCAAGGTTTAAACAGTTTTTCGGTGTTTTATATCATTGTGAACATGACGCCATACTTACATCATAGAACTAACCAGATGTGCTCCATATGCGAGATGTAACCCTTGCCATGCATCTATAGTAATATGGTAGTAAGTGTCTTTGGTTTATATCACTTACAAAGGTCCTTGCGTGTGTAGCGTGTTTGGCAACCCTCACTTCACAACTTTTGACAAGTTGGCCTATGACTTCCACGGAGAATGCGAATACATCCTGGCTCAGAAGTGCGGAGATTCAGAAGAATTACCGGACTTTAAGCTGTTCGGTCAACTCAGCAAGAACGCTCCCCGAGACGAGGTCTCGTATCTCCGTTACCTGAGGCTGGAGCTGGACGGCGTCTCGTACGAGATATTCCTCGGAGGCAAAGTCAAAGTGAACGGACGGAGAGTGTTTTTGCCCTACGTAGACGAGGAGAAGGGGATCACCGTTGGAAATCAAGTCTTTGGATTTACAGTGAGTTTTCTTTGACTCCTACGATGAAAATTTTTGCTTTCATAGATGTGATTATGTCTCAAGATTGAGCCACGATTAGGAGCGGCGGATAAGGAAAGATCGGTTTGCGAGTGAGGACTAGTACCTACTGAAAATTTTAAGCTGACCTCTCTATCAAAAAATTTATAATTTCATCGTCAAAGATTAACCCCTTCCTTGTCGTTATCTCTTCGTCTTTTCACGATCAAATTCTGACTTAGTGGTCGTGTTTTATTGGCATGCAAGGAGGGATATTGGAGTCAGAAAATCAAAACTGAATTTATACGTAATAACATGTTTTTAACAAACTTTCATATCTCACATACTCAATCTCTTGTTTGTCTTTAGACAATCGCTGCCAAATTTGGACTGTTTGTGATGTTTGACAACTTACAAAAGGCCGAGATCCATGTACACGCCCAACATGCTGGCCAAACATGTGGTATGTGTGGTACATGTACAGAGACACAGTCTGATGAACTAACATTACCTAATGGACAACTTGTAAGTATTATATGTATGGTATGGTATGTGTGTTACATGTACAGAGACACAGTCTGATGAACTAACATTACCTAATGGACAACTTGTAAGTATTATATGTATGGTATGGTATGTGTGGTACATGTACAGAGACACAGTCTGATGAACTAACATTACCTAATGGACAACTTGTAAGTATTATATGTATGGTATGGTATGTGTGTTACATGTACAGAGACACAGTCTGATGAACTAACATTACCTAATGGACAACTTGTAAGTATTATATGTATGGTATGGTATGTGTGTTACATGTACAGAGACACAGTCTGATGAACTAACATTACCTAATGGACAACTTGTAAGTATTATATGTATGGTATGGTATGTGTGGTACATGTACAGAGACACAGTCTGATGAACTAACATTACCTAATGGAGAACTTGTAAGTATTATATGTATGTTATGTGTGGTATATGTACAGAGACACAGTCTGATGAACTAACATTACCTAATGGACAACTTGTAAGTATTATATGTATGGTATGGTATGTGTGGTACATGTACAGAGACATAAGGGGGAATAAGGGGGTGGATATAATATACATATGACTTACAAAGTATACATGATTAAACAACATGTAGTATTTTTATAGGGATATTCTCACCTGTGATGTGTGTGATATAGTTGCTGGACACTGGGAGTGTTACACTTGCAGTAATAAATTACTGTTGTTTGCGATTCAGGCCGATTCCGTGGAAGCATTCGGAGCTGCCTGGAGAAATGACGAGACATGCGGAACAGAGGACGTGACAGACAATCCCTGCAAACCAGGCTCTGATGGAGAAACGCAGGGCAAAGACCTCTGCAGTCTTCTGTTAGCCGTTCCAGGTAAAGCATTAAATCTTTGATAGACACCATGATGCTCTGATGAATAAGCTCAATTTTTCTGGCTCCTTTTGAAGACAAAACACCTACTGAAATGATCATCCTTTCCACGTCATTGCACATAAAAAACTTAAAAAAACAGTTGTGAAATTTGAAATTTTTGATAAAGGTTTGTTCATCATTCTTGTCAGGTTTTATATCAAAATATACTAATTTTATAAAAAGTAAAAAGAGTGTGACCATTTTTTTTTTAGAACCACATTCTTATAGCAGTTTAGAAGAGATAGCAACTTTTACTATGTGTCGTTTATTTATGAATGAACATGATATCATCGAAAAGCCGTCATGTTTCTCCATCCTAGTAGGATCTCTCATGAGAGGCAGGCTAAAATTAAGATGGAGACAACGAGGTTATAATTAGACAGATTTGGCCAGATGTGTTAATAGTTGGATAATTAACAACATGAATAAATTTCAGCAAGACAGAACAATTGGTGAAAAGTGAGCAGCAAGGTAGCCAAAAATTATTGCATAAAAAAAAAAAATTATGGGATGCAGATGTATAATTATTCAATACTTGCTTTTTTTAATGAAGAAAGAGTAGAATTTGTTTAAAATATTCTTTCTACTTCTTTTTACATTTTTTTAATTATTTTTTTACTATGTTTGGTAGTTACCACCAAAGACCTAATGTTTATTGCAAACTGTAAGACATACAAAATAAATAAAGTTTGACCAAAATGTTTTCTTTTATCTTTCTATGTATGTGTTTCATTTTTTTTTCCCCAGGACCGTTTTCACCCTGTAGTGATTTCAAAACTCCACAAGACATGTATGATGCCTGTGTGCAGGATGTCTGCATGTCACAACAGCCCGCCATGTCCTGCTCAGCTATGAAACTCTTCGCCCAACAATGTAGACAGGCTGGTGGAGTGCCCGGAGATTGGGTGGCCCAGGCCCCTCACTGCCAGGAACCAGCAGGTACCCTCTCCTCACCCAGAATCACATCCATCAGTATGAACGTAAAAAGACCTCGAGGCACTCTGTCAAAAGTCAAAATGCTGAGGCAGCTGCAGCCTCATTGCATCCATGCTGCGTCGGAATGTGATCGCTCTGCGCTCTGCATTTCTTTAAAGGCATTGAAGACTCGCCCTAAACCGCGTGCAGCCATCTGAAAAAAGTTAACTTTGCGTTGCTTGCAAGTGATTTTTTTTTCGTGTCGCTACAAAATGCACACAGTAATGAAACGTGATACCTTGTTATCTTTTATCTAGACCTGAGATGTCCACGCTGCTATGTACACTGTGTTGTGGGTATTGACTGTAGCTGCATGTACTGACTGTACACTAGTGTCTAATTACCGACGGTAGGAAGCTGTATGTGTATTTTCTGGGATCGATGGTGGTGTCTAACACATCTGTTACACCTCATTCGAAACTAGGTCAGATTACCGGCATGAGACGTTTCTTTGTGCGCGAGTCTTCAATACCTTTAAACAATAGGCACTATTGGTTTGCATAGGTAGTAACTGTGTCTGTTATTTGACATTGATTCAGACTTGCTGCAAGTCCACTTGCAGCTACTGTAGATTTTCTCTCTGACACGGTCCATAAGGCAGCTAGCTATTGAAGTGATTTTGTTATATTTATATAATTATTACAATAATAATAATAATTAATAATAATTATTATATTTCATAATGAGATGCCACTAGCTTGGCTTTACATATAGCTACTAATTTTAACTGGTTATGTTCAACACAGATTCATGATAACTTTATTCTTGCGATTGCAATATACTCTCTAACTTCGCAGGATGTAGTTTCTTAAATAAAAGTATGGTTTCGAAGGTACAGCAGCGTGCAAAGCAAAAATATCATCTGTGAGTCGAGGCAACTATTAAACTGGGCTGCGATATTCCTGTCATATCAATCTACCTTTGAAATGACTTGCCGTGGGTTTTGCAGAAGGGTTTTTCAGCGGGTTTTCAGCGGGTTTCAGTGGGTTTTCAGCCTAAAGTAAAACAAAAAAAATCCACTCGTAAGAGTAACCCTGCCAACTTTTGTTTTGTTTTTTTGGTAGCACTCAAAGCTTGTCCAGATGGTTCGATATTGATTCCATTCGGTGAGGGATGTCAACCAACGTGCAACGATCCCACGGGACAGCAAAACTGTCAGCCAAACACCATCATAGAGACCTGTCTCTGCCAGTTTCCTAACATTCTCCATAACGATGAGTGCATCGACCCCGGCGATTGTGGATGCGTATCCCCTAGCAACTATTTAATGGAGGTAAAATATGCAAATGAGATATTTTAAAGATTTAAGTTTAAAAAAGTAGAAAATTTTGCATATGGTAGCTGTTTTTGCTCACAGGATTCCAGAAATTTACAGAAAAAAACATACTGAGAATTCTCAAAATGACATAGCGATTATTCAATTACAGCCCAGTCACAGAGTTGGCAAGATGTCGACAGCTCCTTGTCACTCCAAACAGTTTATTGCGTAGACGATCTGTCATAATGAAGTGGGTTTTTTTTGGACATATTCGCAGTAAAAGAATGAAATGTGTCAAGAAATTTTGATATCTTCTTTATTCTTTGCAAACTGTACAAGTCTGGAATGACCTGTATCCTATATGAGCTGTGAAAAAAAGAAAACAAAATAGGCATCATTGAAATTTAAACTTCTTCCATTTTAAAGATCTGCTTTATTGTCTCCAATCATAGCACCCTTATAGCTAAGAAAGTTTTGTGATAAAATTATCGAACTGCCACGGTCGAAAATCGACCGCAGGCTCTACAATTAGCCTGCATAGCTTCTTATCACCATTTCGCTCTTTGTGTAAACACTGCGTGGAAATATGTTCATGTCTACAGTGTAGTTAATCGTACAGCATTCACACAAAGACCCTCATACAAGACAAAAATATGCAGAAGGCATTGCAGAATAATTGGTAAAAAGAGGTCATTTTACGACCAAGGCAGGTGGATTACGTAATCTTAAGAAACTTTCCCATGATAGTGTGCTATAGTTGGGGTCTATACAGCAGATCTTGAATTGCATCACTCAGTAATGAGATTATAAATTCTTATCATTTTAAGGGGTGTGTTGTGGGGTGGGGGATGGGGTAAGAAGGAATGGAGAGGGGAGGAGGGTGAGGAGAAGAATTAGGTAGTTGAGTTCTCAAATAAACTGTCAAACCATTTTGATGTTATAATTTAACCTCGCAGGATGGGGACAGATACATATCGGATAACTGTGACGAGATCTGTCATTGTAGTACTACAGGCTTGGAGTGCGATCCGTACTCCTGTGACGAGAACGCAAACTGTGAACTCAAAGATGGAATGAGAAATTGCTATTGTCGCCATGGTTACAGTGGTGATGGACAGACTTGTACTGGTAGTAAGTATTCAGAGAACAATCCGTTTTGTTTTGTTTTTTGACAGAGATCTAGCTTTAAGAATGATATTATCCAGAACTATATATTCACGGTTCTAACTATAATTATTCATCCTTTTCATAATTGTTTATAAATCTTCAGTGGTTTCTCTCCCTTTTTCTTACAGGTGACATCTCTGCCAGTCTCAGCGGCGATCCTCATTTCCTCTCCTTCGATTCATTGAAGTTTGATTACCAAGGATCCTGTGAATATACGCTGGTAGAAACCTGTGGCACGGGAGAAGCCCTTCCTTACTTTGAACTGATCGGTAACTTCAACAAGCCAAGACCTTCATTCAAGGTCACCGTGACTGCCTCTTATAGACTACATTACAGAGGAATCGTCTTTGAAGTCAAGGGTGCGCGTGGATGTTTCGTAGATGGTGCGGCGGTCACACTGCCCTTCTCAAGAGATGGTGTTACTATGACGTATGTTCCACGCAATAAGTGGGTAAGTCAAGCTCAAGTCAATCACAGACTGCAGCTGGTTAAAGACCAAAGCTTTGTTCTCTTTGGTCAATAGATTTGTTGGCAGTTTTCCTCTCTGTCTGTTGTGTTCTCCATACACTTTTATAGTAGATCGGGAAAGAAAATGTGTTAACTTAAAAGGAATAAAGAAGGCACTGAAGGTACTAAAGTAGATTCAGTAAACAGCTATTTCGTTAGAACCAAAACGAAAGAAAACAGAGAAGGTTCTATGGCAGGGCCGCAGCCTTTTGATTTTGATCCGATATTAAACAGCAGAGGAATTACAGGAAAGGAAAAGGAGAGTAAACAGCTGGGAAGAAGAGGACCGTGTAGCAAATCAACTCTGCAATGTTGCCTGGTTTATAAATCTTTGTGGGGAGCAGATAAGCGTCAGTTACCTGCAGGAGCCGTGCCTTGCACAACTCAAACAGGTCTGTCACTCTGACCATGCATAAGCGTCAAGGCCGGTGATGTGAGACTTAATACGAAATATCCAATCGATTTCTTAACGTTTACTTACGTTCAGTTGCGTATTTGAAGTACGAGGCAATTAATATACATTTTAGGTTTTTGAGAGAATGACTATGAAGATTGAAAATATTTTGGAAACTGGGAATCCTGCAAAATTATTTTGCAGGATTCCATTAACAACTATCACCAAAGGACCACTTAACAACTATCAGTTCTACAAACATATGTAATCCGTTCTTTGCTCCTTAATCCGCTTCCTGTATAGTCATGGTTTATTTGTTCCTATTCCATCAATGCAATTTACACTTATCTAGCGTCATACTTTCATTGTGTTACATTTTGTACTTTTCATTCGACTGCCAAGTATTGCTGACGAAGGTCCCAAGGGGACCGAAAATTCCAATATATGTTCTTAAACTTTACTCCTTATTTGTCAATTATGAGTCATATCTTATTTCTCTGGTTTTCTCTAATAATATATATATATATATATATGTATATATATATCAGTTCTACAAACATATGTAATCCGTTATATGTAAGCGGAAGGCCCGTGGTTCGAATCCCAGTGGAGGCTGAAAGTTTTTTCACTGTTCTTGATTTTCCAACTCATTACGATTTTCATTTATATATATATATATATATATATATAGAGAGAGAGAGAGAGAGAGAGGTGGAGATAGAGATATATATATATACATGTTATTTACTATGTTTACAGACAATAAACCTACAAATGACTATTTCTTTCCTTTCTTCAGTTAATAACGTCCGACTTTGGCCTGGTCATTAACAGCGAGTTTAGCGTTTGGCAACGTACCCAATATGCTAATATTGTAGTCAGGCTTCCACCAGAATTTACAGAGAGAGTCTGTGGACTGTTTGGTTCGGCTAATGGAAACAGGAGAGACGATCTGACGATGCGTAATGGTCAAAAGGTAAGTTAAAATTAAGATCGAGTTCATTCTAAAGGTGAGCATATAATAACATTTCTGGATGCTACCCATCGACCTTTAGTGTACTTCCAAACAGACTGCAGGGACTTGAGACAAAGTGTGACGTGGCTGTCATGTGGAGCTAAAGCTTCTGTTGCTATCATTCTGATGCTCTGGACATGTTTATATAGAAAAGGTTCAAAAGTACACTATTGTACTTCAATGCATTCTGAAATTACGATCTTCCCTGCGTATAGCAAATACCACCAGAGTCCCCTGTTTTTGGCCAAAAACTGGGGAGATTGAGTATCTACGGGCGCAAGTTGGTAATTCTAGCTATACTGAACGCTCCTCTGCACAAATTCATGATTAAACACACAGTGTACTATGTCAGTGGTCAAGCCAAACTTGTCTTCACACACAGGAAAGTAGTGCTGAACATTTAATAGAGCACTTATGTTTACAATCATACGGTGGCTGGTCAATTAATTAGGTGGCTCAAGGATGAATCCTAATGTCAGTACTTAGGGTGGTGTATGCAGTGTATCAAGTAACAAATTATTAATGCTCGAGTAAATTTGAGGAGGATTGTTTTTTTATATGCAGGCTTGACCAGTCATAGAGGTGATTCTTACTAGTAGGGCGACCTCTCCTACTGACGAATAACAATGTCTTTAAGTGATTGGCCAATTATAAACCCAATGGTTGCTTAGCTTAGGGTGATAGCGTGACACAGCAGTTATAGAATATGCCTCACAACCACTAGGTCTCCTGTTCAAAGCTTCACCAGGAACCATATTCTCTCGATGTATTCAAATTGCTGCTGTGCAATGTTGTTGAGTAGAGTCATATCAGTGGATTTGGTATTTTCTGGTTTGCAAAGTGGCAAAATGGGGCTTTGAAACAATTTCTCTTGGATGGGGTACCTTCACCTCCCTCGTTACTTGAAAAAGTGGTCAGATGCTGAACTACAAATACTCTCGTCCATGGGATGGAAATATCAGTGGTGGTTTCTGAGAGTAGGAATTTGTGCAATAATAACATGCCTGCCTTGTAATTCTTTGATAATTATTATTATTATAGTAAGCATACCGCTATAGTTTTTCTTGGAAATTCTTAAAATAGCCCATTTTGGAGTCTCGCATGATAGCAATATGACCATTTTAGGATATAAAAAAAAAACCTTGTTTTTCCCCGCCCAAGCACTTGTGTTTCCCTCAGTTTTAATTCCCGATGAAGTTTTCATAGTGACCAAAGAAACGTTCCATTTTAGTCTTCGTCATTTCTCTTCCTGCTGATTCAGAATAAAGCTGATCCATCAATGGGAGTTAGAATGTTGATTGATCAGCCAATGAGGGTTAAGTATCTTGTCGTATGCTGTGCGGAGACCAAGTTCCTGTATTTACTATACATTTCTCATTCCTAGGCACGAAACGTTGCACAGTTTGGTAATTCCTGGGTGACTGGTGACAGAGAGTGTCAGCCACCTGAACCTGTTGATCCTTGTCCTGAGGGCGATCCTAATAGGGCCACAGCGATTGATAAGTGTTGGGTTATGGTAGATCAGTTTGGTAAGTCATAATTAATAATGATTTTTTTCAGACATATAACTCTCCATGCCCTTTGAAGCTGTTGATTATGGACTCCACATCATCCTGTGTGTGGGATTCCTTGTAACTATGGAACTCCCTGCTAGCTGGGCATTATGAAAGTTGATTATGGCCGTGATTTGTGCCAAATTTCAAAATCTAAGTTATTTGCACAATTGAGTTTTAAGGATTCGTTGACTGGTATATAGAACAGCAGCTTTCACACAAGTTTGCATTATATTCTACAGAATTGTTTCTAACATTTTGTGTGTATCTGATCTTGGTCACCCAGGTCCCCTAGCTGGCTGCAGGGATTTCTTAGATCCTCAAGAATTGTTTGATGACTGTGTCTACGATGTCTGCTTGACAAACTTAGAGACGGAGCACATTTGTAAAAATATCGAAGCTTACGTCACCTTGTGTCGGAACCGAGGGGGTAGCCCTGGATCATGGTGGACCTACGTCCCTGAGTGTGGTGAGTACTATTCCAGTCCTGCTGGGGTATAGTTTTTTTTTAAATAGCTTTATTGGAGGTTGTGAGGAGGAATGCATTTAGTCCTTCTATACATTTGTACATTTTCAGTTGTATTCATGTTGTCTCTTATCGCAAACACCTCAGAATATCCTGAGGTCCGCAATTCATTATCCCACACTGAATCTTACCCCTGTACATTACCACAGGCCATATTTAGACCCCCCTGATCCCTCCCATGTTAGCCAGGGTAGGGGGTCAGATCCCTACAAGGGATGCACATCTCACTTCCACAGAATTCTTGTTAACCATGATCAGGATTTAAAAACAAACTATGTGTCAAAAACAAACTATGTGTCATCCATCTGTTAACATCCAGCTGCTCCCATAGGGCCTTGCTGATCCCACCCATGTTATCCCCGGTAGGGGGACCAGCTCCCCATAAGGGATGCACATCTCATATTCTACAGCAATCATGTTCCCCTTTTTCAAGATTTTTTTTTGAAGAATTGTTTGTCATATTTATTTGTCATGTTTTCAGCTGCTCCCTGCCCAGCGGGTCTGGAGTACACAGATTGTGGCACTGCCTGTCCACCGTCTTGCCAAAACCCGGATGGTCCCGAAGAGTGCGCAGAGACTTGCATCGAGACCTGCCAGTGTCCAGAAGGACAAGTCCTGGATGGTGAAAAATGTGTCTTTGATTATAACTGTGGCTGCAAATTACAGAATGGTGTCTACATATCTGTGAGTTAAAAGTTCATTTAAAGTTAACTTTCATCGAGAATCTGACAACTGAAATGAAATTTTCAAATTACTCTTACATTCCTGGACAATTTGAGCATAGATGACTGCAAAAATGTTGGAATTGTGTTTTCTGTTTGATTGATGTCATTTCCATGGGTATTGCTCTTATGCACTCTGGTTATTGCTATTTATAGCTATATGTTGCTTTTCTTTTCACCTGTTGTTGGTCACCACAACTCATCCAGGGACCATGCTGCTGGGACTGTACACATTAGCATGTCATATCTGTCTTTCTGTTCTCTGTGTACATTCTGGCCAAATGTCTACCAGTAGCCAGGTAGCAAATGACAGCATGCTCGATGAATAAATGAAAACAATATAGCTTGCTCAGTTATATGTCAAAAATAACTTCCTATGCAAATTATGCATTTTAATGATATGAAAATCTGCCAATGAGAAGCCACTGTCACAGTGGTGAACTACTTTCCAAGGATTGTGCAAAGAAAATGGCATTGCTGCATGGAAATGACCTAAATTTGTTATCAGATGAACTGAGCTTAAGGAGTGATGACATCATACTAAGCACTAACCACTCTGGCCTTGAGTAGCAACCTGCTGATGAACAATACCAACAGTTACATCCTTCAGTAGTAAGAGAGCCACTTGTCGATTTCCTTTGCCATATCACGATTTGTAAATTAACGACCCTTTCGTTGCAGCAAGGTGATGTGTACACATACGACGATTGCTCTCTTCGCTGCACCTGTGTGGACGGGGAAGAAAAATGCGAAGCTTACGGTTGCCGTGGTACCGAAGAATGTAAGGTCGTTGGCGCAGAGAGAGGATGTTTCTGCAAGGAAGGGTTGAAGTTCAACGGACAAGAGTGCTCCGATGGTAATTGTTGACTGTTTGTTTTCTTCTCTTTTAAAACTGTCGCTATAAATTAGATGCGAACACTTGAAAATATTGGATTTTTATTTTAGTCAGGAGGTGTTGCACATGCTAAAAAAGAAGAAAAATATATGAAATGGAACATCTTCATCACTTTGTAGTACTGGATCAATTGAAGGCACGCAACTTCCCCTAGTGATGGCTATTCAATGCGTTTACAATAAATATAACCTGGATCTAACTGAATCTGCAGATAAAACTCAATACGAATGTTTATGTAAAGTTGCAAGTTCTGTTTGAAGCTACAATATCTCTGTCCATCAGATGTGTTTGAACTATTTGAGAGAATATCATACAGTTTGTCGAATTTTGTATAAGAATAACAGCAGATGACACATGGGTATGGAATGGGACAGAGAGGTGCCTTCGTCAATTCATCAGTAACTGAGTGATTAGATAATGAATAAATTAAGATAAAATGGCATACTTTCATGCAAAAACTCTTTTTGGTAAAGCTTTTTACAATTAAATATAAAACAAGCTGAATGCTTAAATGCTTGATAACAAACACATTTTTTTTAAACTTTATGTTGTTGTTTGTAGAGCCTTGTTCTTGTCAAGTTTGGGGAGATCCCCATTACATCACCTTCGACGGCAAGACCTACGACTTCCAAGGAGATTGCGAATACGTTCTCGTGGAAACCTGCGACCATGGTGACCTGCCAACCTTCAGAGTCATCGGTAGTAACGACAAGAACCTACCATCTCAGTCGGTCTCTTACCTGCGACGAGTAATATTGCAGTATAATAACGTGGACTATGAGATACTCAGCTCTGGTGTCATGAAGGTGGGTGGGGTAGCAGAGACTCTACCTTATACGACAGGAGGTACAGAACATGTAACCATTACGCTCCTACCACCAGGGAAAATAGTGAGTGAAAATTTATTACTTTTCTATTTTTACATAATGAAACATATTTCTACAACTTTTTAAGGGGGGGGGGGGAGGAACATGGAACAAGTGAGGAGAGGGGGGTTTGGGGTTAGAGAAGTTGTGTTTTGAAAATTATTTGTACTAAGATGTAGATTATATTATGGATTCGAAATAATAATTTTAATAAATATAAAATATTACTTCATTAAAGTACCAATATTAATTTAATCAGTGTAAATATTAAGAAATTGTGACACTGAGATAATAGGCTGTTGTGTTTCATTAAAACCAACACTAATTATTAATGTCATCTCAAATTATGAGTGAAGAAACAGGGGGGATCGCCACCAACTAACAGCTGGGGCGCTCAGTGGGTGGATTACAGGACTTATAATGCTGAGGTCACATTTTTGACTGCATGCTGCTCTGGCCAAAATCCCTCTTTGCTCTTTTCAAAACGATTTCTTACTGACGGAAAATGCTTTTGAGAGTCTAACTTTGTCAAAATTTGAATATGAGTGACCATAATTTGGTGCTCTAGCATATTTAAGGGCATTACTAGTCAACGTTTCAGTCTTGGCTTGAGGTTTTAATGTGTAAATGTGATTACTTTCACCCTTAACGCAGATGGTGGTCACTCACTTTGGTCTGAAGATGACCTTCACCTATGCTGATGCCGGTCTGACTGTGGAGGTCAGTCCTGACTACTACGAGGTACTTTGTGGTCTCTGTGGTACCTGCAATAAGGACCCAACCGATGAATTTGTCCTTCCCAATGGACAACTGGTAAGTTTACCCCTTAAATTTTTGACATTGGCATTTGATAGGTCAACCCCTTTAAGTATAAGTCCTCTTGATGAACCTCATTAGTCAAACAATTCTCGGTAATGACTTATACACCACCCCACCCCCAAGGATTGTCTGTTTTCACCCATGTGCAACCACTGTTCATCTCGTGATCATTGTGTGCAAATGCCTTTAACATGATATGTTGGATTGAGTAGTTTCGTTTTTCATGCATCCAGAAGATATTCAGTAAGCAGTTGGACTTGATTTATTCATTTAAGGACAAGGAACAGGTCTAGGGAAATTTTCCCTTATTCTGAATTTCCCACCTGTGAATAAATATGTACCCAAAAACAACCTGGTATAAATTAGTCACTCTCTTTCTCTGATGTCTCTGTGTCAGTCTGTGACGTTACAAAAAAAAAAGCAGGGTTCTTTGCCAAACAGCTACAGTTGGGAGGTGAAAAAACCTATGGAATAAACAAAAACAAGTTCCAATATGTTATGAAATATTCCAATACTGTGAATTGTTTCCAGCTCAAATGTTTTGTCATGTGAATTGTTTTCTATGCCCCATCATCCATACTTTTACGCTTTGTTCAGATACTGTTTTACATTGTCTAATAAAACTTGTGGTATCTTTCACAGGCGGAATCTGCTTCAGCATTTGGTAATGCCTGGACTGTGGGTGATAAGCAGTGTACTCCAGACTCTGGGATAGATCCTTGTGATGGCAAAGATGATGTCAAAGTAGATGCAGAGAATCTTTGTTACATCCTGAAAGCTGATGGTGAGTTTAACTGCCCTTCAATTATTAAAAATATTATCTGTCATATTTAATGGTATACACCCAGAACAGTTTGTTGTGAGATGTCAAAGACCATTATTTAACATGTACAGTTTATCACTGTGGTGTCACGGGACTGCCTTGCTATACTTGCTAAACATTAGCCTGCCAGCTCCTGTTGGGTTTCCCATTCCAGCAGCAGAGCTCCTCAGGACCAGGGGAGTAATATCCTTCCCCCCATGCCCACCCCCACCAATATCTTTCGCAGCAAAGATTTTTACCCTTCATGGTGGCCCCACAGGTGTCAGTTTCACCACCAGTGAGAATTTGGTCTGACCTCTCCTGTTCCCACACCCTATCCCCCTCCCCCTCCCCCTCCCACACCCTATCCCCTCCCACACCCTATCCCCTCCCACACCCTATCCCCTCCCACACCCTATCCCCTTCCACACCATATACCCTTCCACACTCAATCTCAAGCCTGGTTTATCTCAAGTATGGCTTATATCATAGTTCCTCCTACAAAAGAAAAAGAATACAGTTTAAAATTTAAAACTTCCCAAAGCAACGATCCAAACGGAATAATAGAAATTAAAAGTCTCATCTTCAGAATTTACTAATTCCAATATAAAGCAGAGATCAACTCAATTTCCTTTCTCTGTTGTTGTTTAAGGTCCATTTGCCAGCTGTCATGAGTTTGTGGACCCTGATTCGTATTACAACAGCTGTGTTTACGATACCTGTGCCATCGAGGGGACGGACTCATTCTGTGCTGCCTTAGAAGCATTTACGACCGCCTGTCGCAATGCCGGTGGTGACCCAGGACAGTGGTGGGAAGAAGTAGCAGAGTGCCGTGAGTCCATTTGCATCTTCATTTTATCTAGCTTTCGAAATATCATTATGGTAAATTTGGTCATGAAACGGTAATGTAGATTCTATTCAAATTGAAAACTCAAGTCGAAGAAACGTCATTAATATCAGTGTCTTACGCTGTCGTCTTGGTTACAGAGGTCATGTGTAATTTCTGTCAAAGTTTAGATTAGTTTGCTAAAGTTGCTAGAGGCAGATTTTCTAGATGTTTTAAACTTATCTGTGGCATATATGCACATGGTTTGTAAAACAAGTTGATCTCAGGTTTGGGGCAGTCAGATATTTGATGTTCAGGAGAAATGCTGCAGCTATGAATACACTGTTGCGTTATTTTCTAATTCTATACTGTTGAAAGGTCATCTGCCCAGAATTCAGGATGCTAAAACTGCCAAAATTTGCGAACAGTTAATTCATCTATGCATGACTATTATGACCCTCAAAATAAGATATTATGTAAAGTTTAAAAGTAGTAAAAATTAGATGTCTGGTTCATATTAAACATGTTTTGTTACACGATTACTATTAATAAAACATTTAATGCCATGTGTAAATTATTCAAGTACATAAATACATATGTCACATTAGATCATCAGTCATGTTTGATATTAGGAGTTCATATAAAATGATTATCATTCACGACACTGTGTGTGTTTTCAAATGTGATCTCTGTCCAAACCTGACCTGGGTGATATCTGCACCACCACGTCTAGGTTTTGATCCAGTCTAGCTGTGTATAAATTTGGGTCCTAAATCTTGGCTCTGGTCTCATGTAATTGCAGCTGGACCTTGTCCCGAGGGCATGATATACACAGCGGATGGCCCGGCCTGTCCCACCACCTGCTCCAGCAGGGATAATCCCATCGCCTGTGACCTTCCAAATGTAGAGACGTGTGTCTGTCCAGAAGGAAAGATTCTAGATGGAGATAAATGTGTTTATCCGAGAGAATGCGGATGCATCACTCCAGAGGATACCTACATCTCGGTAAAAAGATCACATGTTCATTGTTGTCAATATGTTATGTTTACATTGGTAGTGTGATTACCTACATCTCGGTATAAAGATCACATGTTCATTGTTGTCAATATGTTATGTTTACATTGGTAGTGTGATTACCTACATCTTGGTATAAAGATCACTTGTTCATTGTTGTCAATATGTTATGTTTACATTGGTAGTGTGATTACCTACATCTTGGTATAAAGATCACATGTTCATTGTTGTCAATATGTTATGTTTACATTGGTAGTGTGATTACCTACATCTCGGTATAAAGATCACATGTTCATTGTTGTCAATATGTTATGTTTACATTGGTAGTGTGATTACCTACATCTCGGTATAAAGATCACATGTTCATTGTTGTCAATATGTTATGTTTACATTGGTAGTGTGATGTATAAGTTACCTCAAAGATACTGTGAAATTAGTCAGTGACTATTTTATGAGTGAAGTTTATTTGACTGTGATGATAGTATAGAAGTCTGTATTTAGGTGTGTCATACCGCATAGCTAATATATAATGGTTTGTAGGTTATATGATGTATATACTACCTCAATAATGAACAAGTAATCTATGAATAAATGAGGTATGTAATACTACTGCAAGGATATAACAGAAGTATGTGGTGTTTATGAAGTACAGTAGGTCATACCTCATAACTAATATATAATGCTCTGTTGGTTACATGAGGTATATACTACCTCATATAATGTACAGTTAACCATTGATTAAATGAGGCACACACTACTCTAAGGATGTAATAGAGGTATGTATTGGTTATATGAGGTATGCTCTACCTCATCATATGTGATACGTGTATTCAACTCATTATTTTTGGGTAACATCCTCAAGAATGGAATGTACCAGTTTTCATGTGTCTCTTCTTTCAGCCTGGCTCTGTCTATATCAATGAAGGATGTTCACAAAAGTGTACATGTATCCTGGGAGAGCTGGACTGTGAGACCTACCAGTGTTCTGCTCAGGCCTCCTGCGAGGTCAAATCTGGAAACAGAGACTGCTATTGTTCTCTTGGATACGTTTTCAATGGCCAAGAGTGTGAGCTGGGTAGGTACCACATCAGATTTATTCCATTTCCAAACCTGGCAAGAGTAGGTCAGGGGTCTGCAGCTTCAGTGGTCAGAGTCATTTAGGGGGCTTGGAGGACAATGGGATCAAAAATAATGTTTGATCATATTCATAATTTAAAATACCAATTATAAATAAATACATTTTATAGTTAGGCATGAGTAAAGGATGTAATCTGGTCAGATCTTTTGCCCACCAGAAAAATTCTGAAAACCATGAATTTCTAAAAGACTTCAAGAAAGGGGCCCATTGACATTTATTGTTCCCAAGCTGTAACCTATCTCTCAATTCCCTTGTGTATGTCTTAATGTTTACTAGCAAATTAAAGCTCAGTTTAAACTCCTGTTCATTTGAACCCATGCAATTCTGGTCAGTTAGATAGATGATATAATAACAACTCATACCAGATGTTGTATGGTATATAAAGTAAGCTATCTATGTACTACACCATTGTTAAAGCAGTCTCTGCCCCATATATTCCACTGCATTGCATTTGCTTCAAGGGGAGATGCCTGTGGACAGACCAGAATAGGTAGCCCACCGAAAGATCACAAGCACTCTATCAATACTCAATTTGTTTTTCTTTTTCTTTTTTCTACTGGACTTCAAGACAAAAATGCTGTCTAAATTCCATCCTTTGACTTTGATTTCTTTATAGCTGATTGTGAGTGCTTGATCTGGAACAACCTTCGCTTCCGGACGTTTGACCTGGTCAGCTACCAACACAACATCGGATGCGAGTATATAGTGGTCGCCGACAGAACTGGACCGGTGCAATTCGAAGTGATCGCTCTCTTTGCACAAAATCTGCCGACCGACCTGTATGGGTTCAGATTAGAATTCGAAGACAGGTCGTACAGTCTGGGATTCGACAGGCAACTAAGAATAGGTTTTGTAGAAATGGGAACCACTTTCTCAGATGACATTGTCACAGTAGTCCGCCTTCCGGAAGCAAGCTCGGTAAGTAGATCTGCTTTTATATATATCAGAATGAATATTTATGTGTAAAATAATGTCTATTTGACGCAGTACTTTAAAAAAAAAAATTGGCCAGAGGGAGAGTAAGATGCTAGTTTAAAAGGCATTGGAGACTCGCCCCAAACTGCATGCGACCATCTGAAAAAGTTAACTTTCTGTTGCTTTCAAGTGTTGTTTTGTTCGTGTCGCTACAAAATGCAGACAGTAATGAAACATGAGACCTTGTTATCTTTAGCTGGACCTGAGATGTCCATCGCTGTATCGTTTCTACACTGTACGTGCTGTGGGTATTGACCGCAGCTGTATGTACTGACTGTACACTAGTGTCTAATTACCGACGGTAGCATGTGTGTGTGTGTATTTTCTGAGATCGATGGTGGTGTCTAACACTTCTGTTACACCTCATTGGAAACTAGGCAAGAGACGTCTCTTTTTGCGCGAGTCTTCACACCCTTCAATACAGAGTCACAGAAATAACAATCGACACCTGTCGAGCGGGTATTCAAATGATTTCAGCTCAGTCTATTTGTACAATATATGCTGATGCTCTGATGTCAGGTTTACATATGAGATGTCAAAGTCAAACTTGTAAGAACTCACTTCTAACTTTCGGTTGAACAAGATTTTGGGTAAAATTTGAAGTCACCCTTAATATAAAACTTGACAATGTGAATCTAAATGTGAGGTCAAATATGAATTAATCAATGAAGCCAGTTTTTAAAACCCTGAAAACGTGAACATTTGAAGAATGTTGTAGCTAGCCGGTTGGTTTATTTCTTCCCAGATTATGAAGCAATTAGGGTAGTCTCTAGTATAGCATATGCTTCTAGCTGAGCTTGACCTGACCTGACCCTGAACTCTGACACAAATATGAGCAGTGGTAATTAATCGTAGGTGGAATGGTTTGTTATGTTTCTATGAGCGGTTGGAAAACGATGACTGGGATTGGTGGTTTGCGTTTCATAAACTGTCCATATGTTATGCAGATCTCTCTGCCTTTCCACAGATCTTTACAACTTCCTTTGGGCTGTCTATTCTTCTTACTGAATCAGGCATGGCTTCTATTAAAATAACTGATGATTTGAGAGGACAGGTATTTGGTATGTGTGGAACCTGCAATGCTAATGCTGGTGATGATTTGGCCTTGCAGAGCGGAGCTGTGGTAAGCCTCCTTTTATTTTTTTACAAAAATTCAGGATCGGATTTCTACCGTCCAGACATTTTCTGCTGCACAGGAAAAAAAACGTTCTCAAGATATTAAAACAGACTCAGCGGTTGCTGCTATTCGTCTTTTTTTTTTTTTAAATCTCAGCGGTCTTGTTTTTGTGAGAAAGCAATATCGACTTTCGTTTTCTTGTCAGCCGTAAAAGAAATTAACAATAGTCATGAAAGCAACTTAGTATAATGTTCTAAGGATAATGGGACTAAGACAACACAACGTGATGATGATTCTCTCAAACCCAGTGAGCTTGTTCTGCTACTATACCAGGATATAAGTGACCACAGAAACAAAGATAAACTGTCCAAGAAGTGATAACCTCTGGCCCTTATGATATTACTATGACTAATGGTTGCTATGGGACAAGTCTATGTACACCTGTGGGAGGAGGTGAGAGATTGGACTGGTTGATTGTGTTACTAGGGGTGCTTAAATATATGATACAAGAAGTTATAAAAGATAGCAATGTATGAACATGAAGTACGTCTGTGTGAAATATTTATTTTGCTTTCGTGGAAGTATATATTGCAAAGTTATTTTCTCACTGTCTGTAGACTACGGATATAACTGCCTTAGGTGCTGATTGGCTGACTGTTGCATATCAAAAATGTCACAATATTCCCCAAACTACCGATCCGTGTGCTGGCGATGAGGCACAAGCTGGAGATAGGTGTTACTACCTCAGCAACCCTAATGGTGAGTAGTATAGACTATTTGGAAATGAGGTACAAGCCAGAGATATAGGTGTCACTACCTCAATAACATGAATGATGAGTAGAAGATTACTACTTAGTAATGAGGTACAAGCCAGAGATATAGGTGTCACTACCTCAATAACACTGATGGTGAGTAGAAGACTACTTGGTAATGAGGTACAAGCCAGAGATATAAGGTGTCACTACCTCAATAACATGAATGATGAGTAGGAGATAACTAATCGGTAATGAGGTACAAGCCAGAGATATAGGTGTCACTACCTCAATAATTAACACTGATGGTGAGTAGAAGACTACTTGGTAATGAGGTACAAGCCAGAGATATAAGGTGTCACTACCTCAATAACATGAATGATGAGTAGGAGATAACTAATCAGTAATGAGGTACAAGCCAGAGATATAGGTGTCACTACCTCAATAACACTAATGGTGAGTAGTATAGACTACTTGGGAATGAGGTTCAAGCCACAGATATAGGTGTCACTATAACAATGATGGTGAGTAGAAGACAACTTGGTAATGAGGTACAAGCCAGAGATATAGGTGTCACTACCTCAATAACACTAATGGTGAGTAGTAGACTACTTGCTTGGTTATGAGATATGTAATACGGGCTACCTCATCAAGCGTGATGGGGAGTAATAGACTCTTGATGTTGAGTTATACACTACTAGCATGGTCATAATGTACAAGCCATGCATATACATACTCCAAACGTTGAGTAATACACTTACTTGGTCATAAGGTACAAGCCATGCATAGACATCTTTCATTACCTTCATGTAGGTGTTACTTCCTCTTTATCCCTAATATCCCTTCACTTTTACCAGTTTGGTGTTTCTATGAAATGTTGAAATATTCATGGAAAACCCTCAAAGAAATTATTTCTCCTTGTTGTTGTTGCATAAAGGAAATGATTTCATCTAATTGCTCAAGTACATCTGAGTTTTGGTTCTTGTGTTTGGTAAATGCAGCCCAAATAGTGACATTATCATAATATAAGTCAAGTACAGGACCAAACGTAACACAGAAATAACGTAAGTGTCGTAATCGTGTGTTTTCTCAACGTTCGTCAGTTTGAAATTTGAAATGATAAATTACTTTTTGCCTTTTTCTCCAGGTATCTTTGCCGATTGTCACGACTTTGTCGATCCTGCTTCATACTACCAGGGCTGCATCCAAGATTTCTGTGTAGACAATTCATCCGTCGTAGATTGCTTCGCCGTGTATGCCAAGACTTGTCGAGCTGCAGGGGGACCAGCCGTTAACTGGAGAACTGAAATACCTGACTCTGGTGAGTAACGGTTTGAGGTTTTGTCGTGTTTATAAAATTACAAATTCATTCAAGGTAGTGAGAGGAAGGGGGAGGGGGGTGGGGGGGTTGCATGTTTGTGAGATTATTTTTTCATGTGCTAATTCTTGATCACCTGCCAATTGTGCTATTACTTGATTTAAATTTACTGATGATAGAGTACCAGCATACCAATTTAATAATCAGAGTTTTTAGGCTCTTTATAAGCCACAGAGATAATGGTGACAAAGGAAGACCCTACACATTTATTTTTGTTTCCCTCTGTCAATCCATATTGGGATTTAATATCAATATAGTGGAAATTAAATTCAGAATTTTCATTTTTAAGGGATGCTTTCCTTTGCTTTTAGAAATGACATGTCCAGGCTCTACTACTTATACAACCTGTGCAAATGCCTGCTCACCAAGCTGTGTGGATCTAGACGGCAGCGAAGACTGTCTCCACGGGTGCATTGATACCTGTTCTTGTAGCGGTGGCTCCATCTTACAGGACGGAGAGTGTGTCACAGAATTGGAGTGCGACTGCTACACCGAGGAATACGGTATCATAGACGTAAGTTAATCATACTGCTACACTGAGGAATGCGGTATAATAGACGTAAGTTGATCATACTGCTACACTGAGGAATACGGTATCATAGACGTAAGTTAATCATACTGCTAGACCGAGGAATACGGTATTCCAGATGTAAGTTAATCATACTGCTACACTGAGAAATATGGTATCATAGACGTAAGTTAATCATACTGCTACACCGAGGAATACGGTATCATAGACCTAAGTTAATCATACTTCTACACTGAGGAATACGGTATCATAGACTTAAGTTAATCATACTGCTACACTGAGGAATACGGTATCATAGACCTAAGTTCATCATACTGCTACACTGAGAAATACGGTATCATAGACGTAAGTTAATCATACTGCTACACTGAGGAATACGGTATCATAGACGTAAGTTAATCATACTGCTACACTGAGGAATACGGTATCATAGCTGTAAGTTAATCATACTGCTACACCGAGGAATACGGCATCTCCCCGTAAGTTAATCATACTGCTACACTGAGCAATACGGTATCACAGACGTATGTTAATCATACTGCTACACTGAGAAATATGGTATCATAGACGTAAGTTAATCATACTGCTACACTGAGGAATACTGTTTCATAGTTAAAGTCTTTACAATTTTGACTGGTAACCCTTTCATTCTCTTCTTTGTCTCATCAGGAAGGTATAGTCCTGGTCAACAATGACTGCACAGCGACCTACGAATGCATTGATGGAACCATTCAGACCGACGAGGAATACATCTGCTCACCAGATGCATTTTGTGGCGTGAAGGATGAAGTGCAAGGATGTCACTGCAACGAAGGTTTCGAAGGAGACGGTGAAACTTGCGAGCAGGTCGCTCAAGCTCCAGCTGACTGTTATGAACTGTTGCTTAGCGGCGAGACGGCCAACGGTGTTTACACCATCGCCCCTCCAGGCTACCCTGGTGGATCCTTGCAGGTCTACTGTGACATGACCACTGATGGAGGTGGTTGGACGGTATGTACACTTGTATACACTATGTATCACTACAGTGACTCTTATGATCAGCTCTACTTGAGAGATATCAGAGACAGCTTGATCAGATCTAAACATAGCTTCACCTATAGCCACGTGTGTTTAATTTTTTTCTTCATGTTTTTCTTTAATTTATATCGACCTTTATTTTCTGTAACGGAGATGGGTTTCGCAAATGCTAAATCTAAAAACAGAAATCCACCTGATGATGACAATTGTGTCAGTGTCAACACTTGCAAACATGTTGCCCTGAAAAAATGAAATAATTAAGACAAAGATCTTTGTCGTCATATGAGCTTCACTGTTGGGAAATTTGTTGTCTCCTTTTTTTTCCATTTTAGACTGAATCCAATGACAAAGAGGAAGGTTTTATCACAGAATAACAATCAGAAAATTAACATTTCTTCGTCTGTTCAAATTTCTAAAACATCAGGGACAATGTCTGCCACCAAAGCAGCATACTGCAACCGTGGTATTGCTATTGTAGTCAAGCTCCCCCAACCATTCAAAATAGTACCATCTAACCTTGTTACGTCTTGTCGTCGATCCAACCTGCCGCGGTTTTTTGTCGTTGGCAAAACGAAGTTGCTGGGACTCGAATTAGGATCTCCTTTTTTTCCAAAAACCATGCAACTGAAAATTGAATTGCACTGCGGTAACACTATGTGTACATATCTTTATTTCAACGTCTTTCTCATATTTTACCTTTGCCAGGTTTTCCAAAATAGGCAAGACTTGAGTGAGGACTTCAACCGCGGTTGGGACGATTACAAGAACGGCTTTGGCGACGTCAACGGCGATTACTGGTTGGGTAACGAGGCCGTTCATTACATCACAAACCAGAGGGAAACCAGCATGCGAATCGAACTGACAAACACATTTAGTATGAGTTCTTACGGTCTTTATGGAGTCTTCAGGATCTCAGCGGAACAGGACAACTACCGAATCCACTGGCAATACACATCAGGAACTTTCTTATGTAAGTATCTTTGCACTGAGTTCAATATCTTTGCTGACAATTTATTAAGTTGAATTTGTGTCATTTCTGAAAATTCCACGACTTACTCTGAAAATCTTGTGTCTCGATTGCCTGTTCGTCTGTCGTAGATGCTAGTAGTTTTTCTCAACACGTAAAAGAACATACAACACAGGCAAGCCCCTCAAAGGCGAGAGAGGAACAAGGGTGGCCAAAAACGACAAAACAAGTAACAATTTCATTTACTATAACCACCATTTTGGTCATGACCTCTGCTTATTGTTTAATTTGAGGCTCCTCGTTTAAAACAGCCGGGTGAATGATATGAAAATTGCGGTAAAACTGCAAATTTTGACTCAATTTTTACGACTATCGAGAGTCTGTAGGGAAGTAAATAACGATCTGGAACGGGTGACTTGGAGCAGAATTTTAATCTTGATATGTAATAGTCGGAGAAGAAAAAGAGACGAAATCATAAGTACAGCCAGGTAATGTTTCTGTATCTGTTATAATCAATCAAATTATATTGAATATTATTTATTTTATTTATTTTAATTGCAGATGTAATTAAGCTTATGATATTGCTGTCCAACATTGATATTTTTGTTTTGTAGAGATAGCTTAATTGTTGATTATCAAATTTCTTCTTTCTACCTTTATTTTTTTCTCTTATCATAACAGTTAATGGTTTAACTAGTCACAATGACATGCCATTCTCGACCTCTGACCGGGACAACGATAACAGGCCTGATGGTAACTGCGCCGTGATCGGTACCGGAGGCTGGTGGTATAATAATTGCTTTTTCTCTAATCTCAACGGTCAGAATAGCGATCAATTCTACTTCAGTCCATTCCATACCAAGAGCTCCCAGATGAAGGTACGACCAAACATACCTTGAAACATGGCTCGAAGAGACTCCAGAATCGTGAACCAGATTGTCTCGCTCTGTCGATCTGTTTATCACCTTTACCGTTGATAGAGTTATTTTCATAAATAATTAAAGTAAGATGCTACAAACTTTTTCATTTCTAAACATGAAAGACTTAATTCGTAATGAAATATTTGAACCGAATAAAGTATTCATCGGATAAAGAAAATAACTGACTTGTCTCTTTACATGTCAAGTTTTGGGTTGTGTTTGATATTTGACTAGATTGAACAGTACGGGCCCATGGTGGGTATGCTTCACCTCCTCAGCCCAAGGTCCCCCTCTCCTCAGCCCCCCCCCCACAAATTTACCAAAAACAGGAACATTGATTAACTAAAAGTAGCAATGAGCATTTGCCTCAAGATATGCACTGTACCAACCCATGATAATTATTGGGGATCCTATTCTCATCTCCGTCCATCCTCCCCCACACCACCCCCTCCCCTGAAAAACAGAGATCACAAATTTATGCCAAAAAGTGGAGAAAAAAATTGGCACTTCGGTTCAAACCCTTAGCAAGCATTTCACTGCCATCATTCTCAAAGGCTTTTCCAAGCTCACTGAAACATTTTTATTGTCAGTAAAGTTCAAAAACACTCTTTAGCACCTTGCTATAAATGGTTTGAACTTCCAGGAAAGTACTTTGGAAACTTTTATCATGCTCAAATTTGGAGGGTTAAAAAGACTACATTAAAACTTAAAAAACTATATGTTATATCTTAGATAAAGATATAACAGTATCCTGTGAGGACCTGCTGGTTGTTTACCTTTGCATTCATGATGGCGTATGTGTGTGTGCATTTGTGACGTCCAGCTTGTGAACATAATGTCTGAAGAAGGGAAGGTTGGACCAATTTCGTTTTTGGTGTGTAGAAGTACCACATTGAGTACAAGAAGCCTATTGTTTTTTTGGAGTTCAGAGGTCATTTGGGGTCACCAAGGGTCAAATTGTGAAAACCTTGTTACCAGGATATCTCAAGAAGGTAAGCTTGAGCAGATGTCATATTTAATATGTATATGAACCACATTGAGTACAAGAAGCGTATAGTTTTTGGTGGAGGTCAAAGGTCATTTGGGGTCATCAGAAGTTAAAAAGTGAAAACCTCGTAAACATGATATTGCAAGAAGGGAACCTGGGGCAGATCTCATATTTGGTTTGAGGATGCACCATATCAACTTTTTAAGGAGCCTATTATTACTTTTGCGGAGGGGAATGGTCATTTGAAGTCAACAAACACCACACATTTACTTCACTCCCCTCTAACCTGTCTTTCTACACTAACACACCTTCCTAAACATAATATTGCAAGGGAAGCTTGGACAGATCACATATTTGATATGTAATTGTACCACATTGAGTATAACAAGCCTAATGAGGACGGATGTGAATGGTCGTTAGAGTTCACCATGGGTCAAATTGTGAAAACCATGTTTTGCACAATACTTCAACAAGGACAGATGTCATATTTAGTATGTATGTATGTATATTAGATCCTCCTGCAAGCAGGAACTCGCGAAGAAGCCTAATTGGCTTATCAAAGCCGCAAGCTGACCGAAGTCAGTCTCTCACATTCATATTTAACGTCCATGATTATGAATTGTTAATTGTCAACAACTCTGTAACTAGACGACACACATTAATCTGGGAGTGACTCGAACAGGGGACCTTATGATTGAAAGGCACCGGTGTTAACCACTGAGCTAACACTCCATATGTTGAAGTATCTATCACATTTATAGTACAAGAAACCTGTTGTTGAGGTCAATGGTCATTTCAGGACAGCCTGTGTCATTTTGAATTTATTGTTTGTCACCTCGATCACTCGGCTTTTCACTATATAACTTACTAAGATCAATTCTACATACCATCACACTCACTTCGGTTTAACATGAGAAGCGCATTGTCTTGCCAGCTCAGCTTACCATTTGTCTTGGTGGAGTGAGGACCTCACTTAACCTGGGAATGCATGCACTGCATATGCATTCCTTGTTAGCTAAGGGTTTCAGCCTCGACTGCTGGGAGCCGGTTTACACAGTTTTTGTTCGACACGAGTAGAATTGTCTTGTTTACTGCATCCAACTGTAGCCTTCTACACCTGTAGTGTTGGTAAGTCCTTTCTTTTTACCTTCCCTTCCCTTTGTTTATTCGGCGCAGGTTCGCGAAGGCTACTTTGTGCATTTATGCCATTTAGGCCAAAGTAGTTGTACACCCTCACTATAAAGAATGTCAGATTCATGAAAAAAAATGCTCATGTTACATCATGGAAACCACAATGCCTTTTTTGTATTCTGGTTGTTGGGGAAAATTATAGCATTGAAAAGTGCCCTGTTCAGTGTTGGAAAATAAGTGCGGAAAGTAATTAAATGAGTACCATTTTGTTGAAAAATATTCAAATATTGGAATTTGTGGAAAAGGAAGCATAGAGGATCCTTTTTTGTTTTGTTAGAATATCATCAAATAACTCTCCTGTAAAAGTTAAATGTTCCAATCCCTCAGAATTTATGCCCCCCCCCCCTCCCGAATTGACCCTCTTCCGCTACGTACCCCAGCCAATCCCTACCTATTTTGATTGCCCCTTAAAACTGGCAGATACTTTGAAGTAAGATGATTTTGGCGAGTTTTTTCTTGCTAATCATGACAACCAATGAATTTTCCAAATCATAATATTGGATGTCGAAAGCAAAAGAACCCGACCTCAAATTTGGAGTAGGCTACAGGGAAATCAGCACAGTTGCCTCTGCTCTCTTGAAGTGAGCCAACTATACGTGTTGACCGTTACTTCCATCCAGGCGCGGCGGAACGGGAAAGTTATTGGGGGGGGGGGCTAATGTGTAGAGACTATCTAAGCGGAGTGCCACCATCGGTTGGCGCGGAGCGTACAAGAAAATTTTGGGTTTTTCAAACCCCCAGATGGCCGGAAACGGCACTTCCCGAGTGTTTTATGCTGCGAATACCTAGCCCTAAAATATGGGTCTAAAGCCTGCAGTTTCTCAGATTGCACGTAAAAAGCTGTAAAAACATTGTAATTTGTATATTCAATGGTGTAGCTATTACTCGTAGTGTACTCGCAAAGAAGTTTTTGAGTGTAGTAAATTACTACTTGCAATTAAATGCAATAATTAAATAACTGTCATAAGAAAAAACAGAAAGCATTTCTTAATGTCAACAAATGGGTAATTCCAAAACTTGTGCAGTTGCTAACAAATTTCTATGAACAAAGCACTGTCACAAACGCATGTAGGCCTACCCTATACAGTAGTACAGGTGAAATGCTAACATTGTGTTTTTGTTCGTTTAATAATTGATTGCGTTTAAACATAGAGCCATGTTCCACGCTTTGCGTGTACTCGTAGTGTAAACGCAAATTTTGATGAGTGTAGCGTTTAGCTTATTACACTCTTATTTAAAACACTAATATTCGATGAGGTATGATACGGACCGTCAATTATCATATCGTTTGAATGCTCTGGTTGCAATGCTCCGCACTTACCACCCCCCCCCCAATGTTCGCCCTGCTCCCCACCACTCCCATAGGATAGGATATATCCTTCAGGGGATGTTGGAGAACTGGCTGAAATGAGGCAAGTCATTGGCCTAAGACGAAGTTGTGTTGCGCTCACCGGTACTCACACTCACTGCTTCCACATTTCACGGGGCGTGAAGACGCGGTTGGGGTGACAATGTGGTCTATAGCCAGGGGACGGGCCGAGGGTCCCCCCAGCATTTACTTAAATTATTACTCCTATATAGTATACGTGTGCATCGGACAGATCGACAAGTATGCATTGAAAAATGGGCAGATGCACGTTTCGGAGCCTTGGTAAATATTGGGGGGAGGGGGGCTTATCATGCATTTGCCCCCTCAACTTTTTCATTGGGGGCTGAGCCCCCAAGCCCCCCCCCCCCGGTTCCGCCGCCACTGCTTCCATCCATGCACTTTCATTCAATATTTTTAAGAAATGTGTTTCTACAAATATATATATATATTTTTTTTCAAATGACGGATTTCTTTTCACATGCTGGCAACAATTCGCATGGAAAGTCTAGCTTTTAAAAGTTTCACAGATAGCTTAGTTGGTTGATTGGTGTGGGAAGAATGCTATGCCGGTGGACGTACGCAGCTGGGGAATGGGGTGGGCGTCCGGGGGGGAACTTACTCTAACTTGACATTCAAAGAAGTAAAAAAGCAAAGGTTATAACCCGTTAATAATTTAGACAGTTTACGAAGATCGAAGTGTGACCCGGGTCACTCTTCGATCTTCGTAAACTGTCTAAATTATTAACCCCCCTCCCCCGGCCCCAAGGAAGGTAATATATACATACTATAAATGACATTACTTAGAAATTAACAGGACACCAAAATCTTCTCTTCTCGGATTGATATCGAGCAGTCAAAAGATACTACATTTGGATTGAGGGGTAGTATGCCTGTACATGTAACCGATAATTATGTGTATACAGATGTAGAAGGCTTTTATTTGTATCCCAGGCCCGGTATATTGAAGTATATACGCCCCCTTTTATTCTTCTGATGGTTATACTGTACAGGTTCCGAAATGCTAGACTGGTCACTTCGAATTACAGCTGTTACTGTATGTATGTCAAACAGTTGATGTAAACTTTCCAGCAGCGATCAAAACATTACGAAGTCGTAGCGTGGTGAAAGGAGATTGAAAAAGAACTACGAGACATTTGATATAATACTTTGCAAGTGAAGTTTTGTGATAGACGCATTTACATGATTGGCCCCTACTTCTCTGACTTGACTTAATGGTAATCTTACAATATCTCTTGCATTCACTTTTGGATAATTCTATGAATATTATTTGTTCCCTTTTTAACGTTAGGCCAAACTAGCCTTTTAATAATAGGCCTATGTCTATAAAGTTACTGTAGCCTAGGCTATACATGGTTCACTTGCTAATATTCTAAAGTTAGGCTATTGAAACAATATCAGGCATTATTATAGCATGGTGGGCTAATAATTGACGCACTTAGGGATGTGATCAACTATGTCTATCAAGGAAAAATCCTAATCACTCAACTGTATGTGTTTTTCACACAGTATGTGTAGTTCCTCAGCAAAACAATGATCTCAAAATATTTATTCTGTACCTGCGCAACGTACAATTGAGCAGAATTTGACCCAAATACCTGCCGTGTCAAGTTCTCTCATACCCAAAAATTGACACATTCGTCGATAAGCTAACTGTAACTTTTGTGTAAGTATAAATCCATTCACTGGATGGATGCTTTTTGCTATGCTCTGAAGTCTGAGCATCTAAGCGAAGACAGGACAGGACCCAGAGGCTCAGAGAGTAGGCTAGTGCCAGTGGTATCATGTTGAGGTAAGTTTGGTTAGTTTTTGGAAGTAAGATTTCCAAATACCCAAAATATGTGCAAAACTGGGGATAGGGTATTACAAGAAAAACACTAATTGATCAGCACATACATGAAATGGATTTAAACTCATGAAAGATGTAACTCTGCTTCGCTTCAAAAAGTTTAGGTTGCCTGCTGTATCGTTGTTTGTAATATTTGGGTACTGTTATTCTCCGCACATGGTACTATATCCGCAGACACAAAACGGTGCTTTCCGCGCTCCAAATTTGTCAGCAGAAAACATGTTGATCAGAGATACCCTCAGATTTTAATTGTGCATGCAACAAACGTTTAGGGTCTCATTATTCTTCCAATGCAACAAATTTGGCAAACATTCCATAAGAATTTATTCTCTCATTCCTTTTGCATTTTAAAAACTTGGCTTGTTTTTACTGTAATTGTGTTAATAAATTTTGTTTACAATGGAATTTAGATGGTTAGAATTCAGATCTTGTATTGTATTACTGAGCATTTAAAATATAATTTTTGCTTTTGTTCTTACAGGTTCTTTGTGCATGGCTAAATGATGTCTGCTTCAAACTCTAATGATCTGCACAGAAGGTACAGTAATTCTTCAGTTGAGTACCTGCAGTAGATGTATGGGTTTTGTGGGCTTGTGTTGGAAGAGATGGTGGTGGGGGGTGTAGGCTCAGATACAATGACATAGTGACACAGAAGAAAAATGTAGTTTAAAGGCATTGAAGACTCGCCCCAAACCACGCCCCCCCCTGTGAAAAAGTTAACTTTCCGTAGCTTGCAAGTGAATTTTTTTCTTGTAGCTTCAAAATGCAGACAGATTGTAGCCATATCAAAGACTAATGTTCCAGTTAGGAGCTTGGAATATATATACAACTTGGGGCGGGGGGGAGGGGGGAAGTAGTATAGTCAAGCAATATGGAGACTGAGAATGGACCCTCGACCACTCCATCTCTTCAGCCCCCACCCCAAATTATAAGTGATTGTTAACGTCAACAAATAGTGGTTGCAATCACAATCAATACCCTAACAGGTCTTTATAGTATCAGTACAGTTTGCTTGAAAGAGAAAGTTCTGTTAATCAGATTTGGTCAAAGAAAATTAGAAGTTCAAGGCAGTTTCTTATATTCGGTCACACACATGGTCAGAGTATATCGCAAATCATCCGAACCAGCATCGGGTTATAGTTGTCGAAAAATGTGGAAAAAAGATATTGCAAAGAAAACTAGGAATGAGCTGAAAGGTTTGACAAGACAAAAGTGGTCTGCAGAGTGTTCGTCCTGTGTTTTCAATTTAAAGGTGCCGTGTGTATCAGGAGCGGTCCGGTTGTCTTCCTTCGGGAACGAGTCTGTAAAATGGCCAGAACTAGCAGACACGGTCAAATAAACTTTGTTTTGATCTCAGGTAGAAAATGTCTACAACAGGTTGCATTTATTCGATGCAAAAACGTTCTTTTCAATTCCAGTGAAATAGACGCTTACGGTTTCAAACACGGGGAGGACTTTGACTACGACTCATACGAGGAGTTCATGTCCAGATATCTGAGCATCTTAGCCAGGAGAGCCAGCAAGTGGAATAAGTTATTAAGCGGATCGGGCTCGGTGAAACGATCCAGTAAAGGTGAGGATCATGTTCTTATTGCTGGATTTGGTCATTTCTCAAAAGACTTTTTGATTCATTTCTTTTCTTTTTTAACTTTTGTCACTAATATGCCCTTCAATTTAGCCTGCTATATTAAAGTTTCAAACAAAAACTTTTAGTGAAGAAATTCCAGGCCCTCCACAACACAGGTGAGCAAATTTGCGGCCCTCCAGAAAATTATATTGCAGCCCGCTAGAAGGTTCCGAAACCCTATTGACAAGGTCTACAGAACTTTGGACAACCTGGACATGGAAAATATGTATAATTTGGAGAGTTTGTATATAAACGATGAAAGGCCTACAGTACTTGTGATATTTCACTGTAAAAGATGAACAATGCAAATGTATGTAGAACTGCCTAATCTTTTGACAGACCATATAAACTGTCAAACTGCCTTAAAGACATGAGTACTGTGGGTACATCTTGAAATAATGTTGTGGCCTGCAGAGTGGGTGCAGAATATCACTTTGGTACTAAAGATCCCATTTTGTGCCCCCCCCCCCGCCCACCTACTCTACATTATGCCCATATAAGTCCCAATATAAAGTCCCAGTTGAAGTTTTGAGAATGAATTTACGTATAGAATTTATAGGGTAGGAGGGTGGCGGAGGGGTATACTGACGACCTTTAATGTACCATTGTAGCTTAATCCATTAACTGGTGGTTGAAATAGTTATGTACTGTACTGAAAGTATGCTTAATATCACAATTATGTTTTCAAGCAATGCATGTATGGAATCCAACAGGGCTATTATTCATCGCTCATGATTGTAATGTGCGTGTGGTGATGTTTGGGAGTAGTAGAAACCTTATATACGTAGATGTAAAAGCTGTCAAGGTTCTCATTACAACACAGAACTTGCCAAGTAGAGTATCTTAGTGAACCGAGTGAATATAGTGTATGTACAGTGGCTTATTGAAAGACATTGGAACGGTGCAATTTCTTGATTGTATCTACATGACTGAAAATTTTTGGTAACTTTGAATTTTTTGGAATGTGATACCCATCTTGAATATTAAACAAAAACTGGTACATTGTGACATTGCAGTTTCTTGGCTTATGTGTTATGATACATAAGCAGGGTTTTAGCATGAGATATTCAACCAGCATTTTGTGTTAAATGTTATTTTACATTTTATAAGATAACGAAGATATATTTCTACTGTTATTAGCTTTTTTTTTTATATTACATTCTTACAAGGCATGTTAAGTAACTTTGCTGGTAATTTTTGTGATGCATTTTTTCTGCCCAATTTATGCCATACCATTGCTTCTTCATCAGTGATTAAACCAGCAGGATTTTTAAGAACAAATGTTTTTATTTGAGCAAATGTGTATATAAATGGGCTGATTGCCTAAATTCCTGTACAGAGCATTTACTACGTGCTAGTACTGCTGCTGTGAGTTTACTGTGTAGACCTGTTAGCTGTTACTATCTGACCCAGTTGAGTACTGTAGTGCAATGGTCTGTAAATAGCTTGTATAATTTGTTAAAGACTACCGACATGTTGACCGATGGCACAAAAGAACAATTTATTTAGGGCATTTTGATAATATCCACATTTGAAAAGCCTACTTAATGAACTGTGAGTTTCTATCATCTTAATTCATAGTTTAATATAAAGGACATATATATTACAATAAACTTATCAAAGAGCAGTCAAAGTCAACCAAAATTTTTGTCGGTTTTGAGAAACTTGAAATCTGAATAAAGAGGATGTAAACTAAAAACCATTGAGGGGATTAACAAGTAGAGTTATCCTACATTGTGGAGGGGGGGGGGGGATCAGTGGCATTGATCCCTAAGGGAAAATCTCTTCTGAAAGCCATTGTCATGGTGATAAAGGGTGTTTATACCTTGTTTTGCCCTTACAATGCACTTGTCAGAATCTGCCCAATGCAAAGAGAGTGTACCGTTTAGTTTCTTTTAACCCATTTTATGTCTTAAAATGTTAACATTTGACACATTCAGTGCAAATGAACACTGCTGTACACTGTGTGTACGAACGTGACACTATAATACTTTATTGCCAGTGACAGAACAATATCTCTGATGGGTGTTGCAATGTTTTCACATCCTGTTGGAGTATGATTTCATAGCGTGCGAAGGATGCGGTACGTAGAGTCTGTCCATGCCCAACAAGAACATGTTTGGGTGTAAACGTGATACCCTTGGCTACCATACCTTCATTGATCTATAATAATTCATTCTTACATTTCCCCAACAGTGAAAAGATATGTCCGGAAAGGAATCCCAAACGAACACCGTGGCGAGATGTGGATGTGTGTCAGCAAAGCCAAGAAGCTGATGGACAGTAATGAAGGACTTTATCAAAGACTTTTAGGACAAGAATTAGATCCATCCATCCAGAGTGAAATCGATATCGGTGAGTTTCTTGTAGCCAGTTTCGAGGAGAACCCCCCGGAAAATGACACTCGTCTCTGCAGTTTTCTCGTTCCGATGAATTATTTTAAGATTCGCATATTTTGAAGATATTACTGTATCTGCTTTATCTCACCAAATGTCATTCTGGTTGAGATTTGTGGGAAAAGGTTTTGAGACTTTTTTGGAAGAAGCTAACATGAAAAAGATTGTTCAAAATTGAAAAACATTTTTATTTTGAAGAAACCACGACGATTACCCAAACCATGTGAATTGTGGGGTTTTCTTTATTCCAGTTGCACCCATGCAAAGTGAAAAATTGTAATTGATGTTAAGAAGGAACTTAAGAAACTAGCCTACTTTTATTGAATAAAGAAAAATGTCAGACAGATATTAACTTTTATTTCATATGTATTTATTAATGTAAATATGTTCAGTGATACTGTATAACAAGCCAGTGGTGACTCTGTTCAATCTCAAAAATAATGTGACTTGTCACAACTCTGCATGTGCTGCACATTTATGCTTAAATCTATGTATCACTTGACCAGATGTAACAACACACATACATGTATGCATAAATCTATGTATCACTTGACCAGAAAGAAGATGCACACACATGTATGCTTAAATCTATGTATCACTCGACCAGAAGGAACGACAAACACTGTATTGTATGTAAGCTTAAATCTATGTATCACTTGACCAGATGTAATGACATACACACATGTATGCTTAAATCTATGTATCACTCGACCAGATGTAACAACACACACATAGATATGCTTAAATCTATGTATCACTTGACCAGATGTAATGACATACACACATGTATGCTTAAATCTATGTATCACTTGACCAGATGTAATGACATACACACATGAATGCTTAAATCTATGTATCACTTGATCAGATGAAACAATACACACTCATGTATGCTTAAATATATGTATCACTTGACCAGATGTAACAACACACACACATGTATGCTCAGATAATGTATCACTTGACCAGATATAACGACACACATATATGCTTAAATCTATATATAACTTGACCAGATGTAAAAACACACACATGTACAGTATGCTTAGATCTATGTATCACTTGACCAGAAGTAACGACACACACTCATGTATGCTTAAATCTATGTATCTTGACCAGATGTAACGACAAACACACATGTATGCTTAAATCTATGTATCACTTGACCAGAAAGAAAGACATCTGTACAATTGGAGTTATGGAACCGCTTATTGCACAAGTGAGAATAGGTTTTGTCTCTTTACCTTTCAACATGTTTGAACTTTAAGTATGTCCTTCTCAAAACTCAAACCAGAACTGTTTATTTATATAAAACATATATCTGTATCCCAAGTCGTGGTGTCCTCAGAATGAACTGAACTGATTATTTTTTTTCTTCAAATTTGTAAAAACAACATTTAGCAGAGATATATACAATCCAAAACACATTATCTCACACAAAAGCTGTTGTTGTTAGACTATGACTGTTTGGAGAAAATGCTCTATATATCCCTTTCAGCCTCGTGGGAATAATACATTCTGCTCTCCCATGGCCAAGTGCTATGGGAAATGGTCAACTCGCCATTCAAGTGTTAAGTCGTATAACAGGGTTTTTTGTTCTCAGGAACCCCATAGTATTTCATGAGGAACAAAAATCAGAGCCTTCAGAACTGCTACAGAAAACGTTAAGTCGTTAACACTAAATTATTTTCTATTGTACTTATCCCTTTGATATTTTTGGCTATGTTCTCAACTAAATTATATTTTCTCGAACTGTAATCAGGAGTGTTAGTGAGGCCTAACGATTGCCGGCTTTAACCAATTGAAAGTTTTGAAAAGATTTCAGTTTCTATTTCTTGATTAAGACAGAGAAAGTTGGTCAAATTGGAGTGCCTTTTGCAGTCAAAAATGTAGCAAAATTGTAGAGAACTAATTCTTTTCTACATCCTGCATTGAAAGCAGTGTATATATGAGTGCAAACAAAGCCTTTCCATTTTGTTAATGCGATCCCCCACCCCCCCCCCCCCCGCCATCATGTTCTATCTATATGAAAGAAAGAAAGAAAAATGCCAAGATCAACTTCCCCTATTCTCTTTTGTGGTGATAAAAGAGGGAGCAGTCGGGTTAATTACGTTTTCCCTTTTGTTTTAGGTTCTGTAATTAAGAACAGTTGTAAGATGCTATTTGTAAAAGTATTGCCATGTGAAAGTCATTTATCTCATAACTTTTATTTGACAGCTGGACATGAAAGGAAAAGTTTTGGGTCGTGATATTTTTTGACACCGCCGAAATGTTATGCAATACCATAACTGAATCGGTTTTCCTCTGAATTATAAATTGCTTTGCAGATCTTCACAGAACATTTCCAGAAAATATATACTTTTGCAACGATGCCACTAGCGGGAAGCAGGACTCCCTACGTAACGTCCTCAAAGCATTTGCCAACCACAATCCCGAGATTGGTTACTGCCAAGGGTTGAACTACGTGGTGGCCATGTTGCTGATAGTCCTCAAAGATGAAGAAAAAAGCTTCTTTCTGCTTGAGAAACTCACAAAACAGATATTAGTCGGTAAGCATCTCAAATCAGCGAGAGTTTTAGAGTTCAAATCATTGAAAGTTGCATATTTTCATAATGGTAAAGATGTCCATAGCATGTTGTTGGTAGTTATTTTGTGTGTGCATGTGTGTGTGTTTGTAACCATGGAAACCATCGTAAGTAAAACAGCTGGTTGTGAGTGCAATGTTAAATCTCCCAACTCACAAATAATATTCAACACAAAATATGTTGTAAGCTGTGTATATCAGAAAATGTTTTGAAAAATTTAGAAGACTTTGTTGTCTTTTTGCTCAACATATATATATATATATACACTAAGCTTAGATTTGCCAAAGATTGATGGTTGAGATACTTACCCTTTGCATATCAATCAGGGCTGATGTTTATCATCAGTTGTCATCAACTGAACATTGAGTTTGATTAATAACTGCTAATTTAGACCCCTCTTTGGAAATTGAGAAACCTTAAAATAGAATTTACACATGAATGATTGGAAGTGAAACTAAAGTTTTGAAACATTTATCACTAGCTGATTATTCCAGCATGATTGAACATTGCTAAACATTTACAGGTTTCATTTTCCTATATATGCCATTACCCAATAGTGAGGCATTTCATAATAACTGTTGGTATACTCTGAATAAGCAAAGGAAAATATTGGAAATGATTGGTTGGGTGTAGCAAGTTAAAATTGACTAGTAGTTAACTCTTGTATCCTAAGTCCTTTGAGAGGGTACAATCTGGAGTATAAACCTTCAAGTTTTTAACTTTTAATAAAGAATAGCCAACATTAGTGGTTGACCTTATTGATGATGTAATCATTATTATTTCCAACATTCAATGTTGTAGAATATTCCTTATTTCAGTTATTTCTTTTATATAGAGACCATTCTGTTCCATCTCTTTGTCTTCCATTACCTCTCCAAGCCCCCCCCCCCCTCCCTCCATTCACTCCAGTATTACTGTTACTCTGTCAGTTTGAGTTGTTTGGTATCTGAAAACAAAGAAATCTACTCTAACAGACTGTAGGAAATTTTTGACGTTATTCCTACCATACCAGGCAAAACAAAAAAATTCCATAATTCATCAAATTTTTAAGAGTTTGTGAGATTTTACATTAACTAACTCTAGCTGTGTGTTGAGAATTCATGGTGTGTAAAAACAGATGTTAATATTGTGACCCTGGTAGATAGTGAAAAAGTGTGGTGGAATTTATTCAATATATACATCAATAGTTGCCGGATTTTGTGATAATTAATCGAGATTAAAATTTCGAACATCTGGCATGATAGAAATTTAGGTGAGTTATCCGTATTCAAGATCAAAGATAATGATTTGGTGGTAGGGAAAGATTGAAATAATAATAAGCACAGTCAAAGATGAGGGTTGGTTTTGAAGGCTTGAATTCAAAATATTGATTATGAAAGTCGATTGAGCTGTATGCTGTACTTTCCATGTACACTTAAAAACAAGTTATTTACTACGTGTGGAATAATTACTAGTGAATAATAAATGCAAAATAAAATAAAACTGTTAGCAAACTGCTTATCCACTAGAGAGCCTGTGTAGGAGAATGTATAAAAGTAAGTTGGCCTGACGTTTCGATCCTAGCAGGATCTTCTTCAGAGGCTAAATGGCAAGAATAATAAATCAGAATGAAATACAGTGTGATGACAAATTCTTCTTTTGTTTATATTAATGCAACTTGGCATAGCCTACTTTCAGTAATAAAAAAAAGTTACATTTAAGCTACTTCTGGCCAGTGTATAGAAAATTGACTTGCAACTAACTTTAATATAAACCATAATGCTTTATTATGTTCATGCATTTTCCAACCTTTTTTGCCTGCTTTTCATCACATCAGTCGTGGTGCAGTTTTAAATGGACTGAAAGTGGCGGCCGCTGTTTAACGGCATGTTATGTTTCGCTTCAAAGGCTGTGTAAGTGATATCCAGAAGCTTGTAAGTGATAAAGGTAGTGAAATGTTTGGTGGGAAGTGATCTAGGGTTGTATAACCGTAGAAATGATAGGCAACTAGCTAACTTATCATACAAGTTAAGGTAATTTACTCTGTGATATTGTGACAACACAAAGCTAATGGTGAAAACTCTCAGAATGTCTACTTTAATTTTATAAATAAAATTTGATGTTTGCATCTTGGCAGGTTACTACTCCAAGAATCTCAGGGGATTGAACGTGGACCAGATGGTCTTGGGAGAGTTAGTGAAGTTAAGGAATCCCAATATCGCCAGCCACATGGAAAACAAAATGGCACCCTGGTCTCTCGTCTGTATGAAGTGGTTTGTCTGCCTGTACCTTGATATCCTGCCAATTGAGGTAAAAGTTCTGAAAGAAATGACAGTTGTAGCTGAAAATGACTTCTTCCCTCTCCTTCCACCCGTATTTATTTAGTTTAAACTATCTGATTGACAAACTTACGTTATCACATAATTAAACCCTGACGCAACTTTTTGTCAGTATAAAGTAAACCTGTTTAGCACAGAAAGCAAGAACATATGTATGTTCTACTCCTCCCTCCTCCCTCCTCCCTCCCTCCTACCTCCTCCCTCCTGAAAAGAAATGACAGTTGTAGCTGAATGACCTCTTCCCTCTCCGTCCACCCCCATACTTTGAACTACTGCAGATTTAATATCGACATCGAGAGAAAATAAATAAGGAATTAATTCCCACCCACCCATGAACACAAAGAATTAAATGTCTTTCACTCTTGAATGAAGTCAATTTTCAGCCAGGTTTTGTTATGATAGCGGAGGTCATAAGTCATTGGTGGTCATCAATGGCGAAAACATGATCATGCCCTTCAATTTACTCAACAACAGACAGCTCTCTTTATATCTTGTACTTGTATGAACATATTTGTTTATGGTTCTTGGTTTGCCTTTTTCATTTTATTTCTTTTAACAAAAGTCAAATTGTGGCTCGTAGAGGAGGCCCTTATCTAGGCCGGGCACAAGTACCCCTCCCTAAGGGCATACTACTGTGGCCCGTCATTTGAGCCACCAAAATGTTTACAAAAACTTCATAAGTTACAGGACACAAGTTTGTGCCCCTCCCTCCAGCCCAGAATTCCTTGCTACTGGCCTTTTGTGGAGGGCACAATGGGCCTGTGTGGAGGGGCACAATGGGTCTTTAGTAGTCTCGAGCATCACATGCAGTAGTCAGAAGATGAAATTTGTGTAATATTACATATAAAGCCATTTAATTTGTGATCAGATATTTTTGCAACTTCTTCTCAATTCTCTTTCCCAGACAACTCTCCGTATTTGGGACTGCCTCTTCTACGAAGGACCTAAAATCCTCTTCAGGGTCGCTCTGACTCTGGTGCTTCAGAACGAGGAGAGCATTCTCACAGCCCGCGACACAAGTCAAATCGTCGAACGATTCCGAAAGGTCAAGTCACAACCTCTGAATATGGACTGCCATACCTTCATGCAGGTTAGTACTGAGTTACCATTTTGGCCATGTGGATGACTTTTGAAGAAAAAAAAATTAAAAAATAGAAGTATTTCTCAAAATTACTCAAAAGAGTTGTACTGATGCAAAATATTCATTTGTTAGAAAAATTAATGTCAAAAATTTCATGTAGATGACTTTTGAAGAAAAAAAAAAATTAAAAATAATTGAATTTCAAATTACTCAAAAGAGTTGTACTGATGCAAAACATTCATTTTTTTAGTAAATAATTAATGTCAAATTTGTCACGTGATGGCAAGGCTTTTTTTAGTCAGCGACCATTAATCTGGGGGCTTTGGATGGTTCAACCATGAGCCAAGCAAAAAGGAGAGAAGAAAAACAAATACTCGCACATTTCTCCAAATACTTTATTATTCACAGCACTTACGTCTGCTGAGGTAACTTTTTTATGAAAAGGTGTAACAAAACTTTATAGATATTGTTTGGAGAAAATTGAGGAACAAATGTAGACTATACAAGATACTTATGGGAAATGAAGGCAAATTTGTCGGCTGGAAAAGCTTTTAAAAAAATTAGAATGCCACCATTTTTTTTTATAAAGCACTCTCAAGTTTAACAAATTGGGTGGGGTACTCTAACTAAAGCCTTGCATGTTTGAAAGTTATGAAATCTATCATCTATCTTTCAAATCAAAGACATACATGGCTTCCTTAGCAGATGTGTTTTCACCAACCCTGATTAGAATTAATTAATGTTATTAATTATTGATAGTCATTAATTTCCACAAATCAGCACATCTCTTTGCTTTGAAATAAAAAGATACAAGTATATCATGCCATAAGTTATTTAATTCCTCCATTTTTTACTTTTTTTTATATTCTACTTTCAGAAAGTGTTTTTAGATTCCCAACCTCTGAAGATGGCAACTATTGACAAACTAAGATCAGAATGTGAGCAGAATTTATAAGTTTTTCTTTTAAAAGCTCACAGATATTAACAATCAGTACAGTATTACCAAATTTGCTGTGTACTTGCAGCAAATGCAATTATTTGCCTCAATTTTGGACCTTTTCACAACGCATTATACGGTCCATCAAATCTACCAAGGATCACGAAACTATATCACCTCATGAATAAAGACTGTCTTTTTGACAATATTTTAAAGTAAGTCAATCGACAGTGGAAACGGACATTGGTAATTATTTATTTATAGACAAAATTTTGAAATGGCAAAAGAAGTTTCCGCTAGAACAGGATTCAAACCAGTGTATTTCTGAGGTCACTCTTTGAAATCCTGAGATTTTTGTGCTCCTTGGAAAAAATTATTTTTTAGAAGTTAACCATTTCATAGTTACACAGAAAAAGGGGACAGTGTATTGAACATAGGTTGATACCGACCGAAAGTGTGACAAATTGGACCTTTTTGGTTTATGATGTGTTCAAACTGAGAATGAAATGGTTGCACAATCCCTAAGGGTTGGGGGAGGGCTGGGGTGATTGAATGATGGCAGTTATTCTCTGCTTGAAAAGAATGTGCTATTAAATGTAACACTTTTAAGGAGAAGGGGAAAATCTGGCTCTGAAGTTACTAAAGATGGTGAACAATGGTTAGCTTGAAGGACGAGTGGTTCCCTTTCTGGTAGGGAAAAAAAACTGTCAAATATTCTTGAATTCTAAACTTGCAGCTTATTAAAAATCATTTCTCAAACTGTGAAGCTACATCTTCGGTGTTAGAATACATAGATAAGATGCAAAGATTTGGAAGGATGGGTAAATGCATTGTTCTTGCACACTGTTGCTATCATTAAAGAGTTTGATGTAGTGTCTGGTGTAACCTGCACAACTAAACCTTCACTTGAACCACTGCCAGCATATTTAAGGTGTAGAAAAGAAGTTTCTTAAGAAGAACATATAAAAAGAAAGACTTTATTCGCCATTTTACATGCAAAGTCCAGAAAGTTAGACATCATTTATCATCGGTTGACAAAACACAGAAAGCTGTTTTTGCAATGTATAAATGGTTTTTACATTTTTGTGACATCCAAACATGAAAATCTCTGATTTGAATACTTATACTCTGATTTACGTATCAACGTATGTCTGTGGAACTCAACATTTTGTCTTATTCTGTTGCCTCAGAAATCATAATTGACTTTTTCAAACTTTCATTTTGGACAAATTTTAACAGGGAAGTGTGTTGCTGATGCTAGAGGTGGCATGCCATTAAAAAAACACAGTGTTTTCATGATTATTATTTATATTATTTATTTAACAAGATCTGTGACACTGTGAGTTGAGTTGTGGAATTATTTTTCCACTATGAGCAGTTATTTAGGTTCTTGTCTTGAGTTGCTAAACATTCAAATACAGAGTATATGTCCTATATAAATCAACAACAGGTGCTCAAATAAAATAAACAATTCACAATCATGGACGGAAATTGTCTTTAAACTTTTTAGAGCCTTATAATATCAGACTTTCTTTAATGATAAAACCCAGACTTTTTGGATGATATTGTTTGAAAATTAAAACGTAGAAAAAATGTTGTTTGTTCAAGTTGAATGAGTGGTCTTAGAGTTTGGAATAAACAGGGTTCTATATTGTCCAGTTCTCAAACGTGAAATAAACATGCAGTAACCATTTGGTATCATGTTAACCCATTCATGATGTGGATAAAAAATTTTTTTTTTTTTAAATTAATCATCACACACATTTTTCCCTCACAAAAAATTCTTATCCAATTGGTAGTGAAGTACAAAATGTGCATAATTTGAAAGAGTTGATATTTGCTTTAGTGAAATTTGTTTGTATATCTTAGAAGGTGCTGATGTTTGAAGTATACAAGCCATTCACTGGCAAGAGGAATGTGATATGTTAAGGTTGTGCTATCTAGGGAAAGATTTTATGAACCAAATATTAAAAATCCAAGTGTTTCACCATGATATAATTATAATAATTTTAAAAAGGTTAACATTTTCAAACCATGGTTACAAGTCATCACTTCAAAGGTCTGTATGAAATCTTTATCTTCCAGAAAGGAAAAAAAAGTTGTGAAAATTTGCCCTGTGCAGTGTACTTGCACGCTTTATAGTATATATGTAATGCATAGATTCCTGTGAGCATGCACTGATTTTTTTCCAGTAAGCTACTCGCAGCTTTTCATATCAAGTACCTTTCTTTAAAACACAGAGTTCTCGATCAGCTAAAATCATGCTACAAACACTCTACAAGTGCATGGAATCTTGTACTTAAAGTAATATTATAGTAAAAGTTGTTTGAATATGTTTGCTATTACATGTGCATAAATTGCGTTCTTAGTTAAGAAGGATATACAGTACATGGGTGCAAGGCCCCTCTCCAAAAGCCCCCTCCGTCCAGACTTTGGTCAAATTCTCCTAAAAGCTAGGTGAAGTTAATACTAGGCTTAAAATTGAAGAAAAATAGGAAGGCCCACCAAAAACAAACTTGGGGGCCCTTAACTTTAGCAGCTGGCCATTTGACTTTATAAAATGTGGCATGGAGTGAGTACATTGTAACGAACACGAACACACATGTATGCCAATCGGAAATTATCCAAGATTTTGGGTAGTTTCTCAAAAGCGTGATTCTCTGTTGTTCATTTCTTAGACCCTTGGTTTTCAACCTTTTTTCGATCACGAGCCCAATTCGTCTTCCGAGCCGTCCTCGCGAGCCCATACCCTACCCTGCAAAGTTATCAACTTCATAAAATCAATTTCACAGCGTTTATTAGTGTATTCTTGACACAAGCGACCCGGGGACTCAATCAGAGCTATGTATGTTCCTCCGTGATCAGATGACAGGTACTGCCCAATTAGAGCCTATCTCAAAGATTTTTTGCAACCCTCAATGGTACACTGGTTTCATAAGAAATGTGTGACCGTTATCACTATCAGAATAATGCAGAAAAATGGAGATGAACAATGCAATAAAAAAGCAGCAAAACCGTTTGACGTGTGCATATGAGGCCCAGTAGTATTAAAGGAGATATATTTCGAATCGGTGAGGTAATTTCTATTTATTGAAAACAAATTAAGAAATAAAGAGAACGTAATAATACTTTGTGTATTGACAATAGAACGGGAGAACTGATAGAAGTGTCGGACTGTATAGATATCACGCTGTATAAGTTATTCCAATTATTGCTCATATTCGAGGCAGAATGGGTCAAAGATCCGAAGAAAAAAAGTGGATCAAATATTTGTCTACACTTGTAAAAATTGCGATAATTCGAAGGAAAGGGCTGTAGTAGGATCCTTCTATTTCCAATACAATTAACGGTTAATTGTATTGAAAATAGAAGGATTCTACTACCGCCCTTTCCTTCGAATTATCGCAATTTTTACAAGTGTAGACAAATATGATCCACTTTTTTTCTTCGGATCTTTGACCTATTATTAACCGATAATTAGAAGATTGATCGATCAATGGCTAGTCGTATAAAGGCATGTTAGTACTAAATTATTTTTGTTTTTATTACTACTGGTATCGCACAATACTTGCTGCGTGCCACTTGGAATTGAGCTGGGTTCGATTGAGCAAGGCTTCCACACATCATAACCTTGGTAAATACGTAATACGTAGTGTGCAGTGGTTGGTGGGAGTCACCGACTTCTCTTATACTAGTCTTATAGGGTTAGGGTTGAGTAATGATTTTACCTGTTGTACAAGGTTTCATCGAAGGTTTTCTAAGAAACATCATCATGTGCCTTCGCCACCAGCCCCCCAAAATGCCACAATTTTTAATCATTACTGGGGCAATGCTCGCGAGCCCACAAAATCGGCTGCGCGGGCCCAAATGGGCCCGCGAGCCCAAGGTTGAAAACCACGGTCTTAGACAGAATTTTTATGTTTGATTTATTTGTTTAATACCGTATGTATCTACTATGTGATATAGCTATTTGCACAGTAAGCTTCTAATTGCCCTCATTATTTGAAATAATGTAACAGTAATGTTCAGTAACATACTCAGTTTAAGAGTTGCCAGACGACAAATTCTGCTTTGTTTTCTTTGATAATTTTTGTCTGTTTCACATTTAATTATTTTAATTTAATTTTTTAGTTTGCTATTTTGCTTGAGTGATACCAGATGGTAAAAACCATCAGCTATGTGAATCAATCCTTAAAAAAAATATTTTTTTATGCATCAGATTTTACTTTGTTACCCTTTTGATCCGAAAAAGGTGTTGCCAATTTTTTTTTATAATGATCTTGCCATGGAGTTTAACAATGTCTTTGTATTTGGACTCATATTGGACTCATATTGGACTCATATTTTTCCTTTTGATTTGATTCTTGCTACTGAGACATTACCTCACCTGGTACCTTGACAAATCTTCAATTCTAGATGTGTCAAAACTACATAAAATAAGTCAAAACTGATATCTCTTGATAGATCAAGATCATATAGGTTGAAAGGCTATTTTTTAAACCAAAATTGTTAACCAATTGAATTCCAAGATGAGTGAGTGCATGGCAATCACAGTGATGTAAAACAGAGAATATATTGACTAGTCCTAACCCAAATTTTCACAATCCCCAAAACGGTAAATATCAAAGAGAGTGTCCAATCTTGATCTCTTTTTTTTATATGATCGATTTTCACATTATTTTGAAACACTCTGGCTCTCTTTCTGCTGGCCATTTGGATCTTGGTCTCGTTGGTCAGTACTGTGAACTCTATAAAAACCAAGAAGATAAATCAAGGGCTGGCTAAGATTGGCTATTGAGAAATGATTTTATTTTGAATGTTTATTTCTGATGTAACAAATACCGATGCAACAGTCCAGTTGTCTCTTCAGCCGTTGATTTATTAGAGAGTTGCTTCGAGAGAAATTAAATAATAATAATTGACATTTATAATGTGCAGGTATCCGTCAAAAAAGTTGCTCATGGCACAGTGACACAAACAGTGCGACAGCAAAACAAAAAACAGTAAATATAGTACAAGACAAAATTGCAAGCAAAAATGGGCAACAGTGAACAATTAATTAAACAGTTTTCATCAGATGAGTCTTGAGAGAGCGTTTAAAAGCAATCCTCATAAACGGAGATTCCTTATCTAGGACAAAGTTATTGTATTTATTATTGAAATTAGGAAAGAACAATCCATTTAAGCCATGTTACTGTCTTTGGCATGTACTGTACTGCATTATTCAGACAAAATATGTAAATTATGCAAATCATATGAATAACATATTTAGCATACTAAGCTCTGATTGGTCAATATGTGTGACATCTCAATAATTCCTCAAAGCCAAATAGTTGTTTTTGGCAGGTATTGCATTGAGTTATTTACACGTATGTAGTAATGTAAATTATATGATTACCAAAGTTAACTTATATTGAGCTTTGATTGGTTGATATGTGTGACATCTCAACTATTCTTAAAAGCCAAACAGTTATCTTTGACAGGTGATGCATCTAGTCTTTTAGGCATAAATATGTAAAGCATATGCATACCACATTGAGTATACTAACTTTTGTAAGCATTGCTTGGTCATAAACTGATGCATCAACAGTACCTGAATAGCCAAGATGTTTGTATTTGTTAGTAACTGTATTAGTGGTTACATGGATTGTTACACATATGTGTGCCAGATACATTATACCTAGCATTAAAAAGTCAATAAATGCTGTTTTTAGCAGAAATTGTATTGAATTATAGATATTTATATACATTTTTCATCATGTTAACATATTTGCACTGTGTTAATAATTTTGCATATTTATCAAGTTATGTAAATTGTCATTCAATATTCCAATGTATTTATTTCCTAAAGAATTGATTGGTTGATCACTAACATGTGACTCATTTGACGTCTCAACTGATAAAGGCAGTTGCCTTCCTATGGTTGTGTAAATTCTAACTCATTATTGGACCAAATTCATAGTCATGGAATTTTTTCAATAGGTGTGTGACTACTTTCAGAGATTTTACCAAAGATGCAAAAATAACTACAGAGTTCCATATTGTAATTTTGAAGAAAAAAAAGGATGGAACAGCAACTGTATGATACAGATTGCAATCTAAGTTTGGAACCCCCGGCAGCTTTTTTTCCCCTTTAAAACTCCCAAATATATTTTATGATATCTGTATTGCGCTATAAAGCATGCAGTATGGCATATTATAAAAATGGTATATAGTAGTCCTCCCCCCTCCCTACCCCTCCTGTCTGCACCCCACATACTAAAGTGTATACTCATATCAAGAGGTGCTCTGGTATAGTACTGTTCTGTGCCCAGTTTGACAGTTATAGATTATTCCAGATAATATGAAAGTCATGTCAAAAATTCCTGCATATGATCTTGTATAATTGTGACGGTGATTAATAGTGTGTGTTTGATGACCTTTGATCATTCTAAATCACTTCTGACATACTTTAATATGTTATATCGCTTGCAGTTTACAGTCTTTGTTGATATTAAGATCTTTTTAGATTAAAGGTAGTCAGTATAGGCCCCAAATTATAGCTTGCTATAATTGCTAGAAGTTTCCAAAAAGTACTTTCCTGGAGGTCTTTACTCTCCAAAGTGTTCTCAGATACTGTGAAGGAACACAGAAGATGACTGAATGTCCCAGCGAGGAAAAGTTCCTCGAAGAATGGTAATAGAAACAGTCTAAGAATTTTGACCAAAGGTGACCATATTTGAATATCTAGCATATTTGGGGCCAAACAGCATTCCTTTAAACTTGCAAGTCATTCAGTGACTTTCACAAGCTGAAATCATATAGATTGATCACCGCAAATTGATGTATAGGCTGCATAAGGTAAACCATACAACCTTGTTTATGTGATGCACTGCTAGGAGATGATCAGTGGGTTTGTCAGCAAACGAGCAAACATTTCTCACCATAATTATATTTGTAATAAATGCCAGAGACATTCTATTGGTTGTCTTTTGCAGTAGAAGTTAATACTTTAATGTCAATGGGTCTGGAAAGTAGATAAAACCCTGTATTTGTGATGCGACTGGCGTCATGTACTTTGATCTGAAATTATTACCGACAGTAGTTAACATAGCGTCTTCCTGACGTGAAATTTTATGACCTTGTTCTACAGTAGATTTATTTGTATTGTGTGGTCTTGCTATTCATCACTGTGTAACTAGAAAATTATTGGACATACACATTTAGTAAACCAGCCTGAATTACCCACCCATTACAAGTTGTCTTAATACTTATCCTTCTCTTAATATATATACAGTATTATAATATATGTATGTTTTAGAAGTTACCTCAAGTATTAAGTTAACCACGTTTGTATATTTTAGCTACATTGAAAGCTATTGTGAAGTCATAGTATATGTACTGAGTGTGTAATATGTGACTTTAATGAGGTCACCCAATTTTCTTTTATATTATATTGTCTTTCTGAAAATAATTATAGTGTTTTTGCATGATGATGTCATAAACACCGGCACAGCACAATAAATGTTTTAATATCAGATTAACAGACTTGATTGATTTTTTTTTTGTGTCATCCAGTTGCAATTGCAAAAATTATATACTTAATATAATTATAATTGCACTAATATATGATGTGTATATATAGCTGTTGGATTCAATATTTTTCATTTTCAATGAGGCATAAGGTGGTGTTCAGCTAGCTGGTGTTGATGCCTTTTCTTTAGAGGTGAGGGGCAATTAGCAACTGCCTAAGCTATTATAACAGTTTTCTGCTGTCCCAAGACAGTCTTCCTAATTGTCCTTACTCGTTCTCATCCATTTACCCTCTTACCTACATCTTCAAGTGTCCTGCCCAACTAATGTGGGAAGGATCCAGGATTTTAGAAAGGAGGTGGTGTGGCCGGCCCTGGGGTGGTTGGAGCAGAGTTCCATGTAAGCCTAGGGGGTAGAAAAGTTTTAGATTTTGATACTTTCTCATAGGGTACACTTATGAATCATACATATAGACAATAAATAATTACTAATAAAGGATCTGTGTTACTGATAGCTAAGTTACTATTACTGACAAAGGATCTTTGCCTGTATATCTACATCTGATCCACAACTATAACCTCTATCCCAACCACCCAGCCATTGCAAATATATTTCTTTTTAATTTCCAATATGAACAACCTTGTCCTTCGAAACCGCCCCGTGTTTAATTTTTGCTAAGTCACGAAATTAACAAATATGATTGTAATAACTTCCGACTTCACAATGGATAATACGACACCGGGACTATGGATGAGCAGATGTGAATAACGTCTAAATTCTGCTGAGTCACGATATTAACTACTCGCTACCCTGGATCGATTAAACAATCAGACATGTGATCGTACGGCGTACGGATGAGCAGACGAGAATAATTATTTTGACCACAGAGCATATGCTTCTCTATTGTGTAGATGTATTGATATTTTGTGACAGCCTGTTGTCAACATGTCCAAAGGGGATGGAGAATTCATTCACTTTGTAGATTCTTCGACTTGCAGCAGGTGCGAGCGTAAACCAAGGTAGCCTATGCCTTAAAGTTATACATAAAATATAAGTTCATATATTCTGCAAACAAGCCTAGGCTACGTATCCATAGGACCAACTTAGGCCTAACTTATATACTGTAGCCTAGGCTGTTTTAGGGGTGACTGCCCGATATTCATAAGGTTCTATATTAATAAGGTTCATTGTTCATTTGGGTCATCATCCATAAGGTTCATTGTTCATAAGGTTCGCAATTCATAATGAGCAAAAAGGTTCATTGTTCATAAGGTTCGATATTCATAATGGTGAAAAAGGTTTGTTGTTTATAATCGGTAAAAGGGTTCGATATAATGGTGAAAAAGGCTTGTTATTCATAATAGGACGAAGGGTACGATATTCATAATAAAGCTAAGGGTTCGTAATCTATAATAGACCAAAAGGTTCGTTATTCATAATATTAGGAGGAAATGTTCGATATTCATAATGGAACAAAGGGTCCCTATATTCATAATAGGCCTAGCCAAAAAGGTTCGGTATCATTAATTCACAATGAGGAAAAGGAAACGTACAAATTTATGTCGTTTCCGTACAAGTCAGTAGGAAAATGGAGGACATCTTTTGCACTCGTATGACGCACTTCTCTCCTATTATGAATAACAAACCTTTTTTCACATGGATTACGAACCCTTTGATCGATTATGAATATCGGACAGCTTTCTCCTATTAATGAATAACAAACCTTTTTTCCCATTCCAGTTCCTGGGCCCTGGTTCTAATGTACTGGAAGGAATCTTTGTGGACCGTTTTTATATACTCATGAGTATATGACTTCATGCAAGATAAAATATTAGCCTAACTGGAACTAGTTTGTAATTTGTTTCCCTCTACTAGTAATACAGGTGATTTCAAGGTCAATGACCCAACTTAAATGATAAAAATAACATGGAAATGAAATGACCCTTCCTATAGTTTACAATGAAGGTGACTTGTTGAAGCCTATACCTCATTACCCTTTCGTTTGCAGATTAATCAATCTGGACAGGAATTTAAACTCCATCATAACATCACCGCTTTCAAATTGGACAAGATAAAGGAAAAAAGAGAAGAAAAATGAGTCCATCAAAGCTGTCAGAGATGAAGGTAGTAATAGTTGGGTGTGGCTTTGCTGGTGCTCAAGTTGCTAGCCAACTGAACGGTAAATGTCACCTAACTGTGATTGATCCTCGGGAATATTTCCATCACTGCATCGGATCACCAAGAGCGGCAGTTGAAGCAGGTATAGAAAATCATTTCTAGATAATTTCAAATTTCTGGACCTAACATCTTTATATGTATAATATGTGTCAGTTTCAATAGGGTATAGGGATAGGTGGGGGTTGGTAAGCTCTGGGCCGTCCAAACGGAGAAGGCCCGGGAAATGGAATTAAACAAATTCATCTTCAGGTAGGATAGCAAGCAGATGACTTTAGCAAGTCTGAAATTGAAGTCAGATAGACTGACATAGCAACTAGTGGTGGAACATTTTTTAATCGTTTGCATCCCTTTCCTACACTGTTGTTCTTAAATACATTAATTAACTAAACTGTCAAAAGTTTTTAATGTAAGTTTGTACATATCATTAATTTCAGAATTAATTGTTTGTATTATGAATATGAACATTAAAACAATTAAAAGGACACCGATTGCACTTCTAGTAGGACTAGTTGATGACGACGTCACATACACATCGGCCAAAGAATGCATTCCCTGCCTTAGTACCATCTTTGGTTAATAAGGAAAGTATAATTGCAATTATACACATGTCTGCTGGCTGCCACTTAATTATTGTTAAACTTTTGGCAGATAAAAAGTTTTGTGTTAGCAGCGAAACGAAAGTGAGACTGGCTAAAGCCTTATTTCTATCTAGGGTTTTATATGGTGCATCCACACTGACTTTGAAGTCGGGTGACTTTGAAGAAGTATGACAGTCTGGGAAGGTCAATCTGGTGTGCGATGCTTAACATCAGGTGGCAAGACCATGATTCAAACGAAAGGTTGCATGAGATGATTGGCGGTCGGTGGTGTTTCTCATCCATCGACATCATTCGTAGGAAAACCATGTGGCTTGGACATGCGGCAAGACTGGGTGGCTTTGCACGTGCTGCGATTGGTGGTCTTCCTGCCGGTACTCGTCGGGGCCCTGGCAGACCTCGTCTTCGATGGGTGGACAATATTATTTCATGGTCAGGACTGTCATCTGCCGAACTCGTCGATGCTGGCATATGACAAGTTAGAATCAAACCAATGACAATTGTACATTACCAATATAACAAGAGGGCTTTGACAGGTTCTATCCTATGAAGAAACATGATGATGAGATAAAAATTTGGTGGGAATGAACACAATTTTCAAGTTGAGGCCAACCATCACCCCAAACCCACCCATCTTTCCCTTACCTGTCTCTCTTCCATCTACAAATGAGCTTCCTGACTCTGCAATAATAACTTTCCATTTCATATTTTTATCATTTTCTTTTCTTTTTTTTCTCTGGCTGCAGGATTTGAAAAGAAAATTTTGATTCCATTGTCCAAAGCATGGGGTGATAAATTCAAGCAAGTTAAGGTAAGATCCGTCGATCCCGAGAAGAAGGTGGTGATCCTTGAGGATGGTGAAGAGATATCGTATGACTTTGTGGTCATTGCTACCGGGAGTACCAGTCCCTTTCCTGGAAAGATTGATCTGGATGTTCTGACAATTGCAGAAGCCGAAAGTCATTATAAGAAATTACAAGAACAGGTGATTCTGAGATTCGTGCTTACTTATGTCTAATTTCAAAGTTAAAAAACTTTTCAATGTTTTGCTACATTTTTAGCAGTATAATGACAACATCGCTAGGAAGTTTGCCATCCATTAAGCTATATTTAGAAACAGAAAAGGGGCGGACAAAAAAAGAAGTATAGAACTTGGGGCTTGGGCATTGACAAATTTTGAATATTTTTTATATAATTACTCATTTGTCATTTCAATGGGTTTTCCAGAGGAAACCTCGGGGTTCTCCCATCAAATCCTACCATATGGTGAGCTAAAAAATCATTGTACTCCGATACTTCAACATTCATGTAGCTGCATTTTGTAAAATAACTGACTTTATAGACATTTTAATCATAATTATTACAAATTTGATTTATGGGACTGACTGGTCGTCACGATCACTTATTGTCTGCGTGCCACGATCATCTAACATGACTATACAGGTCTTGAAGGGTGTGAAGACTCCGCAAAAAGAAACGTCTCATGCCGGTAATTTGACCTAGTTTCGAATGAGGTGTAACAGAAGTGTTAAACACCACCATCGATCCCAGAAAATACACACACAGCTTGCTACCGTCGGTAATTAGACACTAGTGTACAGTCAGTACATACAGCTGCGGTCAATACCCACAGCACAGTATACAAACGATACAGCGATGGACATCTCAGGTCCAGCTAAAGATGACAAGGTATCACGTTTCATTACTCTCTGCATTTTGTAGCGACATGCACAAAACGTCACTTGCAAGCAACAGAAAGTTAACTTTTTCAGATGGCCGCACGCGGTTTAGGGCGAGTCTTCAATGCCTTTAAGGTTTTGTTTATAAATACTAAGCACCCTATATCCCAGTACCGGTTCTACCCAGAACTTATCGTTGTGTGTCTAACACAGATAAATGTTGCCAGTAAAATCACTGTCGTTGGTGCTGGAGCTGTTGGTGTTGAAACGGCCGCGGAGATAGCCGAGGACTTTCCAAGCAAGAAGGTCACCGTGGTGACGAATGCGGATAACGTAGTGGGCGGACCTTTCAAAGACAAAATGCGAGCCTCGATCAAGAATAAACTGGCAGATTTAGGAGTCGTTTTGATATTTAGTAAGTCAATGTAGGATTCTTACTTTACATTCATCAATAGTTGGAATATTGAAGAGTCGTTTTTTATGCATGCTTCAGTAGTTCTACATATATTTGCTCGAGACTGATGGATTAATATTTCATTGATACACTTCGTTTGGGACGGTGGAAGAGGTTTACGCAGTTTTTAGTATTAGTCCTTTTTCACAATTCAGTTGTGATCATGGTTACCTACTGCTAAATCTCTCAACTGGTTGTATCAATGGAATACAAGTGTCACAAAAAACCATGTCCTACATTCAGGAAAGTTTCCAACATTGTCTTGACTCTTTTCTTCACTTTGTCGGGAACATATAAACCTGTCGTAGCGATGATCCCATCCAGGCTGTCAGTTATATAAATTTTCGCCTGGTCTGTTGGTGTAATTTGAGATATTTGTCATGACAAAATGTCAGCACCCCTCTTTCCCCCTTGGTACTCAGACCTTAGTGATGCCCCCTGAATAATTTTTTTTTCTTTTTTTATTTCTTTTAAATGTCACAACTATATTTGATTATTGTTTCTATTGCTTGATTGCCAGATGAAAAAGTCACCAACCTGGATGAGTTGTCCACCTCTAGTGTAGGTGCATGCACCGTGAAAACAGACAAGGGTACCGAGATAGAAGCAGATTTTGTGATTGTGTCTACAGGAATGCACGTCAACACTGAAATATTTCAAGAAAAATTTGGTAGGCGGTGAAATACTCAGTATTTAATGTTCTTCATTTCCCCTCGTATTTTATATACAAGAATTGTATTTAAAATTTGCCGTCCAATTTTTAATGAGGGGGTTATCTGAGGATAGAGGTCAAATTTATTGCAAGAACGTCCCGAGCAGTGTCCGTCTACAGCGATAGTTGAAACCCTCTCTCGTTGGTGTCAATATTTGAAAATATTGTACCTGTTTTGTATCTGTTAATGACAGCATCAATACCATGATCAATCTCAGTTGAACTGAAAGATATTGTCTAAGCAATTTTACCAAATAGTAAGATCAAATTTTGACAAAATAATATCACCTTTTTTTTTTGAAACATAAACACAGCAGCAAATAAAGACAAATAACCATGATTTTATTTTGAAATGAAAACCTACCTAAAGTAGCTTTCATCAAGAGTATAAAAAATTGAGTGGCTTTGTGAACAAGGCAGTGATGAAAGAGATCATTGTCATCCGGTGTGCTTCATGCTGTCTGTAACTGGAACATTTTATGATTATTTTATGATTATTATTTATTCATTTTTTATGATTATTAAGAGGTTCAAATTACCGTCTGGCATTGATCAAAATAGAATAGGACATAGTTTTCTTTCTGTGAACAACGAAGATAATCACGCCAATCAATTGCTAAGCAAAGGCCAAATTTCATGTAAGGAATGTAAAAGAATTGCACTAAACATGTGATGTTTATCTCGTACAGGCGACAAGATGGATGAAAGAAAGAATATAAAGGTGAACCAGTTTCTGCAGGTCGAAGGTCACGAGGACGTCTTTGCCATCGGAGATTGTAACAATGCCGATTCAGTGAAGATGGCTCTGAAGTGCGAAGGCCAGGCCCAGACAGTCGCTAAGAACATACAGGCCTTGTGCGGCGGTAAAAGCTTGAAACCTTACAAAGAAGGTGAGTACGACATTTAATCTCCTGGTAGAGTAAGTCATGAATTGGTTCATCGTCCGGAATACGACTTTAGAATTAACAGGTTTAGTTCAAATTCACAGAAAAATTTGATGACTTATTTAGCACGTGTTTTCACTAGATGCCATGTAAACACTAAAAATACCCATCAATAAAATTTTTTTAAAATAAGTAGTTAAGAAAGAAACCAGTGCTGTGGTGGTTACAATAACAAACATTTAAGATAATTCACCCCAACAGAACTGAAAATCCAAGGCTTATTTTTAGCAATGGATGTACTATAGCACCACCATTATTCTGTGGCACAATACTATAGCACAATATCATAACACCATCATTAAAACATGATAGGTTATTTAATTAAGTACACCAGTAGTAGCCAGAACAAATGTGTGATATATCCCTTATTGTGATATTTACTCTAAAACACATGAACCATAATTCACCTCATCAGAACCAAAATCCAAGGCCATATTTTTAGCAATAGATGTACTATAGCACCAACATTATACTATGGCACAATACCATAACACGATTACCATTAAAACATAATAGGTTATTTAATTAAGTACATTAGTAGAAGCCAGAACAAATGTGTGGTATATCCCTTATTGTGATATTTACTCTCAAAAACCTGAATCAGAATTCACCCCATCAGAATCGAAAATCCAAGGCCATATTTTTAGCGATAGATGTACTATAGCACCACCATTATACTACTGTATGTCACAATACCATAACACGATTACCATTAAAACATAATAGGTTATTTAATTAAGTACATTAGTAGTAGCCAGAACAAATGTGTGGTATATCCCATATTGTTATATTTACTCTAAAAAAACTGAACCATAATTCACCTCATCAGAACAGAAAATCCAAGGCCATATTTTTAGCAATAGATGTACTATAGCACCACCATTATACTATAGCACAAAAACATAACATAGTCACTAAAACAAATAATGATAAGTTATTTAATTAAAATAAATTAAAACTGTTAGCAAACTGCTTATCCACTAGAGAGCCTGTGTAGGAGAATGTGTCAAAATTAGTTGGCCTGACGTTTCGATCCCTGTATTTAGCCTTTGAAGAAGATCCTGCTAGGATCGAAACGTCAGGCCAACTTATTTTTACACAAATTATTTAATTAAATACACCACTGAGTAGTAGCCGGAACAAATGTGTGATATATCCCATATTATGATATTTACTCTAAAAAAAACCTGTGCCCATAATACCCCCATCAGAACAAAGATTGAGGCCCAAAACTACATAGATAAGATCTGAAACTGCATGTGAAGTATCCCATGCTGTGAGGACTATACTCTAATTAAAATCCTTTGTCTTCTGATTCTTCCCCCTCGGCAGTAACGGACATTATTGCAGTCTCTCTTGGACGGAACGGAGGTGCTATGCAGCTCAAGTTTATGACGTTTGGATCTTTTGTAACTAGTAGACTGAAGAGCAGAGATCTGTTTGCCGGGAAGCAGTGGTCCTTACTTAACCAGAAACTTCCGGCAAACACCAAATAAGTTGTTAATCATTGCCTTCATGTAGGTGGGAAAAATTGTCATGATGGTGTTCCAGGGACGTAGCCAGGGGGGGAGCAGGGGGAGCGACCGCTCCCCCCCCTTTCAGTGTCAATTTTTTTTTTAAACTGTCGTTTTTTAGCATGGTATTTTGTCAGTGCTCTTTTGATCTTGAATACTCGCCAGCTCCGTTAACTCCATTGTAATCGTAGTAACATTCACGCCTACTGATTCAACTACTTACTTAGTTTGGCAGATGCAATTTGCTAAATTTAGCTTATAGCCAATTACAAGCCTTCAGTTGGCCACTGTGTAATAAAATACATATTGCCTACCTAACCGCACTCTATGGAATGTCACGAACTGTATGCACAACAACGTTGACAACGTTCGTTCTATGAGTTGTCCTAAGGTGTTGCACGAACAGCATGTTATGAAGCTAAGCTAGCAATCGTACGTGATACGCACTTCCTGTAATAATTATTACACTGCTAATACACTGCGATAACGATATTTTTTTTAGACCACTGCATATCTGGCAATATTACAAAACATGAAAGTTTATATTGTCCATCAGTTAAGTTCGTCAAATGTATTAAAGTCCAGACATTGGACAATAAACAAGAATCATCCTACTGGAAAAATTGTAAAAGAGCACTATGTTTGTCTTTTTGATATATTATGTAAAAGAACATGTAAAAGAATTCAAACAGGAAACAAAATCTGCTGATTATGATATCATATGATCAGGGGCGTAGCCAGTATGTAGCACTGTAGGCCCGCGCCTACATTTTTTTTGGCCAAGTTATCTTTTTTTTAAAAACACCCATAATTCAAATCGATAAGCTTGCTGGACGAGTTTAAGAGTCTATAGACACTAGACAGGAAAAACTATTGAAATGAACGTAGCAAGAATATGGCTAAATTAGGTGACCTATTCTTCTGTCATCTAGGCTGTCATTTCTATCGCGTGCCGTTTCATTCAACACTCTACCCGCCGAAAAAGACTAGGATCCGATCTTGTCAGTTTTTTAACATGTAGTTAAGAACCCGTTTACGCAGATAATATTTCAGTTGAGAAAACAGTTGAGAAATTTGCATCAGATTGCAATCGTCGGATACCTCTTGCCTTCTCTTATTAGGCTAACTTAAACATTTAATAGCTACAGTTGTATCAAAGACAATTACTGGCTATAGTTATATCAAAGACATTTCAGGCCTATCTTTGTTTCTATAAGTATCAGAAGTTGAAACGTAAGACTACTCTGTACGTGTACCTTGCTAATTTTAAATACAAATATGTAGTATTGAATTACGTACTATTTTAACTCATTTGTTTTTTGGGTTTAAAAGTGATATTGAATGAGGTGTCTCAAGTTAGCAAGAGGCCAGGGAACCAGAATGAACACTCGGGAAGGGCCGTTTCCGGCCATCTGGGGGGTTTGTAAAACCAAAAATTTTCTTGTACGCTCCGCACCAACCGATGGTGGCGCTCCGCTCAGATAGTCGTGCCTACAACTTTGAAAATCCATATCAATCGCAAAAAGTGCTCCCCCCCCCTTCAAATTCCTGGCTACGTCGCTGTGGTGTTCTGCAATTTAAAGGGGAAAAAGCTGCACAACCTTATGGCTGTGTGGTGCATAACCCGAAATATGTGATAGTATCGAAATAGTCATGTAAATAATCACTCATAGATAATGGAATGGTCCAGGCAGAATATCTGGCATGGCCCCACTGCTCCCTTCAGTACCATGGCTTTGCAGCCAGGGTAGACTTGGCTAGTAGTCTATAGCAGTATAGTACACACTGAGGGATTTTATTGCCTTATACCCTGTGAGACCTCCCATGAATAGCCTATACCTCCCCTCTACAACTGCCTATACCCTGCAGTGGCCCCATGCATGCTCCTTAACATTCCAGAATAAGCAGTGATTTCTCTGGTATGAACCCATGAACAAACATTGCTAGTAATTTTTTTATATAAATTTTCAATATTTTTTTTAAAATATGTTTTAAAAAAAAGGGTTTTGACCATTTTCTAACTCTACTTAAAGTACACCCATCAAGTATGAAAATTGCACCTATTTTTCTATCTTTGTCAAATCGAGTCAAAAAAATTTATATTCGTAAACCCAGCAAGTGGTTGTATTTAAACAATTTTATTGTTCGAAAGTGTACCCACTGACATGTTTTTTTTTCTTTTCAAAATAGACTTATAAAAAACATTAAAAATCAGCAGCCTAGGTTGTATATACATACCACTTTTCTTCTCTTCTGGGGTTTTGAATGTTTTATTGAAATTTTACAAACACTCAGATTTTCCTTTTACGATATATCAGCATTAAACATTATACTCGTATTTTAAAGCACAAAATAAATAAATTATTTAGAATTACAACATCTACAACAAATGTTGGTTTTATTTTGAGATGAAATTAATAAATTGATCCATTTTCGAACTTTTTTTCAGATAATTCCATCAACATTATACTCAAGACATATTAATATAGGGAGATGACTTTTTTATGTTAGAATGCCATGTAGTAGTGCTGGTTACACTGGTTACTATTGTGAGTACTACAGGTCCTCTTAATGTCTAGGTGTTATATTGATGCACTATTGAAAGAAACTTCTACAAAGTATAGGGAGATAATCTCTGTTACAAATGCCATGTAATTGTGCCGGTCATATAATGGTTATTTTTTGTAAGTTTGTATTGGTTTTTATTATGCATGGAATTATGTTCTCGCTGAAACAACATATTCTTGATCCTTCTAAAACTCAAATAAGAAATATCAAATATATTTATGCACTGTGATCCCATCTTTTGTTATATTTATATTGAGAACATTCATATTTGGTTTCATTTGCCATTTTCACGCCAAGAAACTTTCATGATGTCACATTTTAATTTATGCATGAAATATACTGAGATTTTCTGTTAAAAAGTCATGAATGAAGTGGTTGTGATGTTTGTTCCGTTTAAAAGTGTCCGAAGAAGTTATTTCATATACGGAAGTGTATTACTGCCACGCATGTTTAAATACCGAAAAAAATTGTAATTTCAAAAACAAAAAATTCGAAATTTCAAGAGAAAAAAATTTTGCTCAAAATTTAGAAAAGTCTTTTCGTAATTTAGAAAAAAGAGAATTTTTTCCCATGTGGCAGCAATAAAGCTTTCATTATCGTTCGTTTGAACAATTTAGATAAACAATTCGAGGTGGGGGAGGGAGAGTGGGGGAGGAGGTACTGATGCCCCGTTCGCCATTTGTTCTACCGGGATTATGGTCTTTCCTTATTGGTTTTCATCACTAAAGCTGACTTATGTTATTCTCTTCAGTGCCAATCTAGAGCCTGTTTCAATTGACCCCGTTGTTAAGACCTTGATCTGCCTCCATTGGCCTGTCCATAATGGTCTATGCACCAAGTTGGGGCAATTACCCCTGTTACCCCCAGACCGCCCTACATGTGTGTTGGTTACACTGAACCAAGTGCAGCCTTCTCCCTTTATAAAATCCTTCATTCGCCTCTGGCCCTTCCACAAAAGTTGAGCCCCATACCTTAAAAAGTCAGGGGAAATACTGAATTTGGCTCCCTACTTTTGACATTTTTTGCACACTAATGTTACAAAGTTTTAATATTTTATATTTACCTCCAAATCTCCTATACTGTTTTTACTTCTTTCCATTTAATAAAAGAACGTTTGAATTCTGAGTCAAATCGTTCTCCTCATCACAAAGACGATGTAGCCAAATAAGAGAATTGGCTAAACTTATATTATTATTATCATTATTTTTGTAACGACTTCCCCCAAAATGATAACCAATATTGAAGGGTATACAAGGCAAATGATTGTATGTAATTGGCATGCGATGTAATAACCAATGCATGCCTGTATGATATGCACATTAAGACGTTGAACGCGCTTTGGAGCGCGCGAAAAATGTTGGTTATATTTTTTTGGACAAGTCATTACACTATTACAGCCCCACCCCAATCAAATTGGACTCCTACGCCTATGCTCAAGGCATATGATATGTTCTCACCATCATAAGCCAGTCATATCAATACACGTTGTATTTTTGAATCGCTTTGATGTTTTCGCCAAAAGACAACCCCGACAACTGTCAGAGTTGCACCAGTCATCAGGGGCATCAATCATGCGGTCCCCCACCCACTCTCTGAAGGGTAGGGGACACAATATGAAATCCTCCCCCCCACCCTCCAGGTTTTGTGACAGACTCTTGTAGGCGCTAGGCATACCAGGTGCATAATGACCTGTGTATCTCATAAAGGGAAACATTGTGATATGATATTAGTAGTTGTTAATGTTTTAGCCTCATCTGTTCAATCCCTCGAATATAAAAAGCAGTTTACAACTGTTGTGAATTAAGAATTACCGATTTCAATCATAGCGGTGATATATTAAATGAGGAACCGCACCCATACACGACTGATGCTATCTGCTAGGCATGGGTGCTAAGCTGCTAGTCATGTTGTTATATAAACATGTCATGATACCTCAAGTTCTAGTTTAGTAGTTATGTCAATTTTTTTCACAAAATAAGTTATTTGTGACTTATCTTATGCCAAGCCGTATCTTGCGGGGGGGGGGGGGGGGTGAGCTGCCCACAGAGATTTTCACTCCCTAAATGAAAGTAAGCCCACGATAATGTGAACGTCTGGACAGCAGGCCTATGTGCTATTTCAGTTAGTTATTAGCGAAATATTCGTGTCATATCACCTGATGTCATTAGTCATTACACCGGTGCTGTGGCCGAGTGGATAAAGGCGGTGGCATTTGAAGCAATGAGGCTAAGCAATCGGGAGGTTCCTGGTTCGATATCCGGCCAGGTTTTAGTAAGGTGGGTTTTTCATCCAAGAGCAATCTACGGTTTTCCTATCTGAAATGACTTTCTAAATTGGAAAGATTCCCAATTTGAGTTAAAATGTTGAACTGGAAGCCACCCGAGGTATAAGATGTAATCCATAACTACCACATTTGAGGTCGCTTAAGCGTCGTAAAAATAACTGATGATAAATATAGTCAGTAGTGTGCAATATAGCACACTTAAACCCACCCACTCCATTTTGTATATAATTTTGCATTTTCACCTGGCCTTAGATGCAATTTGGTGCTCCAAATGAGATTTTTTTTCTCATTTGGAAATGAAAAAGGGGTTTTTTGACTTGCGAAGCGGGGGGGGGGGGCGGAATGATACTCCGCCCCTCCATGTTTTTCACTGGGGGGGGGCTGGCGCCCCCCCGGTTCCTACGCCCTTGGATACACATGATCTTACAGTAGCCATGCAATAGGCCGCTCATCACGTATATGCACGATCGCGGAAGCAATCACCTTGCGTTTGTTTGGCTTTCATGTGTTTTGTTAGAATAACAATAATGTAGAGAGCTCCGAAGAATTAGTCTGCGTGAACATTGTAGCAGTCTAATGTGAAACTACGGCTCATAAATTATGTGCATTACGTCTATATGTGTTATATAGGGCCTATCAGTTTCATTGTTAGCCCCTATATATCAGTGCCCCAATATTTTAACTAAGAATATTGAGGCACAGTCCCCTACACGGCCCGGCCACTTCAGCTCACCCCACCTTCCCCAATCCCCACCTCCCGTTTGGGCCCTTTTTGGCATGTAAAGCAAATAATGTTAACACAACCCGAACATTTACACCTACTTATTTGTCTTCCCCTCTTCTTTTATAGGCTATGGCTACCATGAGAATGCCTTATGGCGGCTAGCGTGCATTATATATTCAATTACTTGTAGAATACTGACTGAATAAAGCAGAGCTTATAGTGTAATCTACCGTGAAGTCCTATTTTTCTACAAAGTGATTGTACCGTATAAACTTTTCCTAATTAACCTGCCTTATCTAAATTTCTAAAACATGAGGGTCTCAAGAATGTTTAGATACAACTAACAATGCCTGAGAAGTGCCATTTCCGGCAATGTGGGAGGCTAACCACCAACTGGTGGCGCTCCGCTTTGATAGTGTACGTCATGGTCCCTATGGGGAAATGGCCCACCGATTAAATATTTCTTAAGAAAGGCCCTGGTATATACGCATATCCAAAAAAGCATCACTAAGTAATACATGTTTTCGATGTCCCTCAACTCTCCCATAGAGATTCTACCCAGCCTACGGCCCTGAAGTATCTTTATTTTTTAGGTTTCAGTGTTTCCGATAAAGTGAATGTGCCCAGATACCCAACAGTGCTTTTTAACAGTAGGCCTACGTATGATACCATATGTGTGCATGTTGTAAACATCTGTATAGCAAGATGATTTTGTGCGTGTGTGATAAGTTTGAGAATGTTTCCGTTTTTGGTTTCAATTGTATTAATCATGATAAAGGCCCTTAGTTACACCCGGATGTTAAATACATCAGTTTTTCTTGATTTAATCGATCTCTTGTCAGATGTGACTATTGTTGAAATATGTTTATGACTGACATAATCAACTCAGGGATCAAACAGAAGCGAACTTGAAGATGTATAGATGTGAATCCGCTCCTATAGGTCCCCGCCGGGGCTTCGCCCCTGGACCCCATCAGGGTTACCCAAGGCGGCCCCTGGACCCACCGGTAAAGGATTTGCGTCAAGGCGGTCGCACACACTTCTTCAGTTTTATCATGTTCAGCCAATTTACGTACCCCACTTTTCAGTTGGGATTGACGCCCCCGTTTAAAGTGATCCTGTTGCTGAAATATATTTAGGCGCGTAGCGAAGGGGGCGAAGGGGCGACCCCCCCCCCCTTGAGCATTTTTGTTTGTATGTTCTTATGATATCGCTAGTAATTTCAAGCTAGATGCAACTTATAGCCTGGGAAGTGCCATTTCCAGCGATCTGGGAGGCATTTTCAGCCAAATTTTTCTTGTACGCGTAGCATTATCATAGTGGCGCTACGCTTAGATAGTTTTCAATGCAAAAACTACGGCTCTGATAGTTTGCCAACAGGTTCGCCCCTCCCTTGGCAAATTCCTGGCTGCGTGCCTGAATACATTGGTTAGAAAAATAACTGGAACCTTTTCAGCACTTTCTATTAGTTAAAAAAAACATCCTATTACAATTGTGGCTGAGTGTGGTTGAAATACATGTTTCTAAAACCTGCTGAAATGCTATCAAGGCGTCTGTCAACAAGGTATACTGACGTCATCATGACAATTTAGCTGAAACCATAAAGCAGAAATTCTGCCCTATGGCTGAAACTTGGTTTTTATTCCCTCCTTCCCCCTTGAATCCTTGATAATATGCTAAGCAAACAAGTAACTACCTGCAGAATTACTCAGCCAACCGTTCAAATTATTTTGGCAGTTTTTCAGGAAATTCGTTGCGATGCTTCATATACGCTGCGCACTTGCTGGTGCACTGTGCAAAATAAGTTTACGATATCGAACCGCATAGGCCTATATACCTGCAGGGAGTTCACCCATCAGCTGCGACGGTCCCAGTCGCGGGTCAACCGTGCACAAGTTCGAAATTTTGTTTATCAATCGAGTAATAAAACACGATGTACCCATGGTCGTTGTTCATGGTGATAGCGGCGTAAGCTCACATGGGATAGTTACAAGCTTTATCGTTGACAAGGATGCAGGGGTTTCTGTATTACTTCCTGCCTACACTGAAATGTTCATGTACGTGTGTAGCCTGATACCAACCCGATATGAAATATATCCAACGGATGTGTCGTCGGTTCGAGCTGGAAAAGATAGCCGTTTTTGTGTAATCAATTTGACATGAAGCACCAACATGTTTACTTGAAATTTTGGTAGTGGTGGATTCGAGGCGATATGGTTATAACAGCAGTGTAGCACCACCACTCGTCACAGTACAAGTGTCATATGCCACAGGTATTGTAACACACGATATCTCACGGTTCAGAAGCGAATGATTGTTGCGCCCTTATCAACTTGATGATAGCTTGTGTCACTCAAACTCAGGGCGTAGGTTACATTCGTAGATACGAAGAGGAGTTTGTTTTATCGTTAGGAAGAAAATATTCCATGAAGTCCCGATTTCATCACGCACATGACATGCTATAGCTGTCCTACGAAAGAGAGGTGGTGAACAAGAGACGTTTATAGGAGAGTCTTCGTGTAGCAAGATCGCCGTGCCCTTCCACTTTTCAAGTGAAGATCCTGATTCAGGTTTTACCTTGGTCGGACGGAAAACTTCAAGTTTACTGCAGGGTGTTACTTAGAAGTGACCATGACTTCTTAAGTTTGTGGTTTAAAGAAAAGATCAAATCTTTCCTTCGCAATATTCTGTGTGCAATAGTTGAAGTCTGCAAGTTTTCCGAGAGCAGCTGTTTCGGCCATTTCGTTTAGACATTTTAATTGTTGGCGAAAGAAAGCACGGAACTTTCACTATCATATCATGGAAGTACGCAGATTTTTCTGGGCGTTGTTTTTCATATTAGAGGTCGTTACTTTGTCATGGGCCGGTAAGTTGTTTGAAAGAATTATGCTTTTATCGCAGATCATACCTTTCCTTCATTTTCATAGACTCTGCTGCTACTTGCATGCAATGATAATTGCAAGGAGCTACAAGGAACCGATGTAGTAAGACGCAATACACATAGAAATGGAGGGTGCATGTATATTCATTCATTCCTAACCATTGTTTAGAATTGGGTAAGCAATTCACGATGTTATATGGCAAAACCATGAGCCCATTGACGCCCAGATATGACGCTCTTTTGCTTTCATCGTTGAGGGGAAATTGAGGGCAGGATTTCCATTTTGGTGGATATCTTACGAAAATGACTCAATAGATAGTTGTAATTAAATGAAGGATTTCTAGTGAGCTGTCACATGGAGTCCTACCCCTTCCCCAAATTCAAATGGTGCGTTCTGAGACAGATTTTATGTTATTAGACTATAAATTAGTAGGACATGCACATTTAAATAATATATAACGCAATTCGTTGCTCATATCATGTACTTTTGATGTTTGTGTGATATTCATGAGGTGTCGGTGAGTGAATTTACACATCCCTGGACCCGCGCCTGGAATAGGACTATACATTTCGAAGTACTGATGAAAGTAATTGTCTATTTTCCCCTTACCTTTTCTGTCACTAATTAGTAATTGCGCAACGGACATGGAATATGTTTTGCAATCATTACAGACGAAATTAACGGATGCATGCTTGCATTAAGCTCCGGCTTATCTGATATATATATATATATATATATATATATATATATATATATATATATATATATATATATATATATATATATATATATATATATATGATAAATACAGCGTTAATCAATTGACATACCGTACCTTTTGACTGCTGTTTTTGCCTGAAATTGCAGGTAGTAGGCCTATAAATACCGGTTGGAAATGACTTTAAAAACACTCGTTTTTTACTGCAGTGTTCAGACCACTACAGTATATAAAGAAAGTGTCCGCATTCAAACTTGTGTTCTTCAAGGCTAGTGAAGCATGCAGTGTGTTTATTCCCGTTATTTTCACAAAGATATAAATTGGAACTTACCCCGACAATAATACAAATAGTTTCGACAAAATTGTGTGCAATGGCAATAATTAGACTGAAATAAATGAACCAACGAGCCTACGTAGTCAAATATTTCCTTTGTTCGTATTTTGATAAACCTTTCTCTTCCCGCACCCCCCCCCCTCTCCCTCAATCTCTTAATCCCTAAAATATTCCGAGACATTGAAGGGGGGGGGGGTTACCAAGGTGACAGTGGGCACCCTGCAAATCAAACCGACTACAGCTCCCTGCATGGTTTTCTTAAACTTTAATTGAGTTTAGGATATGAGTTCTTTGTAAGCATAATGCCTTCATGGCCCTTTCGTACCTTTTTCCATTCCCATAGGCTGTGCTTCTACTTACATGCAATGACATAGCAAGAAGCAACATGGCCCCGGTGTAGCAATAGAAATGCAATGCAAAAAAATATAATGTGCATGTATATATTCATCCATGCCCAGCCATGGTTTACTATTGGGTAATTAGCAATTTTTGATGTCACGTACGGCATAACTATATAGACGCCAAGATAAGAGATTCTAAAGGCTTTCTCTGTTGAGGACATATTATATAACTTTAACTTAAGTATTTCAGAATATTGCGGTTAACTAAACACGCGAACCATAAAAGTATACAGTAGATTGTACATGTGCAACCATGTACCACTTAATAAGACCCTGAAGAAGAAGTTGCTATTTCTTCGTTGTATTATAGACTTGCAACTGCTTCAAGGCAGCTATATGGACACACTTCAAACACGGAAATACTTTTCCATCGTCCCAATGGTTTATTTAGTTTTGCTTTCTCTTGTTTTTACAAGATCTCTCCATGACATCCTGCCTATCGTTTAAATATACTGAAAGGGGAGTGTATGTGTCAATTATAAAGAAGGGGAGGGGGGGTGGCGTTTTGTTAAGTGAGATATTTTTTGCATACATATTAAAAACAATTCAATCGATCACCACTTTGACCACCCCCCCCCCCTTAGAAAACCATATACCTCCCAACTAATCCCATTCATAATCAGCTCCCCCTATTTTGTACCTTCCATTTTATCGAACGTTAATTCTTCCTTCCTTATACCACCCCTAACTTCCTGCCGCCTCAAACGTATAAGGTAATTTCTGATCTGGTTAATTTAAGTCTGTTCGTGGTGGATAGAAATTGGAATTTCCCACGACAATAATACCTTGCTTCGACGAAAACACGTAAAATAAATGGTGTGCAATGAATAAGTTAGACCCAAATAAATTAACGAACCATATAATAGTTAGTATAATTCTTTTGTTCGCATTTTAATCAACTTCCCCAACCCCCCCCCACCCTCCCCTCCTCCCCCTCCTCTTACTGTAGCAAAAACAATCCAGCAGATGGAAATGTGTGAGTAAAAAATCTAAATTACGTCAACTTGTGACATTGTGGAAATTAAACTTTAGCTTAAAATTAAGTTAAAATTTAACTTATACATGTGACATTTTTGTCGAAATTCTTAATTTATTAGGTCTTTACCCAATTTCGGTCGTCAATTTGTTATTGTAGCAAACACAATATTTCATTCATATAGCAATTCACGAGAGGAAGTAAGTTGATTTAAAATTACAATAAAAATTAAATAAAACAAAAACTGTTAGCAAACTTCTTATCCAATAAAGAGCCTGCATGTGTAAGAGAATATGCAGATATGGGGTTTGACGTTTCGACAAGGGCGGCGGAAGCACTTTTAATCTGGGGGCACCAACGTCAAAGGGCACTTTGCAGAAATTCGATTGGACTGATGCAGCTTGATATTTAGTAACCTTTATAACTCTCATTGTATTATCTTATTTGCGTATACACATCACTCCAACGCCCCCCCCCCCCCACCCCTCAAGGAAAACATGCATACTAGCACTGCAATGTGCAAATTGGGAAACAAGGAACAATTTTTCTTTTGAGACAAAATTAGGTGAAATCATGCTAATTGCTAACGTAGGAATCTGCCGCATTTGAGTTTATTTCTTGTTAAGAGCTTAAAAAATATTTCCATTCGAAATAGCTTTGAGTTTGACTCACAGAAATTCATTAACAGTCAGGGGCGTAGCCAGGATTTGCAAAGTTGTATGCACGGCTATCTGAGCGGAGCGCCACCATCGGTTGGCGTGGAGCATATACCAGAAAATTTTTGGTTTTACAAACCCCCCAGATGGCCGGAAACGGCCCTTCCCAAGTGTTCATTCTGGTTCCCTGGCCTCATGCTAACTTGAGACACCTCATTCAATATCACTTTTAAGCCCCAAAAAACAAACGAGTTAAAATAGTACGTAATTCAATACTACATAATGTATTTGAAATTAGCAAGGTACATGTACAGAGTAGTCTTACTTTTCAACTTCTGATACTTGTAGATACAAAGATAGGCCAGAAATGGCTTTGTTACAACTATAGCCAGTAATTGTCTTTGATAGTTGATACAACTGTAGCTATAGTAAATGTTTATCGAAAAGGCTGTTTTGGAACTTGGAACGCCGATCGTGACAACAACAGGCAACAAAGTGCTGCAGCTCTATACATATAAAGTCTGTTAATCAAAGATAGGCCCGGGCCTACAGTGCTACATACTGGCTACGCCCCTGATAGTTCTAAATTAGGATTAGATCTCTTACTGAAATATCGCTGACCTAATAAGGTGATCAAGGGTACAATTTTTATGTAGAAAAAGGGCACATTTTTAACCTGAGGAAAAGTGGGGGCACGTGCCCCCCCCCCCCGGTTCCGCCGCCCTTGCGTTTCGATCCTAGCAGGACCTTCTTCATAGGCTGAATGACAATTTAATATAAGCACAAAATACAGATACGTTTATTGAGTAGGTACGTGAACACAAAAGAGGATTATAGTTGACAAAGGGTGGAGAGAAGATCTAGGAGATAAACTGTAGAAGGACAAAGAGTAGAGTAAAGTTATAAAAGTTAACTTTCTGTTGCTTGCAAGTGAAGTTTTTCTCTTGTCGCTACAAAATGCAGACAGTAATGAAACGTGATACCTTGTTATCTTTAGCTGGGCCTGAGATGTCCATCGCTGTATCGTTTGTACACTGTACTGTGGATATTGACCGCAGCTGTATGTACTGAAGTCCTGTACACTATAGTGTCTAATTACCGACGGTAGCAAGCTGTGTGTGTATTGTTTGGTATCGATGGTGGTGTCTAACACTTCTGTTACACCTCATTCGAAACTAGGTCAGATTACCGGCATTAGACGTTTCTCTTTGCGCGAGTCTTCACACCCTTTTTAAGGGAAAGAGCTGGGGTAGGGAATAAACTGCAGAAAGACAATGTCGGGAAAGTATGGAGAAAAGAGGTGAAAGAGAGCTAGAAGAAAAGGAGTGGGTTACAGAGGGGACCAAGGGGACGGGGAGCAGAAGATAGGTTACTAATGTCCTTCCTGAATGTTGAGCCTGCAATGAGGTTGAATGGACGTGCGAATGCGCTGCATCCAGTCTCACAGCCCTGCTGAGTCGTACTATAGGTCAGGACGGCTGTAAGGATTGAATTTAAACTTTCCTTCATTTTGTCAACTATAGCTCTATGAAAAAGGGGGGGTCCGCCACCCTAAAATCTCTGTTGGAATCCAGCGAACTACGCCCCCCCCCCTCCCGTTCATAATCATTTAACTATAGTCCTGCGATCAACCATGGAGCTCCCAGTTTATAGCTCCATGGATCAACAGGGTATCACACGTGCACGTTGAATGAAACCTCTACAGATTGCAAATTGGCTCTCACCCAGGAAACCAACGTTATGATCCCATGTACCTTGTATTTCAAATAGCTATACAGCGTAATTGTGTGATGAAAGAGAAAGTCGTTAATATAGTTCAAACATTGGCTAGTAATTTTAGTAACTCATTTCCGTATTGAGGAAACGGAATTCTTCGTCGTGGTAAAACCAAGGGCGTAGGAACCGGGGGGCTGGGGGGCGCCAGCCCCCCAGTGAAAAATGTGGAGGGGCGGAAGTATCATTCCGCCCCCCCCCCCCGCTCCGCAAGTCAGAAAACCCCTTTTTCATTTCCAAATGAGAAAAAAATCTCATTTGGAGCACCAAATTGCATCTAAGGCCAGGTGAAAATACAAAATTAAGTTCACAAAATGGAGTGGGTGTTGAAGTGTGCTATATTGCACCAAATTGCATCTGAGGCCACCTGGAAATGCAAAAAAATTCCAAAGGGGAGGGGTACACTCCCTCCCCTTAGACCCCTCCCCCAGGCCGGCCATCAGTCTTCAGCCCCCCCACTCAAAAGTACCTTCCGCTACGCCACTGGGTAAAACTACCAAATTTAAAGTTCGTTTATACCCCAAGGCTTTGCAAGGTTTAAATAACCTTCCTTGGGGATATTTTGGGACCCCCCTTTAATTCCACCCTCCTCCCCATCACCGAATCCAGAATTGAGGTTAAAGTAGGGTCCTGCGTGCGCGATCATCTTTATTAATTCGATAACCAGAACTTTCTACTATTACTGGTAGTACTAGTTTGAGGGTGCACTCGAAGTTTTTAATCAACGAAATAGTTCAGAAATGGGACAAAACGTAATTTTCTTCTCATGTTTCATAAAAATCTATTAGGGAGAGTTTCGTAGCTTCTTGCGATCATTGTTTTTAGTGTTTAAAGATTAGCAAATTAAAGCAGTACTATATGGTATGTTGATCTCCTTTTATGTCAGGACTACGGTAACTTAGTAACTAGTATATATCTGCTCATTGCTAAGACCGCTTTCGCGAAAATGTACATGGTAAAATTCCTAGCGTACCAGTCGTTCGGGCTAGGCGTACAGTAGGCCTACAGAAGCAAGAATTTTTTATCATGTCGTTACTATTCTAAGTTAGTATAAAAATTACTGAACATCCGACAGTACAGTGAGTTATAGGCACCCGGTGTTTCAAATGATCCCAACTTTATTGAAATGTTTAAACTGTGGATTAATTGCCACATTTAGTTTGAAAACACATGATTTTACAAAATGAGTGTTACTTTTTTTTTCTTTTTCATTCTTGTTGGGAGAAATCAATCATGGCAGGTTGAATTTGTAGTATCCTCCTTCTTTTTTCGTCTCAAGGAGATGCGTAATCCACAACTCGCTGTAGGGTTTGACTAGAAAAGTGTGTGATACTTTAAGTTTGCATAACTAGTTCTCTAGCTAGGGAATTGAAGATCAGCTGCTTCTGTAGCACGATCTAACCCAGGCTAACATGTGATAAGGCTAACCCCTAGCCCTCATCCTACTAACCTGAAAAAATAGTCCAAACCCCTTACTCGGCAGCCCTATTCGTAATTCTCACCCCGACCACAAAGTATCAAAGGTGTTGAATGGGAATTGATCCATTTCTTATAGAGACGGAAGGTATTACAGTAAGCCAATTGTGACGGCTTTCTTGTCTTAGAGCCTCATCAATAACAATAGTTATGTTTATGTATATAAGGTTAATGTTTATGTTTATAAGGTTATGTTTATAAGGTAATTATGTTTACATGATTAAGAAAAGCATTGTGAATGAACTGCTACCTATAGGCTGTATAGCTCTCTACCACATATAGCTTGCTATATATATATATATCATGTATATGTTGTACTAATTTTTCAAACTGTTTTTCTTCCACAGCTTCTGAAACTTCTAGTCAGCCACCCTCTGCCTCCAGTCTCTCCTGCCCAGAAATATCAGAGGGCAGTGTTGGTACTTGTGTTCAGGAATGTAGTTCTGATGCCAACTGTACTGGCAGCTTGAAATGTTGTTCAAATGGTTGTGGAATGACATGTGTAGATGGTGTTATTCCATCAGGTATTTATTTCTTTGAGAATGAACTGTAAATGAACTGCTGCCTTTGTCCGCTTGACATATTCTTTCTTAAAAACTATACTCCAGCAATAAATAGTCAGCCTGAAGTGTATCATATTATAGGTGAATCTAATGTGACTTTGTTAGAATGATACAAGTTCTTTAATATATACAGTAGTAACACCTTGGAATACAGAAAGAGAAATCATAATAACTTGAGGAGGGGGGGGGGGGGTTCCTGAAATGTCATTAGTTTTGAAGAAAATGTACTGTAGATTTTACACTTCACAAACTTACAGTTTGAAAGATGCACATATTTAGCAAAGAAATGTTACAAAACATGACACGAAAATTAGCGTAGCAATGTTGAACATTTAAGTTCTCCTAACGTTATATGCATGGCTATATACCATCGTATATTTGTGTTACATATACTTCCTTAAATCGATAACAAGTTATAACCATTTCATTGTAAAACATATATAGAGTACCTTCTGTAATATGATTACCAAAGACTTGCTAGACCTATTGATTACTAGTTATTGATATACATATTAATACATATGTAGTGTGCATGGCTTCAAAATAGTAATATGAAATGCCATGGTTGTTCCTGAACATGATTGTATATATGGATCTTGATCATCTCCCAAAATAAATAATATCTTTATTAAGCAATATGTCTACATATTAGGTTACAGTTTGGAAACTCAAGCATTTATAGTTTGTACTGCGTGTACGTACTCTCCCAGTTTGGTTTAACACAAAGATTTGTTTCCAGGAAAGAATGATTTGTGTAACTAGCTGCCTGTTCTATCGGAAGGTATAGGTCACATCCACAGGATAATTGAACATGTGTTATTTCATGCGCATACTGTATTAGCTAAGTATGGCAGGTACAGTAATTTGCTTTTATAAATGGTACGTCAGTTCTGTTTTATTTATTGTTTCCTGTAATTCCAGCTATCAATTTTAACTTTTTTTAAAATTCCTGGCTCAGTGCAAACTGTGTGGATGTGTTGGTAGGTGGACCAGGTGGGAATGGATGGGGGCACTAGGATCTGAAACCTATAGTCACCTAGTTCGGGTAGTTACCTGGGTGAGGTATCTGTGCCGGTATATTTGCGCTGGTGGAGTTTTCCTGGAGGTAATTGCCAGGGGGTGGGCGGGTAATTGTTAAGGGGGTACTTGTCCGGTGAGTAATTGTCTGGGGTATTTGTCCTCAGGGGCGTATATCCCGGGGGGGGTAGTTGTCCCGGGGGTAGTTGTCCTCGGAGGTATTTGTCCTCAGGGTTTTTTGTCCGGGGGTGATTGTCAGGGGGGTACTTGTCCGGGGTATATGTCGGGGGGGGTATTTGTCCGGCAACCATATCCATTTGGAAAAATATGCACAATCCAACACCTTCATTGGATCACTGTACATGCAGGCTTTGACAGTTTGTGTAGTATCACTGACATTAAGATTACTGTCATAAAGTTTTTTAGTCACACCATTGGAAAAAAGGTAAAAGAGTCTGTTTGGCCTTGCCCCTTTCACGCTTTTCAAATTTTAATATATATGTTATTTTAATATATGTTGCCTTCATATACAGTATCTCAACTGAGTCGGTCATTTTAATGCGGTTGTCGCTTTCTTTTTGCTTTGTGATGTCACTTGAAGAATCGGAAGAAGTAGATGTACCACCCCGCCTGGTTTGGACAGAAGTGTTCACCACAGAACGTCAGTCCAGGATCAACAGTTTGCCAGCCAATCCTCAGGAGTACATCTCCAACACCACCATAGCAACCAGGTATAAGTACCAGGTAGCCAACCGTAATTTCCTCGCTATAGCCACCGACTTCGAGGCAAAGCTCATCTTCTTCAGCGATGGCGTCTCAAAGCAGATCTTTAAAGGTAGCTTGGATGACGATGAGGGCGCCAGCGTCATCTACAAGGGAACATCGCAGAACGTGGAAGGGATCGCTCTCGACTGGGTAGCCAAGAACCTGTACTGGTGCGACGCAAGTTACGACTGGATCATCGTCGCAAATTATCTCGGCGAGAACGCCCGAATTCTGGTGGACACAGGATTGGACAAACCAAGGGACATTGTAGTTTTTCCACAAGAAGGGTAAGTTTTGCTCGCTTTATTGGACCATGGTAGTTCATAGAGGAGAGTGGTCTACTGTATGATAGTGGCTTTTCCAGTTGAAATTTGTTCATTTGTGTACATGCTCACATAGCATTGGCAGGTTTCCTTGATATAGTCAAGAAAACCTCAGAAAATTCGAACAGCTTCTATTTTGTTGTTTGTGGTTTTGTTCACCTCTAATCTCACAGCTACATCCCTCACCCTCACCCCCAATCCCCAACCCCACCCCCACCCCACCACTTGGGAGTATACCATGCTGAGTAAATGTCGATGTGAATGCAGTTAATAATACAGTGTTGTTCTTAATGTCAACAGTGCATACATGCATACAATATTTTGTGACTGATTTACACGTACTGGCTAGCTCAGACAATTTGCACGTGAAACGAAAAGACAAGATGGATACCCATGGCAACAGAATTCATGCTGCTGCTACAGTACGAGCAGCTGAAGTTGGAAAATTGATAACCAGAAAGAAAATGAGCTTTATGGTTCAATCATAAAAATCGTTGTATACATGTTCAAAATTTAAGTTTACAATGGGAACTTTGTCTTAAAGGAGTGTGTGAGATATTAGAAAGTTCTTCAAGTTAGGGACATATCTGTTGAAGGCGAAATTAGTTGAGAGAAATCTATTGTTAAATGTATATATCTGTCACATACACCGTGAACATGAACCCACATAGCTGCCTACCTTTTGGGTCGTTTCCTTGCATGGTTGTGTTTCACGAATTGGGACAGAGTGTTATTTTAGCCTTTTAAATCGTCTGGCTAGGGGCTAATGATTACATAGGGTGTTACAGTGTAATGCGGGGAAAGGCACAAAGCTACTATATTATCACAAAAAGGAAACGATTAAAGAGTACATGCGGATGTTTGTCACTTCCAGTTGCAGCCATTCTCAGAGACCTTTTAAATGTTATATAGCTGTCTCTTGGTGTATAATGTCCAGTTTACTGAAACAAGAAACTTAATAATGAATCAAAAATAGATAATATGATTGGGTTTTTGTTGAGTATGTAGCAATTAATACCCTAAATTTGGACTATTATGATGGAGGGGTTGTGAGTCACGTATGCACTATGGAAATGTGTGCAGGGTAATTCAACCACATTAAAGAGGACTATGCATGCAGATGGTGGCTACGCCTGTACCCTTCACGTTCAACTTGACACAAAGGAAACATTTACCATGCACGTTTACAATAAAAACAGTAGAAAAAATTCCCAAAATGAAAATCAGTTTATAGGACAATGTTAATATGTGCTTTAAGACTTAATGACATTAATGTCATTGATGTACTACAGACACCTAGCAAATTAGCCCCATACTCAGTGCATTTGTTGTGTGTGATAATCTCATTCATAATCTGTTGAAATGTTATGGAGAGCTATTTTCGTTTCCTTGATTAAAATCTGGGAAACTCATTATATGTGCAAAACTATGACGTGGAGTGTTGAGCTCATCGACATTTCTTACTTTAGCCTTCAACAAGTCAATCACCCGAATTAAAGCCCAATGTGATGTTCCTCTTTTCAAAGAATTCAATAAAATATTTCCAAACAATCATGTTAGGGCCAAAAACCTTTGTTCAGTGTCGTTGAAACAAAGGTTATGAAAGCAAAGGGATATCATATAATAAAAAAATAGGCAGCCAAGTGCTCCCTTTACATCATCAATGTGCACAATTAGGTCATGTTTATTCATAAATGAAACTAGAATCAAGAAAAGACTTGCAGAATGGTCAATTTTGGGTGGATTTTGAAGGGAGTTGTAGCTATTTTCATGACTTCTAATGCCTATCGGGGTGATTTGGACAAAGTTGTTATAGGTGTCCATAGACCTTTAAATTGAGTTGTAAATGTAAAGGCTATGTCGTAATAATAGTAAATAGTCAACCTAGTACTTACATAATAGAAAATAGACGAGTAAGAATTCCTTTTTACAAATGCCAACTTTCTTATTGAAACAAGCTGCGATAGGCTTTTTTAAAACATTGTGACCCCGAAAGTTGTCGGTGTGGACCCTTTTGAATATATAATAGAACCCTATAATTTGCTATGCAGTGTTTGCAAATGATATTTACATGTAAAGTAACTTGTATAAGTACTGAATTCTGTGTTTATGAGAGAAGCATGCTTCCATATAGGTTTTTTTGACACAAGTTAGGTTTATTGGAAGATGAAATTGAAAAGAACTGAAAGTGGCTTTTCATTGATAATTAAACTTGATGGTTAAAATTAGTTGCACCTATTGTTGTTCAAATGTCATTTCAGAGAAATTTTGGGAAATTTAACTAACCGTGCACAATCAAGGCATGTAACCATAAAGACTTTTAATATCCCTCAGTGAATATACCCCCCCACTTTATTCAATACCATTTACACAGCTGTCACAAAATGCCAGAGTTTAGTGGATGGTCGCATAAATTTGCATAATATATGTTACAGTACTATGATAATCTATGGTTGCATACTCCATATATAAATGCCCCATTCACTTTCGTCCTAAATCGTCAAAGGAATTACTGTGGTCTTGAAGTCCTTGTAGAAGACTACGTTAACCCATACCCACTCACTGAATGGATAGCAAAGCTATAAATCACGTTGTGATTATGCATGGCATTGCAGTATTCCATATATCATATTTTACAAACTTTATGCTATGAAAGCCCAATATTTTGTTTTGTTTTTGTAAACAATGTCTGTACATGTTGCTCTTGGAAGGCCTAATTTAGTGATCTTAATAAGTTGTCTCCAGTCATGTCCAAAGGAGACTCAATTTGTGCAGTATGTACGTATTTATGTAATTTAGATCTTCCTGCAAGCAGGAACTTGCGAAGAAGCCTCATTTCATTGGCTTAATTACCAAAGCCGCAAGCTGACAGAAGTCAGTCTCTTACATTCATATTTAACGTCCATGATTATGAATTGTCAATTGTCAACAACTCTGTAACTGGATGACATACATTAATCTTGGAGTGACTCGAACCGGGGACCTTATGATTGGAAGGCACAGGTGTTAACCACTGAGCTAAACACTCCACAGTAGAGACAGTAGAGTAGATTGGTTGCCGGTATAGGGAAGGGATTATCTGGGAGACTTAATCGGCCTTCAAATTTACTTCCCTTGCATTCCCTCTGCTTGTGCTATAAAAATATCCTTCCCTGTTGGATTCATGCAATACTTCATACAAGGGTCATGATCTTAGATATTTTTATGTTTGCACTGGTAATGGGATGGGACTTTCCCTAAGTATCAGTTAAAGTATCAGGTTTATAGTGAAATAAAAACAAATACTATCATTGACCCCGCGCAGGCAGGGCTAAATAAGGCAGAGGGTCATCTCTTTCAAACATAGGATGTAAATTGAAGCTGAAGCAATGAATACTATATAGTAGCTACTGTGTTGGATTGATTGCAAAATTATTTGATTTTGTTACAGGTATGTATCTTGAGAATTAAGGAAGTTCGTAATTGTGGCTACATATATAGATGAATGCTTTGTACATTTGCTCAGGGATTTTATTGGTTGGACATGTTAGCTATTATCTCGTTTTGGTCGTCCTTGATCCTCCATCCTTTGCGAGAGATAAAGTCGGAACAAGTCCATCTTAATTCTGTTTACTTTCACTTTTCTGCACTTTCACCATTTTGTATAGTATTATACACCTAGACCATAGGCTAACATCATACTGACCTCACACTGTTCTCATTGAGTTATGAATTGTTACAAATAAGTGCCTACTTGCTATGACACTCACTGGCATTACTACTGCATCAGTATCACAGAAAAAAAAAATAGTGGTTAATATATTAGACAGTTTACAAAATACATCATATTTAACCTTGATCCTCTTGGTGTTGACCTCATAGCAGAGCTATCAAGGGTCCATTTACATCTTTGATGTGTCCTGTGGGACCCATGCATGCTGTTTATGATTACAACGATTGGAATTGTTGGACACAGTTATACAGTAGCTTGTTATTTAGTGAGTGGGTGTAATATTAATGTTCAACTGTTTTCAGTCTTCTAAAGGTTAACAGCGAAGGTGTTTAATTGCTTTGACCCAGTAAGGTTATGACAGGTCGACAGGATTATTTTCTTGTTGATTGTGTGAATCCATGTATTCCCTCTTTTGAGATTATATCTCATCCCAACATCTCATCTCATCCCAACACCCTCTAAAGTGACAGGGTAAATTATCAAAATGCAATTCTTTTGTCCGTCCGTCCGTCCTTTCTTCGTAGAAAACCAAATTTAACATCATTAACTTGTTGCGTCATTTATCAAATATCATAAGACCGCATAAGTGACTGTTCTTATCCCTCAAGGGGCTATTTTTTGTGAGAAAAGTTTATGTAAGAGATCCAACTTTTTCAGTCGCTGCATTAATCGAAAGCTTCCAGTCCAATAGGAAATCCATGAGATCTTATTGAGCTGCAGTGTTATAGTTATCCTTATCGCAAGCCAATCAGACAGCCTTGTTATGTTTTGTTATCAGAAGATTTTGCATGCTTTCACAACAGACTGTCACATCTGACCTTGAATATTTCAAAGTTGAAGGTCAAATTGCATTCCAGTGCAGATACTGAACTTCACTTACCATAGATTTCCTGAAATTTACTTTCAGAGCAATATTGTACATAGGTTTAGGAACTTAGGTTAATCTCTTCTTCCAAAAAGTCAAAAATCCAGCTGTGTTCTGCAGTTGTAATCTGGGTATTATTCATATATGCTGATGGTTTTGTTAAATTGTTAATGGCATTTGTATTAAGGAGGCTATGCAATGTAATCTGTACAGTGCAGAGCAAGTTTGTGTATGTTTTCCTTGTTGTCTAAAAGGCACAGCTAGTAAACCTGTACTAGTGTTCTAAAAGTTGGTATCAAGTTTTCAAAGGAATTTCCTGAGAGTTCTGGCATCGTATCTAGACTAGACAAAAAAAAGTAAAAAGTTTGAAGTTTAGTGACCATTATTTGATGCCCTAACATATACTGTACATATTTGGAGCCTATCCTGATATCCTATCAGTCCAACCAATTGACCCTATCTTTGCTTTCTGTTTTTTTTATTCTAAAGTTAATCGAGAGTGAATCATTTCATATAAGATGACTGCACATAGCTTCATTTTTTCTTTTTCCTTTCTGGCCCTGTCGATGCTTCAGGTACATGTATTGGACTGACTGGGGGAATACTACAACGATCTCCAAGGCGACCTTATCTGGGGACGGAGTTACCCCGTTAGTGGAGTCTGATCTCGTTTTTCCTAACGGCCTAGCCATCGACTATGCCTCCCGCACGTGAGTAGACATCTGTAGTCATCCTCTCTTAAGTATCGGTCACTGTTTCATCATCGGAAGGAAACAAAAACTTTCATAAGCACATTGCTATTAAAGGCATTGAAGACTCGCCCAAAACCGTGTGCGGCCATCTGAAAAAGTTAACTTTCTGTTGCTTGCAAGTGACGTTTTGTTTGTGTCACTGCAAAATGCAAACAGTAATGAAATGTGATACCTTGTTATCTTTAGCTGGACCTGAGATGTCCATTGCTGTATCATTTATACACTGTGCTGTGGGTATTGACCGCAGCTGTATGGACTCACTGTACACTAGTGTCTAAATACCGACGGTAGCAAGCTGTGTGTGTATTTTCTGGGATCGATGGTGGTGTCTAACACTTCTGTTACACCTCATTCTAAACTAGGTCAGATTACCGGCATTAGACATTTCTTTTTGCGCGAGTCTTCACACCCTTTAAAGCTATGAAACTTTGTGACTTCCAATTTGATCTTCCTTCCCACTGTCTCATCCCAGAATTCCGCACAGTTTCAAAGTTATATATACCTCTAGAATGTCCTTGTAGATTAATAGAATTGAATTAGAATTAATAAGAAACAACTGTACTAAAGTACAAGTGGGTAGATGAAACTTCCTCTCTATACTCAGTGTGTCTGGGGGACCTGTAGGTGAAATGCTAACGATACCTCCCATGCTAGGAGGACTGAATCAAAACTGGTTTCCCGTACAATGGTGTGCCTGTATTAAAGGGTTACAAGGAAATGCCACAGTATACACAGTGTGTTACATTGGAAGTCCTGTTTTTGGTTCCTTGCTTTTTGCAAAGCAAGGAACCTATGCGTTCAACTTGGCGTGTGTGTGCGTGTGTGTGTGTGTGTATGTGACGCTTGGCTTGTGTACACGATATCTCAATAAGGAAATGATGTATCATGATGAAACTTGGTAGGTGGATAGCCCATAGTAAGAGGAAAATCCCTATTGTTTTTGGTGCCCGCAAAGGTCAGTTAGATGCCAAAAATTACTATATTAAAAACAGCAATAACTCCCATTGACAGGGTGTGACACTGTTGATATTTTTGGACAAGTTGCAAATGGTATAGGGGAATATTTTCAAACTTAACGGTCATGTGATCCAAGGTCACCAAAGGTCAATTAAGGATAAAAAACTAGTATTTTTGCGATAACTTGAGAACAAATTGTCCGTTAGGGTTGGGAGTTGCTTCAATGTAATCCAATTGTCGACCCGCATCTGGGTGACCCTTGACCTCAATTTGACTTCTGGTGACCTTTTCGTGTTTTGGGGACTTTTACAGTTTGGATGCTATTTTCAGATGTTAAAGGTACCTTCTGATCATAAATGTCAATAGGTTGACCCCCGGATGAGCTTTGTGTGTGAAGTTATAGGAGGTCAAAGTTAATTTTCAGACATTTAATGCAATAACTCCCAATGCCAAGTGTGACAAGGTTGATTTGTTTTGGACAAATTGCGAATGGTATAGGGGAATATTTTCAAACTTAGCGGTCATGTGATCCAAGGTTACCAAAGGTCAGCTAATGTTAAAAAACTTGTATTTTGGGGGGCGAAAATGGGCAAAGAAAAAATGTTTGAATTTTTACAGTTTTGATGTGCTATTTAGGTCTCACCAATCAAAAATGTCAATTGGTTGACATCCGGGTGACCGTTGTATGTGATGTTATGTGTACAAGTTCAAAGTTAATTTTTAGACATTTAATGCAATGAAATCCCAATGCCAAGGTGTGACATGGTTGATATTTTGGGACAAGTTGTGAATGGGGTGGTGGAACATTTTCAAACTTAAAAGTCATGTCATCTGAGGTCACCAATGTTATCATATCTGTTGACCCGCTTGTAGGTGACCATATATTTCTTACATTTTCGACGCCATATTTAGATCTCAAAAGTGCCTTTTGATAAAAAATCCGATCACAAGTGTTGGCTATAGTGTTGGTTACCCTATGGGTACATGTAGGACCACAATTACTTGGACTATTTGAGCCCAATCTTGCTTGATAATATTATGTGTATTGTCATATACCCCAAGCAAGGAACCACAGTGACCTTGGGCTCTTGTTAGAATTAATAGATGACCTTTCCTGCTGTTCCAGTGGTTGTAGGTAAAGTAGTAAACCAACTACTGTATATAGTGATAATATTTATCTGTGTAGTTCTAGTTTCCATGTGTCTGTGACTATAGCAGTGCATGTAGTGATATATTTTTGTATAATTAGCTCTAGTTTTTGAGGTGTCTGTGACTATAGCAGTGCATATAGTGATACATTTATTTATATAGTTCTAGTTTCTGAGGTGTCTGTGACTATAGCAGTGCATATAGTGATATATTTATCGATATAGTTCTAGTTTCCGAGGTGTCTGTTGCTATTGCAGTGCATATATAGTGATACGTTTATATCTATATAGTTCTAGTTTAGGAGGTGTCTGTGACTATAGCTGTGCATATAGTGATTCAATTATATATATAGTTCTAGTTTTTGAGGTGTCTGTCTAGTTTTGGAGACCTGTGTCTGTGGCTATTGCACTGTATACACGTAGTGATGATACAAAGTATTGGAGTTGCCTGTGAGTATAGCAGTAGGTACTGATTTTCTCTTTTCCCCAGTCTCTATTGGGTAGATGCAAACCCATCTGGTAGCAGAGTAGAGTCATTTAGTTTAGATGGCAGTAACAGGAGACGCCTCTTTTCCACACCAGCCGGTCAGGCCCACTTCTTTGACGTGACACCTTTTCAGGTAAGTTTCTTGCAAATGTGTACACAACTGTTGGTGGTACCTAGTAATAATAATAAACAGTTCTTATATAGCCCAACTTACAATAAAGTCCGCCGCGCTGTACAAAAGAATGTGAAAAATATGTACACAATATACAATAAGAGTAAACATAACAATTATAACAATGAAAACAGGTGACATGTCTTCAAAACAGTTTTGAAAATCTCCACAGACAGTCGACATTCTTTATGTTGAGTGGGAGTTTATTCCAAAGGAGGGTTGAGGAGTACTGGAAAGATCGCTCGTCATAAGATTTAGTGGACACAGGGTGCATAGAGAGCAATGATTGGGTGCTAGAGAGCAGACGGCGAGTTGGGGTATAACTTTGAACAAGTTCACCCAAGTAGTGTGGCGCAATACCATGAATACATTTAAAGGTTAACAGGAGTACCTTGTAATCAATACGCAGTTTGACAGGTAGCCAATGAAGGTCATGAAGTATGGGGGTGACTTGGGAGAGACAGGGCTAGTGCGAGTGATCGGCCTGGCAGCAGAGTTTTGAATGCGTTGCAATTTAGCCAGTTGACTATCCGGGAGACCAAAGAGCACACTATTGCAGTAGTCCAAGCGTGATGTAATAAAAGCATGGACAAGTCGCTCGGTAGTTTGATTGTTAAAAAAAAACGACAAATTTTACCAATCTTTATGAAGAGCGTGAAATGCAGCCCGGCAGATATTATTTACATGAGACTCCATGTTCAGGTTTTTGTCAAATATGACTCCTAAGTTACAAACATGTGAAACAGGTACCTACCCATTCATCTTTCTGTTTGTCTGTCTGTCTGTGTCTGTCTGTCTGTGTCTGTCTTTCCTTTCCATTGAATTTGTCTTTTTTAGTTCAATCATCTCTTCTGCCGGTTTCAATTTTACGTGGATTTTCAGTATAAACGAAACTGACTTTAAAGGAGCATATTGCATAGTGTCTGGGGAATCTGTTAAATATAGTTTAGAGAGAAATTTCACTCAAACTCACTTCAGATCGGAAAAAACAAACTTACAATTACGATTGGTGACTAGTTTAATCAGAGCTGAGTAACAAACTATATAAAAGGGTGTGATGGACAGTGTTTCAGGTAATATAAGGACGATAAGTTTTTCTTCTCTGTCCTCGGTGTTTTATGTCTTTGATAAACTCTGACTATTTTTGCTCCTTTTCCCATTCTTCCAGGAATATCTCTTTATGACCGATTGGCACGGCAAGTTGCAATGTATAAATCGAACATCGGGTGCTTTTTATTTTAACCTCAACCTCCGATCCAGGCCTCATGGTATCACCACTTATGGCAGTGGGTTGTTGCCCGCCTATCCTGCATGTGAGTACGAGAGGGACGAAAAAATTAATACATTGAGGAGGTCATCCATTTATGAGGCATTTGCACTACGATCTGTTGACATGTGCGAAGAGTGCAGATTTGATAACGTTTCTCAAGAAAATTTAACCGTGCAGAAGTTGAGTTTGTTTTTGTTGAAAGTTGGCTGGAAAAGCGAAAAAAAGTTATATGATACCTCAGAGTTATATATGCCTAGCTAAAGCAAAAAAATTCTCTATTCGGTTGCTACAGGTCTTTTCTTGCACTTCAAAGTACGGTGATATTTTGATTTGGTCTAGCCATTTGCCCAATTAACCAGTGGTTTTAGAATTTCATTTAAAATACTTGGTATGAAGGATCTGTTTGGTGATAGTGTGTGTAAATTCTTGGTCCCTTTTCTATCGAAACCAATGAGCGAAACCAATCAGCAAATCACATCATATAGTCCCAAATGATAACCATGTAATTATATGTTTTGATTTATAATTACATACTAGGGATTGTGTTTTGAAAATATTTCTTTAAATTAGTAAACTGCATATTTACAATATGTTTAATCTTTTTAACACCCCACCCCCCACCCCAAAAAAAATGGGAGAAGGGGAAGTGGAAAAAAATCAAAAGTTTGAAAAAGAAGTTTACATCCTTGATTTTTTGCCTTTTTTCATTTTTTTAACAGAGGGGTGATTTTATATTTGATAGAATGAATATTTGTAGTACAGCTGTATTTGTAAATGCAATTCAATCCATACCTTGGGACCAAAATAAAAAAATAATAAAGCCATCACTCTTAGTTTACATCACTTTATGGTAATCATGATGCCACGATTTAAATTCTACAAGGCTTTGTTTACCAGACAAGGTCATTACTTTATATCGACAGATCTAAATTTCATTTCTTTTCCTTCACAGCTCCATGTTTATCTAACCCATGCGACCATTTATGCCTCCATGACGCGAGCCAAGAGTATAAGTGTGTATGTGGTCAAGGTTATGTTCATAATGAAAATCAAACCTGCGTAAGAGGTAAGGATTTTTCTTTTTCTTTCAAGGTTACATTTTAGTAGGTTAATTTTAGGTAGGTTAACTTCATTTGTGGGACAAACAATGTGTTTTTTTGATGGGAATAAAATTGGTTCAAATTTGTGTCAAAAATGACTGTACAAATTTTTTGTCTTTTACTGTCGATGTTATGAACAGGTTTGAGGAGGAGACGACCCGTTTTCAGGAAGGAGGTGTTACACTAGTGATCGTTTTATTAATTACTCATCCAGTTGGAAAATATATTTTTGGGGTTTGGTTATTATCTGGTAAATATATATACCTTTTTTTCTGTCGACAGACGAAGGCCTCCTCATAAAACCGCAGATCCTCCTTCTCTCGAAAACCAAACTCTGCTACTTTCCGGTCCATTTCGCGGATCTGGTCTTCGAGGACGAATTCGAGCCGCCGTGCATCCTCACGGAACGGACTCACAGCGTGGCGCTCGCCGTGGACGTTCACGCGAACTGGGCGTTCTTTTCAGACTTTCAGTGGAAGAGGATCTATCGTGTCCGTCTCACCTCGAATTCTCAGGTCGAACAGATCAGTGGTGGTGTCGGAAGTGTGGAAGGTACGTATATACGACCGAATGCTGCCTGCAATATACAGAATGGATCGAAAAACAGCAAAGAAATTCATGATGGCCTAGAATGGGATTTCAAATCAAGTGACCTCTGTGTTATACAAGGGTGTAGGAACCGGGGGGCTGGGGGGGGCACCAGCCCTCCCAGTGTAAAATATGGAGGGGCGGAAGTATCATTCGGCCCCCCCCCCCGCTTCGCAAGTCAGAAAACCCCTTTTTCATTTCCAAATGAGAAAAAAAATCTCATTTGGAGCACCAAATTGCATCTAAGGCCAGGTGAAAATGCAAAATTATTTACAAAATGGAGTGGGTGTTGAAGTGTGCTATATTGCACCAAATTGCATCTGAGGCCACCTGGAAATGCAAAAAATTCCAAAGGGGAAGGGGACACCCCCTCCCCTTATACCCCTCCCCCAGGCCGGCCATCAGTCTTCAGCCCCCCCCACTCAAAAGTACCTTCCTACGCCACTGTATAGTTATATAGCCCTGCAGCTATCTAAACTTAATATTTACTAAGCTATATATCCAGCATTTAGCTGGTAGCAAAGAACTCTATGTGGCCATTTCTTTTTTCTGGGGGATGGCAGTCAGAACCCACGGTATCTCTTAACATGCCGTGTATTGATCCAGAGAAAAGAAACGGCTATATAAGGATCGCCAAAAATGTCTTTTTGTTTATGTCATAGGGGATCCACTGGCAAAAGCTAAGCTATTTCCTTTATAATCTTCCTACACATTCTGCTCATGCAGACACTTAAAGCTATGTCTGTTGCCACAATTTCTTTCTAAGCCTGTTCTTTGTTTGACATTTAAATTAATAGGTGGGGGGGTGGGGGCATTGGAGGGGAGTGGCGGGCTCATGAAAGTGAAAATAAAAGTTTCTGAAATCTTTGAAATTTGAAGCCCCAAAAATGTGTGTACATTAATGTAACGCATAATGGCAAAAAGTGTGATTATCCCCGTTGTTTTGTCAATCAGGCATGGCGGTAGATTACATCAACCAGAAGCTTTACTGGACCGACCACAGACTGAATCACATCGTAGTCTCAAACTACGACGGATCTTACCGCATCACGTTGGTGGATGAAGATGTCATCAAACCGCGGAGTATCGTAATTCACATGGAGAGTAGGTAAGCAGTGAATGTAACACACGTGGCACGTATCCGTGGCGTAGCGTGCGAGAAGCAACAGGGCGGCCCGGTGCAGCCATGGAAATGGGCCTCCAAAAGGAGAGTAACACATTGACCCATGTCTAACCATGGATTCGGCTTGGGTGAATAGTCTTTAATATTGAGGCACATAATAGACACCCGGAAATCATGGCAATCTCAGGCTTTAACTGGACCTATAGGTCCATTGCATTAAATGTTATATTCTGTGGGCCCATTTTAAACAAAGGGCCTTTCTGGATATCTAGGTCAAAGAGTATGTGGGGTCCATCGATCGTAACTTTAATATCATCACTAGCCGCCTTGCTAGCATACAGCCAGTGGCTGGCTTCAGCAGATGGGTGTTTTTTTTTGCAATTTTCACCAAGTCCCAAAAACCTGTCCAGCTACACCCAATCAAAACAAAGGACTTGGTGGGGTGAAAATGTTTCTCAACTGTGTCGTTCATTGCTCGTCTCTGTTAAAAAATACGTTCCTAAACTTTCCAATAAGATGGTATAGGGAAGTTTTTGGATTCAGGGAGCTTCAATTTTATTTCAAATGTACACATATGATGATTAATTCATGAAGAGGCATCGGATTTATACAAAATTGATGTTTCCCTGTATCAATGTTGGAGGTTTTTGTTGATGAAGTGGATTAGAGCTCCATTATAACAATTAGTTACAATTTTTTGTTAAAACATGGCAACTGCAGTTTGGAAACTCGCAAAGTTACCACACCATGCCATGCCAGTATATCCAATATAGTTCACACTTGGTAAGGTGATGCAACTACCTAGTAAGTACATGTTCTTTGCAACAACAATTTTTACGTCATTAATATTCATGAGTGGATGGGGCTTAATGGGAAATCTTCAAAAACAGCTTATAAACATGACATCTCAGCAAACACAAGTTGAATCAATGTCATACTTGGTAGGTAAATGCCCCATGATGTGTAGATGTGCCCTATTGTTTTTGGCTCCCATCTCATGAATATTAATGAGTGGGCAGAGCTTAACATAAAATTCTTACAATATATCTCTTCAACCGTATGTCCGATTTAGTTCGTACTTGGTATGGTGAAGTAACTACATAGTAAGTACATGTTCTTTGCAACAAGAAGTTTTACTTCATTGATATTCATGAGTTGTAAATTGTAAAAAACAGCTTGTGAACATAATATATATCAACAACCATATAATCTTTATACGTGTGAACTTTGGTAATATAATGTTACTATATACACTACATGATTATGAGATCATAAAATTTGACCTCATTAATATTCATGAATGCATCTGTTTTTATACTGTGTCACGAAATAGACTTTATCAACATGATGAACCAATTCCTGGTACCTTCCTTGATAAGTTGCTGCATATGTCAATAGATAATCCCTCATTGGTGGGCACGAGTTCATGAATATTCAACATTTATGGCTCACCGCACTATGAACATGTCTGGGCATTGGAACCCCTGTAAAACATTTTCATTTTCTGGTTTATTTATAAAACAGGACTATGTTTTGGACAGAGTTTGGACCTCCCTACCAGATAGAGCGGGCTGACCTCGATGGTGGGAATAGGAGAGTTATCGTGACCCTGCGGTCTAATCCCAGTGGTCTGGCCCTTGATGATGTCACAGGACGGTAAGCAACCGAAATACCGGAGATGAAGAGATATCTTTCTTGACCACTCGTTTGTTTCAAGCGTTTACTTAATTTAGTAGCCGGGAATATTGTCAATTTCTTGCACTACATTTATTTTTTGGGTTGAAATTTCTGTCTTGTAGTTTTGAAGGCCAGAACCTGATATTCCAACTTGGAACATCGCTCACACAATGTCGCACAGTGTGGTCTATCAACGAGTACATATAATACATAATGCTGAGAGCTCATGTTGAAATAGTCTGTTCTGATATAAATCTGTAGAGATTGGGGAGAATGGGGGTGGGGGAAGGGAGCATAACTACCACTTAAGTTTACTAGCAAGACTGTAGTACAACTATTAACTACTGTAGTGCTCTATCACCCCCACACCTTTACCCGTTGCTATTACCAATTTATGTGGAAAATAAACCTTAAAGGAATAACGAAGGCAGGGATCAAAGACAATTTATATCATTCAGTAACCTAAAAACTGTCTTACATTCCATTTTAAGGTTAACCAATTCCCTGTTTGACCGAATATGCTCGCTTTTAAAATTGGCTCCTAAGGCCTCAACACAATACACAGTCAGCCGCCATCGATTTATGTAATACGCCTGAAATTCCATATTGATGACGTCGGGGAGGAACAACTCAATCGAGCAGTTGCGCATTCTCCGTACAAACACTGTACTAGAAGCACAATCAGTAAACAACAATTTCGTTAGAATTTCTCAACAACAAGGAAAGAATTCAAAGAACGTTCAATGCTGGGCAAGGCCGCAGCCAAAACTTTTCTTTGATCCCTGCCTTCGTTTATTCCTTTAAATGTCGATGATTTAATGTTTGTTTTTACTATGCACATTTGGGTATTATTTCCTTCTGGTCTGTCGGTAGATTGGTGTTTGGCGAGACTGGAAGCGGAACCATATACAGTTACGACCTGGTTACAGACACTATGGTCAGCATCCATACTAGGTCGAGGACCATTCCATTTTACGACATGGAGATAATTGGCGTAAGTCAATTTTTACCAAACTTAATTGTCTTTTTTAACATTTATCTTAAACTACTTGACTCTACCAGTTTATTTTTTCTTCCTTTTTACCTTTTTTCCTTTTACCAATAATTAAAAGTAATTTTGTTTCTTTTTCTCTTTTCATTAACCTTTGTATGGACTTCCTTAATTAACAGCTTAAAAAACTCTGTTTTGATATTTTGTGTAATTAGCACAAAGCAAGCAGTACGTGGCAATGTAAAACATGTTAAAATTCCGACTGATGTATCAGGTCAGGTCAGGTCAGGTCAGGTCAATTTTTCCTGGTGATATTAACTTTCCTCATCGTATTAATACACTCCAAATTTCAGTCATGTATCGTAGCAAAGAAAAGAAAAGAAACCAAACCAATCAGAATAATAGATTAATGGATTTCCTGATTTAACTTGAAATGAGGATCGTAACTTCAAGACATGATATGATCAAAAACAATATGTTCTTACCAACGGGACTCCCCTGCGTTTTTGCCGGGAGGGTTGTCTCCACAAAGGTTCCAATGTGCACGATCTATATGTGTCTCCGAATCAAAGTATTAACACGATAGCATGGATAGGGCTCACAAAGCTTGTGAAAACCCTGTATGAACTTTCATACAGACGTGCTGGGTGATTGTGTCCAGGTTGCACTCCACGCCGAGCGTAAATTAACATAAGATAGAAAAAGCATTGTTTAAGAAAACACAAGCCGCCAAACAGTTTAGTAGTTTGACGTGAAAATTTGAACATAAAAATTCTCTACGTTAATATTTAAGAAAAAATCTGTACGTACTTTATAACGAACAACCCATGGTATCGCCATGCTACTGCAGGTGACTCCGTACCGACTGCGACTTTAAACTCTTAGCAAACAGCATGTCTTGTTTGGTGGAACTAGATAGGACTGAAATGGCTGCTTTATACTCCATTGATATTGTTCCCTGATGGGGATTGCCCCACTAATTACCAATGTCTAATAATACCGTCGTTTGTTTTATGGCAGGATTACCTGATATGGACAGAGTGGGGTTCATCTAACGGGATCCACGCTCTTAATCTGGAGACGGCGAGTATTCACCAAAGCCAGCTCATCAGCGAACCTGTGTATGGAGTCCGACTATTTGGAAATTCCAAACAACGAGCGAACGCTACAATCGGTGAGAGAGACGATCACCTCGTCATTTTTTTTCGAATAATCATTTTTAGGTTTCTCTCTTTGGTAGACGTGATGACAATGATTATACCACAAACCTGAATCATGTTTTGTTGGTTGATGGGAGATTACACTCTTCATCATGCAAGGCTAGGTCATATTTTCTTCCAATATCGTTGCTGTGTTCGACATGTCAGGAAAACTATCCGTCGTGACTTGACTCGAACCTTGAAACTCAAAACTTGTTACAAACTCTGGTGGGAAGTCTTCTTATAGATGAATTCCAATTATTAGAAGACTCGCATGAGTGTATGTGTGCGAGCGTGCGTGCGTGCGTTTGTTTTGTATTCTGACCGAGGACTTGAACAGAAGAATTTCAGGTCCTCGGTTGTGATTTCTAAAGAATCACCACATCCTCGGAAGAATTCTATAGTATGGGGTATTGTTAAGGTTAGGGTACGCGGATTTGAACAATGGAAAATACAATGGGGTCCTCAGTCTGAATGTAATACAAACATGTATGAGCGTGTGTATGTGTGTGTGTAATGCCATAGGTGTAAACACTATATCTCAAGATAGGAATCATTGATACTTTTCACATTTGGTTTGTAGGTGTGTCATATTGAGAGGATCGAAGAACCCTATTGTTTTACAATATCTCAAATTAGGAAACTTTTTGTACTTAGTATGTGGATGCATTAATAGTAAGTAGAAGAATCCTATTGTTCAACCATCTATTAAAAACCTTTGTACCACTCTCAAATGGGTTTCAATAGTGAAGTAGAAAAAATGATCAGGAGGTGACACTCAAGTCCCCATCGAAGACCCTATAGGAGAGCAAAAACTGAAGATACAAAAAAAAACAGACGCATGCAGTCCTTTAAATGATAAAAATGGAGACTGAACTCTTTGAAACTCTGGTGATAAGTCTCTTTAAAGATGTGAAGAATTTGAATTAAATATTAAGACCAAGTGTCACGGTTTAGGATGGGTACATAGTTTTACACAAGTTTTACATATTCCTAAACAACCATGTAAGACCTTGGCCCACTGTCAAATAGGTTTCCACTGTGGGAACATGCAGTCCTGCATAGTGTTTATGAAATTAAATCTCATTCAATATTTAGTGATCAGTCTCATAATAGATTTATTTTCAAATTAAATGTTAAAACTTGAGTGCCATGGTTAGTATGGTTACCTTAGTGTCTACGCATCCCAAAAGCATGTACAAGCTTTGGATCTTTTGCGAACCAGATGCAACCATGCAGCTATATATGTTTTTATGATAGTTTGAACTGCTTTACAACACTAGTGATAAGTCCTGTGCAACCATCTATATATATATATATATATATATATATATATATATATATATATATATATATATATATATATATATATATATATATATATATATATATATATATATGTATGTATATATATATATATATATATATATATATATATATATATATATATAAATATATATATAAATATATATATATATATATATACAAAGCGGGAGGCCCGGGTTCGAATCCCGGTGTAGGCTGGAAGTTTTTTCACTGTTCTGGATTTTCCTTCTCATTACGTTTTCATTTATATATATATATATATATATATATATATATTTATATATATATATATATTATATTATGCAATTCGAATAATCACTTCCAAGTTAGCTAAATTAATTCCAATTTTAAATGAACCTGTTCGGTACTTTCCTTCATTTTTGAACAAATTCTTAGATGACTGTGGCGAGAACAATGGGGAATGTAGTCAGCTGTGTGTGGCGACCGCCACCGGCCATCGATGCTACTGCAGTACAGGATTTAAACTGGGAACAGACGGCAGATCCTGCGAAACGGGAGGTAACATTCCTTGGAACTAATTCTAATCAACGAATTGATAACTAGGTTGTTTTGACCATTGTATTTGTACATATTATGATGATCATTGATTAAATTTAGATACCATTTTCATCATTTCATTTTCAATTTGCTTTTGATGGAAGTGGGAGGGGGTGGGTGGGTGGGTTGGTGGTGTGGGCAAGGTGGGTGAGGGGAGTGGGACTGAAGAAATGTTAAGTCACAAGTAATTTATTAATGTGTTTTTTTCAGGTTTTGACCATTGCTTAATGGAACCTTTTGTCAGTTATACATTTTTGTGCTGAAATCTCAGAAAAGTGAGGTTTGGGATCAACAATCTACAGAGGTTAAAGTTTTTTTTTCACTTGTAGCTGTAGCTGAAAAAAAAAACTAGAGATTGACAGGTCTCTCCTTAGTTTCTCAACAACAGCGATGATCGCAAAACTTATTACTATGCCTGTTTCTTTACATACGTCTTCATCATGTTCTTATATCATCATGTAGTGTTGTCTAGTGCATGTCTCTAATTCTCAGCATTTTAATCACCTTTTTTGTATATTATATTAAATTTATGTATTTCCCTATACCTACAAACAGACCGAACATAGAGTGCCGAATCACACACACACACACACGCACCCACACAGGTGTGTTTTACATTCAGACCGAGGACCCCATTGTATTTTCCATTGTTCAAATCCACGTACCCTAACCTTAACAATACCCCATACAATAGAATTCTTCCGAGGACGTGGTGATTCTTTAGAAATCACAACCGAGGACCTGGAATTCTTTTGTTCAAGTCCTCAGTCAGAATACAAAAACAAGTGCACTCACACGCACACACACACAGCTGAACACAGTACACGGTAGTCAAATCACCTGCCCGTACTTTGGACTGTGGTTGTTAATCAATGTACTTTTCAATGCTGCTGCATGTGGTGGTCCTGAAATCCCTCGACCCCCCCCCGGTTTACGTCATTGGTTCCGTTCTGTCTCCGCAGCTCTGGTTTCGAACAATTTTGCCTTGGTAACGGACAGCTACGAAAAGACGATATTTCAAGTTGACTTGTCGTCAGATAGCCATAACTTTACAGCGATTGCCCTGGAAGGTTTGAAGAACCCCATCGCAGTGGATTACGATCCCGTAGACTCCAAGATTTACTTTACCGACGTTATCGCGAAGAGGGTCGTCCGGGCTAACTTGGATGGAACAGAAATGGAAGACTTAGCTGTAGATTATGTGGTTGGTGAGTGATGATTTGGAAGGAATTTTTCCGGTAGCCGAAGCTCATTGGTTATAAACAAAACAGTTGCTGGGAATTTTTTCCATCTTTTAGGGGGCAGTACTACATCCTAATATAGCATTTTATACTGCGAGAGATATTACTTAATTATTTTTGGCATGAAATTTGCATCTGGCAACAGTATGCAGTTTTAATGCTGTAATGATGGTCACTATGCTGGAAAGAGTCTTTGCTCTTCAGTATCATGTACAAATCATTTAATATCCACTGAAGAAAAACACTGTATTTAACAAGCATGTTACATAATTTTACAATAATGTCACTTAAATTCTTAAGGAAAAGAACATATAGCAACTATGGGAAGAGACACTTTCCAAATGTCCCATCTCATATTTTTTTGGACAAATTAACGATTGTAATATTAACGATCTAAAAGAGTAAAAGCCATCTGAGAACATTTACCCCAAAGAAATCCTTCAGGAGTAAAGGCCAGGTTTTATCTGGTAAATATAGTTTGACATTCAAACGACACGTCTGGTCACGAACAAAGACATTGAGACAGAGTTTGGAACTAGAAGCGTAGAATACTCTTTCTCCTCTATATTTTTCTGCCACTAGTGGTGAAAAAAAAAAAAAAATATCAAATGAAACTCTTTTGTGTTTTGCTTTCTTTTGTCAAAAAAAAAAAAAATTTCAAACCTTAAAAATATCTCCTTGTGGTTTTCCCAACAATTAAAATAGTCCCTGACGGTTTGGCCATCGATTACGTATCACGGTTATTATTTTGGAGCGACACGGGAGAAGATGTCATCTCGGTCAGCCACCTCGATGGAACCCACAGACGTTCCCTGATTAAAGACAACCTAGATCAACCTAGGGCTATGGCGCTGGAGCCATTCGATGGGTAAGTTTCTTGTTAAAAGTAGCTTGATTTTGTTCTTTTGCTACTTGAAGTTGGCCTTTTCCACACGGAAAAACGTGATAAATATATTTTCATTTGTCCACTCATCGGCACAAAAGGTTCAAAGCACAAAGTCTCTTTGTAACGAAATATGGCAAGAAACAGTCAAGTAACACCAACCCGGTCCAAAATTTTGACGCTATATTCGCTTCCCACCTCCTCAACGTCTGCCCAAACATTTAAAGGCATTGAAGACTCGCCCCAAACCGTGTGCGGCCATCTGTGAAAGTTAACTCTCCATTGCTTGCAAGCGACGTTTTGTTCATGTCGCTACAAAATGCAGACAGTACAGTAATGAAACGTGATACCTTGTTATCTTTAGCTGGACCTGAGATGTCCATCGCTGTATTGTTTGTACACTGTGCTGTGGGTATTGACCACAGCTGTATGTACTGACTGTAAACTAGTGTCTAATTACCGATGGTAGCAAGCTGTGTGTCTAACACTTCTGTTTCACCTCATTTGAAGCTAGGTCAGATTACCGGCATTAGACGTTTCTTTTTGCTCGAGTCTTCACACCCTTTTAGACTAAAGTATCATGCTTAAAAATAATTTATGCTCTTCATGAAGTGTGTGGGGAAACCTCTCTGCACTGGCAGAATCGCCAAGATTATATTTTAGCAAATATTTTAAACCAATTTAATTACTTTAATTTTGTAGGCAGTAGTTGATGGCATTACCTAAAAGAGAGTCTGTTTATTAGTATTGACTAGAACTTTGACTAAACATTCTTAGAATATTTATGTATTCAAAACCTATCACCATTTGCTAATGTCATTATTGCCATCAAGCAATGCCTGAATAAAGCTCTCTCTGGCGCCAAAGGGCTTTGTATGCTCGTCCCTGTGTTGAGTTTTGCAGGCACTACCACACGCATCTATGTCTTTCCCCTAGAAGAATTAACATAGACCAAATGACCTTGGCAGTCGATTGACCTTGAGGAGTCCCTCAGCAAATGCCTATATAATCTGTCATTTTGAAAAATTCCACACTGCCATCAAGTGAATTTATTTTATGCTTTTGTAGTTTATAGTTTCATGCAATGAGATGAACATTTGGAGCAGATAAAGATCCCCTCTGCATGCATTCATATATATATAATCATAATGTATTTAAAATATTATTATTTTCCATCACACACCCGTGCGGCTTTAAGTAACCCTCTTCTAATTTTTCTAATGCGTACAGTTTGATATTTTGGAGCGATTGGGGTGAACAACCAAAGATCGAGAGAGCTTACATGGACGGAACACACCGGGCAGTCATTGTTGCGAACGATATTGCTTGGGTTAATGGACTTACCATTGACAGAACCAGTATGTTGTTTCTTTTATTTTCTTATATTTTCTTATATTTTCTCATATTTTCTTATATTTTCTCATATTTTTTTATTTTCTCATATGTTTATATTTTCTTATGTTTTCTTATATTTACTTATGTATTCTTATATTGTTATACATTCTTCCATTATTTCATGTGTCCCTTTGATTTCTCCTGACATATCATCTAAGTCTTTGTTGGCAGTCACAATCATTAGGCCTTCCTACTGCCTCAGATATAACTGAAAAGAAATATTCCATTGGTTGCTGTGACACTTGTAGTCCTGATGACAAATTATTCCAAACACTTTGCTGTTTGAAACTTCCATCTCATTATCTTAAATTGTGACTAATTTTTATCCGTTTAAGTCCTTCACTATACCCCAGGATTAACTTCCTGCCACTATCCCTATACCCCACAGGAACCTTTACTCTTCCCTCCCCCTATATCTCAGAACCCCTTCTGCAAGATACCAGATAGCACCCTTCATTTCTTTGTTCTGATGCGGTGGTATGGTATATGTTGTTAGAGTATTCCCATTACAGTATAGTGGTATATAGTGTAGGAAGCTTTGAAACCCCACCATTTCTTTGTTCTGATGAGGTGGTATGGTATATCTTGTTAGAGTATTCCCATGACAGCATAGTGGTATATAGTGTAGGGAGCTTTGAAACCCCACCATTTCTTTGTTCTGATGAGGTGGTATGGTATATGTTGTTAGAGTATTCCCATTACAGCATAGTGGTATATAGTGTAGGGAGCTTTGAAACCCCACCATTTCTTTGTTCTCATGAGGTGGTATGGTATATGTTGTTAGAGTATTCCCATTACAGCATAGTGGTATATAGCATAGGGGGCTTTTAAACCCCACCATTTCTTTGTTCTGATGAGGTGGTATGGTATATGTTGTTAGAGTATTCCCATTACAGCATAGTGGTATATAGTGTAGGGAGCTTTGAAACCCCACCATTTCTTTGTTCTGATGAGGTGGTATGGTATATGTTGTTAGAGTATTCCCATTACAGCATAGTGGTATATAGTGTAGGGAGCTTTGAAACCCCACCATTTCTTTGTTCTGATGAGGTGGTATGGTATATGTTGTTAGAGTATTCCCATTACAGCATAGTGGTATATAGTGTAGGGAGCTTTGAAACCCCACCATTTCTTTGTTCTCATGAGGTGGTATGGTATATGTTGTTAGAGTATTCCCATTACAGCATAGTGGTATATAGCATAGGGGGCTTTTAAACCCCACCATTTCTTTGTTCTGATGAGGTGGTATGGTATATGTTGTTAAGAGTATTCCCATTACATTGTTTAAGGTGGGATGTTTTCAGTACAATTTGTTCTATAGAGTAAAAGGTCAGTATCTTAAATTGATATATTCACAACATCACTGTACAATGGATGGAATCACACATTGCTCCTTACAGGAAAATGTAATTACATCCCTTGGCCTTCTTCAGTGTGAAATGGTATATATCCGTTATGGTCAGTATACATTGGTTGAGAAATTTACGCCTATTCCACGCCATGCTGTACATAGTAGTCCACAATACTTTTGTTTCAATTTCAGTTGAAATTGCAACAAAAGGTGTCATACATGAAATGTATCTCCTCTCAGATCTAAGAATGCTTGTTAATACTTGCTTTGTAATGCAAGATCCATTCTCTCAGATCTAAGAATGCTTGTTAATACTTGCTTTGTAATGCAAGATCCATTCTCTCAGATCTAAGAATGCTTGTTAATACTTGCTTTGTAATGCAAGATCCATTCTCTCAGATCTAAGAATGCTTGTTAATACTTTTTTTTATAACGCAAGATTCATTCTGACTTAATTTTTTGCAGATTCCCGGCTCTACTGGTGCGATGCTAAAACTGATATGATTGAAGCCTCTGGATATGACGGCTCGGATCGATTCGTCTTTGCTGATCTCGGAGCCACCGCTCACCCATTTGGCATCGGTGTGTTTGGAGAGTACATTTATTGGACTGACTGGCTCCAGGCGAGCCTCTTGAGGGCCAACAAGAGTCAACCAGAAAATGACTTGTCCCCCATCCCGATCGGTTCAGGTTCGTTTCTCCGACTGAACGGCATCGCCATCTATTCTGCGGAGAGTGCCCTGGAAGGTGAGGAGAAAATCAAGTGGGACGTAAATGCTTTTATAAACGCATATCATTATTCATAATCGATAGTAAAGTAGTCGATATGCAGAGCTTGTCAGTCCATGCCAAGGGGGGGGGGGGGGGCAGAGACTGGGATATGTTTTATGGAAATGATACTCTCTCTCGCTTGCTTGCTCCGTCAAGAATGCTTTGGAAGGTTTGATAAATAAGTTGTTATGCAAATTAGTTGTTTCAATAGAACCACTGTATTAAAGATGAAAGTTTACAAATCATCTGCAAATGTTGTGTTCAAAGACTGGAAAAAGGTCAAATTATGTAGATCTGTACGTCTGTACGATAGTCTGTCTGCTCAGAATAACCTTGAATGAGGAATGAAATGTAAGGGCGGAATGGGATTTGACCCATTGACCTCAGGATTACATTCCCCCTGCAGGGATTATTAACAAACCTGAGCTATCCAGCCCCTTGGTTTTGGTGGCGACCATTGAATCAGGAAAACAAGACTCTGATAGCCTAGAAATCAAATGTTTTAGAGAATGTGTTACTAATTTTTGTCAAGGACAAATGGTTTTGAATGTTATGTCAGAATGCTCTGTCTATATGAAGTTTTATAGAACATGACTTGGTTGAGTTATTAAAATTTTTGGAAAAAACGATTGATTAACATTAATAACATTTAGGCCTGCACTGAAGAGAGCTTACATCATCATCAATGTTAGTCTTCAAAACTTTTACATATTTTAAAGGTCTACGGACAGGGTTGTCTCAACATTGTCCATATCACTCTAATAGGCATTTACAAATCTTGGAAAAATAGCTGCAACTCCCATCAAAATCCATCAAAGATTGACCATTTTACAGGCTATTTTCTCAATTATAGTTTAATTTTAATATGAATAAACATAAGCTAATTTTGCACATTGATAATGTAGAGGGGAGTGACTGCCTTATTTTCCTGTTATGCTATTGCTTTGTTTAAACGTCCTTCGTTTCAAGCATGCTGAAAAAGTATTCGTGGCCTTAGGCGATTTTTGAAATATTTCGTCTTGTTTTAAAAGAGGAACATCACATTATTTAAATGATATATGTGGCTAGTAATTAGGGGTTATTTACTGGTTAAGGGTTAAAAATAAGAAATTGTAATTAGGGCAACATTCCATGTCATAGTTTGCACATATTCAATGAGTTTCCCCAAGATTGATCCAAACTTTCAAATGTGTATATTTTGGAAAAAGAGAAACAGATCTTGAAAAATATTTAAAGAAAATTGATTTAATTAGCACTCACTTGTCTCTTTCATGGAGTAAAACATATCCAGTAAAAAATTCTGCCAAAAGTCACCTATAAAATCTGATTACACATCAAAGTAATAAACAAGCGATAAACGTTGCTCCGTCACAAGGTAGTAAATATTGAACACGAGCAGCTTGTCGTAAATGTTTTCATGGTGGATATTCCGTTTCTTCAAATTTCAAGGAGAGACGCAATGTTCCATTAACAATGGCGGGTGTGGTCAACTGTGCTTAATGACACCATCTGGAAGACAATGTCACTGTGAGGACGGTTCTGGCCTCTTGGAGGACCTACTGAACTGTCAAGAAAGGGGTAAGTGTCTCATTCCCTGAGGAGGGAAGAATGCCTCATTAATCGTAGGAAATGTTTCCTGCATTTTGAAATTTGGCAACCACAAAAAAATTTGATCGATTTTATTCCATGTAGAAATGTTAAAAATATTTACGAGAGGAGGATTTCGAGATAAACCAACGGACATTTTTCATAACCCTCACCAATTTTAGTCTTTGTATTCTCAAGGCAACTTTTACAGAGCTTTTCCGCTCATCACACCTCCTCTCCTCCTCCTCCCCCCTCCTCTGACCTCAATCCAACAAGATACCAAGGTTAAATCTTAATTTGTCACTACAGTTCAACTTTGTTCAAGATAAAGTTATCTTCTCTTTAGGCTTTGTTCCGTTGCCATGTTAAAGTAACAATTTATTTCATAGTCCACGGTATTTGCAGAGAGAGATGGAGACACTTTGGTTGAAAATGTTTCATCCTGCTTGGAGAAAACATGATTTAAATATGACTTTGCTTTGTTCATAATAACAAAGAGTGTTTTTTCTGTACCTATTTGTGTGTGTGCCTGTTCGTGTGCAATTGTCTTGTATTCTGACCGAGGACTTGAACAAAGGAATGTCAAGTCCTCAGAAGTCATTTCAAAAGAATCACCAAGTCCTCCGAAGAATTCCATTGTGTAAGGGGTATTCTTAAGGCTATGGGTACGTGGATTTGAACAAATAGAAAAGACAACGGGGTCCTCAGTCCGAATGGTGAAATGCACCTGAAACGCACCACGTGTCTGTGTTTGTTAACGTTTTTCATCGCTTTCAGAGACAGTTATGATCACATGATCCATATTGCCAGTTTTGTCCTTTGTTCTGATTTATGCTGATTCTTAACTTCCGACTACTAAAATAACACACAGATTCTCTCTGCCCGAGCGCTGTTTCCAACGGCCAGTTTCCATACCACTGCGACAGAATGCCCGGTGCCCAGTGTTCTGTAGAGTGCGACGAAGGATACTACGCCGCCCACAAAAACTTCACATGTCTCGAAGGGCCCGAGTGGAACTTTCCCGAAGAGTATATATGTCAAGGTAAATGTCTGCCGGAAGGAGCCGGAAAATCCCCAACGTTAATTCCACGTCACATTCTTAAAACACATTTACAAGTTTTACAGCCGGGTTTTTGGAATGACTTATTAAGAATTGGTGTCCAGGACCTGAAAATGCTAAGTAAATGTAATTAATATACATAGATTATCGAAAGAAATCACCCAGTTGGGACAATTTTTTGCTGTACTGAAGTGTTATGTCCCGCTTCTGGCAGAGCACTCTTACTGTCAGTACGAGCAGTATGAATTTATTTTCAGTTTCAGTTTATTCATTTCCAGTATAAATATAAATTTTTTTAAAAAGCACATCAAAAATTCAATAAGTACATTACGAAAATTGAAGATGAATTCGTAAAAAGTTCATTTTAAACATAAATTAAAATATGAATATTAGTATAGAAAATTAAATATTTGAACACATTTACTGAATATTAAAATTACAATAAAGGTTTAACTTTGCTCTTTTGAATATATACATAGCAGCTTGGTATACAAATGAATTTTTGTAAGCACATATTCTGTATTTGGGAGTTATTGACTTGTTTCTTAGATTATATTTAGTCGTTTTCAATAGAGATTCATTGTGTAGTGGATGGTTTTCATTTTAATAAATATTCGTACTTACTCTTATAAAATCATTTTTGGCAGTATCATTTACCTTTCGCTATCAAAGTTTCAAAGTCAAGTTTAAACAGTTTGGCACAATATTTTAAAGAGGTTTTAATTCTTTGCTTTTCTTTGGCCAGTAAGAAGTGATACCAAGCAGGAACAGTGTAAACAAGATGTAAACAAGATGTGAATATCATGTTTTCTATCAGATAAAGGGTTAGGAACTTTGAGAGCAGTGGCGTAGGAAGGTACTTTTGAGTGGGGGGGCTGAAGACTGATGGCCGGCCTGGGGGAGGGGTCTAAGGGGAGGGGGTGTCCCCCTCCCCTTTGGATTTTTTTTTTGCATTTCCAGGTGGCCTCAGATGCAATTTGGCGCAATATAGCACACTTCAACATCACACTCCATTTTGTAAATAATTTTGCATTTTCACCTGGCTTTAGATGCAATTTGGTGCTCCAAATGAGATTTTTTTCTCATTTGGAAATGAAAAAGGGGTTTTCTGACTTGCGGAGCGGGGGGCGGAATGATACTTCCGCCCCCCATATTTTTCACTGGGGGGGCTGGCGCCCCCCCAGCCCCCCCGGTTCCTACGCCCTTGTTTGAGAGCATGATATTGAGAGTACAGTTTAGAGAGGTATTATAAGCATTAGGAAATTGTCCCAACCGGCTAAAGAAATGTAATGGAATATGCACAGTTATGAAATGTAATGGAATATGCATAGTTATGAAATGAAATGTAAAGATATGCATGTTTATGAAATGTTAAGAATATGCATAGTTATGAAATGAAGTGTAAAGATATGCATATTTATGAAATGTTATGAATATGCATATTTATGAAATGTATGGAATATGCATGGTTATGAAATGAAATGTAAAGATATGCATATTTATGAAATGTTATGGATATGCATATTTATGAAATGATATGGATATGCATATTTATGAAGTGAAATGTTATGAATATGCATAGTTATCAATTGAAATGAAATGTATGAATATGCATAGTATCAAAAGGAAGAAACTATCTATGCAATTTAACATTTCAAGGGTAATCAAATTTGGACTTATATTTTTACATCACCAGCAATCACATGTCCAGCTATAAATGCGACGGTCAACGCTGAAGTCAGTGGGTGTTTCCCACCCCACATCTTAGGTACCGTGTGCCGTTTCAACTGTAAGCATGGTTTCTCATACAGTAGTGGAAGCAATGACAGAACTTGTCAGGAAGATGGAACTTGGTCAGGAGAAGATCTTTTCTGTGACAGTAAGGAATTTCATTTCGTGCTTCTTCTTCTTGAAAGGCAAATGAAACGCCGAGAAAATGAGACTGAATTTCTTTAAAATATGTCGATAGATAGACAAAAAAAATGTGAATATAGAGGGATACTGCACTAGTCTGACCAGATATCTCACTTTTGTTTAGGTTCAGCTGCTCTTACAAAAAATTTAAGCTTGCAGTTGTACTTCAAAAAATTGTGCAAAGTGGCAGTTGGCTTTTCAACTGTGTTCCATTTCAGTATGAGGTGTTCACTGCAAGATTTGCAATCAGGTAACCTGGTCTTTCGATCTTTTGTGAAAATATTAGATGTGAAATTCTCTCCATAGTTACCGTGTGTCCTGTCTTGCCACAACCCAAAGGAGGGCTGTTTCAGCCTGAAAGATGCACAGAAGGTAGTGTTGAATTCGAAGGTCAGTGCAGAGTGTTCTGTAGCCAAGGTTACCAGCCGAATGGAGAGACGTTATTGACATGTCTCGCTACTGGGGACTGGAATGTGGAACCTCTCAGAGTTGAATGTTTGGGTAAGATCTATAGAATCTCAAAACTTTGGGGATCTCTTTTTTTTGGGGGGGGCGTATTTGTGTGTAGGTGGTTGGTATAAAAGTTACAATAACACTTATATTCAACATCTATGGAAGAATTATTTGATGTTATGACTTCACTGCCACACCTTCATAGTGTTTTGATCTGTGACCTTTCGCTCCCTGGAACCGTAGTCATGGAAACCGTTTGCAGTTATTTTCCAGGAAGATATCAGTAAATATAAGAACCAAATAGATCAAAGGATACATGAGAATTTTTCGTGTTTCGTTTGAAAATATCTCTGAAGTGTGCCTCCTTTTTTTTTAACAAACACACAGATACAAGCCCTCCAGAATTCACGGAAGAGTGTCTTACAGTGAATGTGACTCTTATGGGTACCAACCTTTACCACTACGTAGGGAACAACTACGGAGCGACCGACAACTCTGGAGAAGTGGAAGTGACCTATAACCTGCCCCCACCTGTCTACCTCGAGGAGGGGGTCCACCTATTTGTCCAGACAGCAAGGGATAAGGCCAATAATCAAGCAGTCTGCTCATACACTGTCAATGTGATAGGTGAGCCTCAGTGTGTTGATGATACCTATCTGTCACTACCAGGCATGAGCTTTTTCTGCGAATTCGAGGAATATCCATGATTTCTTTTCTACCTCGGGGACAAAAACTATTATCCTAACACACTGTAGCATACGCAAACTGGAACCTATACCGCACTTTTTGCAAAGTTCCATGATTTTTTTTTACCCCAGGCTCATCCCTGCACTACTCCACTAGTGCACTTTTATATATACTGTTTGTTCACCAGGTTTTTATTTGTTCATTTTAAAACACTGTATCCTTTACTTGTCCTTGTTTTTCTCACCCCAGCCATCTTAACCTATTGTCTAATGTTAACACTGTTTTTTACCCTACCTACTTCCTTATCTGTTTTCACACCACTCACGCACTATCATCTTCTGAGCGCTATGTTTTATGATCCTAAAGTCTGAGGTACCACTGGCACAATTTATAGCACAACCAGTTGCCATAATTCTTCAGTCTAGTGTATAAAGTAGCTCCTTGGTCATTGCTGACATTATTACCTGATACGACTTGGGACGACCAGCATCCTCTGTTCACCTCCTGCACTTGTTTTTTCGTTCGGGGCATCCTCTTTAACCAAATACTGCCTTCTAGGTTAAGTTATCTTCCTGGATTGCATGAGCTTATAAAATTTCCACTGTTTTTTACATTAGATTTAATAAGCCCTTTAATCGTCTTTATTATAAGTAGGACAAATTCATGACATTGCAGGTATAAAACCAGAGTTTTCTTTTTGGTCGTGTTTTATTTTGACGTAGTGAACCACTGTGCGATGCTGTCCATCCCTTTCAACAGTGATATGAACGGTGTGTGTGATACACATCACGGTGCCACCTGTGAGTTCAGGTGCAACCCTGGATTCCGTCTTGTTGGTAATTCAGTTCTGACCTGTGGCAACACCACTGACGGGCAGTTTATATGGGACGATGTAGCCCCTCATTGTGAAGGTGAGTCTGACAGCAGTAGTGCAAAAGGTGGGGTTGGGTGGGTGGAGGGGCAGGGGGGTTATTAAAATAGAGGTTCACACTGAAATTAATGAGTAGAACTGTGCCAATTTTCATGAAACAACTGGGTCCAGCTCCGAAATTTCTAGACCCAGCAAGTCGTCTTTGATGTATTAACTGTTTAGGAGTCTGTCAGTCACTTTCAAGCTGGAGGGAATCACTGTCACATTTAAAGCACATTCTGTCTCTAGCCTTGTGGTATAAGTAGCTCCTTGGTCTGCGGTGCTGACGTTGGTACTCGATTCTACTTGGCATGATCAACATTCTTTGTTTCACCTCCTTCACTGGGTATTCTTTTGTAGCATTTGAGGTATGCCGTAAAGCTGTATTCACGATTGATAGCACAAGGAGGATTCGACCCCCAAAAAAAGGGCTATTAAGATCGTCGTATGGATATTACATACCCAGGATCAGACCCGGCAAGCGTGACCTCCCTTTTGTGGAGGATCCTGACCCCCCCCCCAAGGGGATGAACCGACCCACAATCCCTGGTCACGTTACCTTGTAAACTGGCACAGAAGTAACAAATGAACATACAGTAAAATTGCCCTCACAGTGAATTGTAAACAATCGTTGTGACCTTTACCAGATTGCTTAGTGTTCTTTCGTTCGTCGTCGATCCATCTTGCGCTCTCGAGTGTGGGCGTGTCCGGGGTCAGCTTGATCCCCTATCTATGGAAAAGCAGGATGCTGATTTCTCCTCATGTTCTCAGATGTGAACGAGGCCAAAGAGTGGTATCAACCCCATACGATTGATATTTAGAGATATTAGGTCTAGATGATCTACAGAGATGTCTGCATCACGGGAGGTATATAATTGTCACCCACCCTCGATTGAATCTGAGATGAAGACATATCACTAACATTTACAGAAATTTTGTGAGGTTTTCCTTTTCCTTACCCACCTTGAGCATCCAAACAAATTATCGTTTTAGCTGCAGTGTGTGTGTGATCGACATTCCAAAAATCGGTGCCCTCGGTTGGTATAATCGACTGTAGCTCTTCTTATCATTTTTTTGTCTTCTGTCCCCCCCACCCCCCCCCCCACAGCTATACTGTGTCCAGAACCAGAAATTGGATTGGGGGTCGTGAGAGAAGGATGCGCCCCTCCGTACTACCCAGAATTCAGTTGCTTCTATCTCTGCAAGAGAGGTTACGAAAATACCGGCGGGAACATCCTACAAACCTGCCAACAATCCGGAGAGTGGACCGGAACTCCACTGAATTGCACTCGTGAGTAATTTTTTCAAAACTGCCTCATAACATTCGTGACAGGTTTGCATGTTTAACCCCCCCCCACCCCCATAATTAATCATTGGATTATTTATTACATTTTCCAACAAACGTGTCTTCTCTTCTGTCTTGTCACCACCAGAACTGACGTGTCCTGCACTGACTGCGCCCAAAAACGGCGGAATAAATCCTCCGGAATGTACGGCCACCGGTGCAGCGGCCGGCGATGCCTGTACGTACTCTTGCTCGGAGGGCTTCCAGCTAGAGGGCCCCCCGCAACAGGCCTGCTCGTTGGCCGGTGAATGGATGTCAGCGGATGCACCGCGCACATGCAAAGGTACATCTACGTTGCCATGGGAAATGTGACCTCCCCCTCATTGAAAATCATGCTCTGTCGTCCGACGACATCTTCCTTCTTGTTGGATCATGCAGCCTGCATATAGTATCTGCTTTCTTTGCTAAACTGTTGTAGTGCCTTTTACGTTTATGATACTTTAAAGGTCAAATGGTCACCACCTTGTTTTTAATACTACAACACACACTGTTGTTGTAAAAGTATCAACTGTGTTGTCAGAATTATTTAAATTCTAACAGGATGGAGTGAATTCTGTACAGTAGTTGAGAGTTGTATCATCTCAAATTTCTTTCCTGCTCAGTCTCGCTCCCCCCCCCTAACCCACCCTCTACCCCCTTCTCTCTCCCCATCCTTCAAAGCAGAGTTTCCACAACATTCAATTTTGTTACCAAAAAAATACTGAAATTCTTTCATGTCAATCAAAACAATATTTGGGGAACATTGCAAAGTTGAAACACTAAGATATATTTCTTCTTCTTCTTTTCAAGTTAAAATTTTGCAGTTCCATGTTATTCAGTGTTTTTAGATTTTGTTCATATAAACAAAAATTAAAAATTATGCATTTGTACAATTTTGAAAGACTAAGGAAAATTTAGGAAATACAAATGAAAAAAAAATCTTTTAACTTTTAGGAGATTTCAAACCGTGCAGCTGTACCAGGCTATGGGTAAAAATAGTTGCAAATCCATTGGTTTTGAACACAAACTTTTGTAAATAATACTTTTACATTATACGCTGTATCCAGTTATTATTTTATGTAAGAGGTAAGACTATTGAAACAGCCCTTTGAGCCAATTTTAATAAATTTTTGGAAACAGTTTGATACTTAAATCTGATTAACAATCGTTAAGTCCATTACTGTGTTAAGTTGTTCAGTTTCACTACAAAAAGTGAAGCTAAAGTAAAAAAACATTTTCCAAAATTGCAATTTTACATATAACATTTCTATATATTTAATATTTTGGTTTTTGTTACTAGTTGTTTTTAAGTTTTACATTTGTATTAAAAGCGCTTTGAACAGCTTTGCTGATTATGCGCTACATAAATTTTACTTATTATTATTATTAACATGGAACGAATGCTGAAGAGTGTCTGGGCAAGCAAATTTTGAGAACCAAATGGAATCATTAGCTACTGGCCTTTAAATTTCCTATTATTGACCCTCCCCCCCCCCCACAGAAAAATGCAAACAAAAATTTAGGCAATGTCTTTATTATTTGATCCTATGCATTTTAGTTGAGGTAATACCGGGTAGGGTTTGGTATCACAAATTGTTGGTCAAAGACCAAAAACAAAAAGAAGCTGTTCTTAAATACTAGCCTGTTTTGTTTTCCCTATTTTTACCGTCTCTATTTACAATCTCTCCCTAGATGTGAATGGCCCACAGTTTAATGGGACTTGTCCCCATGATATGGTCTTAGTCGCTAGCACAGGTGAGATCACCGCCGTCGCTAACTGGGAGAGCCCCACCGTCCATGACAGAGAGGGCCATGTGCTGAATATCTCCTCCACGCCAGAGGCGGGAACCGCTCTCGGAGAGGGAATGCACTTCGTCGTCATACAAGCGTTTGATGACTCTGGAAATAGAGGCTCTTGTTTCTTTACCATAGAGGTCAAAGGTGAGCTCGTTCGGCTTGTCTACTTTCTTTGTAGAAACACAGGATTACGTAGCCGTACTCCATGTGCTACCATACTTTGATTATTAGACAAAACCAAACTCTACTTCCCAACAGTCCTATGATTACATCTTACGATACTACGTCCCACCATGCTATGATTAGATTATAGCCATACTTGATATCCCACCATGCTATGATTAGATAATAGCCATACTTTATATCCCACCATGCTATGATTAGGTAATAGCCATACTTGATATCCCATCATACTATGATTAGATAATAGCCATACTTGATATCCCACCATGCTATGATTAGATAATAGCCATACTTTATATCCCACCATGCTATGATTAGGTAATAGCCATACTTGATATCCCATCATACTATGATTAGATTATAGCCATACTTTATATCCCATCATACTATGATTAGATAATAGCCATACTTTATATCCAATCATACTATGATATGATAATAGCCATACTTTATATCCCACCATACTATGATTAGATAATAGCCATACTTGATATCCCATCATACTATGATTAGATAATAGCCATACTTGATATCCCATCATACTATGATTAGATAATAGCCATACTTGATATCCCATCATACTATGATTAGATAATAGCCATACTTGATATCCCATCATACTATGATTAGATAATAGCCATACTTGATATCCCATCATACTATGATTAGGTAATAGCCATACTTGATATCCCATCATACTATGATTACATAATAGCCATACTTGATATCCCATCATACTATGATTACATAATAGCCATACTTGATATCCCATCATACTATGATATGATAATAGCCATACTTGATATCCCATCATACTATGATTAGATAATAGCCATACTTGATATCCCATCATACTATGATATGATAATAGCCATACTTGATATCCCATCATACTATGATTAGATAATAGCCATACTTGATATCCCATCATACTATGATTAGATAATAGCCATACTTGATATCCCATCATACCATGATTAGATAATAGCCATACTTTATATACCATCATAATATGATTAGATAATAGCTATACTTGATATCCCATCATAATATGATTACCATACTCCATATCCAACCATATTATGCTTACATATTACCATACTCCATGCCCAACCACCTTGCAATAATTACATACTCCATGCCCCACCATGCAATAATTACATATACTCCATGCCCCACCTTGCAATAATTACATATTACCATACTCCATACCCCACCAATGCAATAATTACATATTACCATACTCCATGCCCCACCTTGCAATAATTACATATTACCATACTCCATGCCCCCCCACCTTGCAATAATTACATATAACCATACTCCAATGCCCCACCAATGCAATGATTACTTTTAACTGTAATCTATATCCCACCATGGTGTTCTATGATAGTATTCTAAGCTATATTTCTACAGACTTTGTTAAATACCTATTTGTTATAAATTTTTAATCTGGCATATAGACATTTTGACCCTAAGCGTAGGTGATTCTGATAAATGTCTCATCTCTCTCTCTCTACAGTTATCCGTTGTCCATTGCATCCCATCCCTGGCAATGCCAAAGTCCAAAACCAAACCTGCGACGATCTGGTCAATTCTGAGTGTACTTTCCTCTGCAACAACGGTTTTAGGCTGGTCGGCTCTCAGACGCGGACTTGTCAATGGGATGGCAGTTCAGAGCAAGGAAGTTGGTCAGGAGTAGAACCCGTATGTGAAGGTAAAAAAAACAAGAATCCAACCCCACACCCAACCCCACAGCAATCCCATGTACACCATGAACGATAAAGTTTGTTATTGAAATGTTTTGCTGGTTGTTATATCATAGACTGACTGCATGATTATTGTGTATATCCCATTCGGTAGCTTCTCGGGCACAGATTATCGGGTCAATAAATTACGTATCAATTTAATATTATCGAGTTTTGTGGAAAGCTCGTTAGTGGAGTTTATTACATCGTCATTAATGTAAATCAGTGAGTGAAAAGGATGAAACAAATAACATTACAATTTCCATTCATTTCGGTTTAAAGTGGAATGTGTGACCTGATTGATTCGAGAATGAAATGGCCCATTGCAGGAAACGAAAATAGTTTGTTAATCTACCCTTCTTCCTCTTTGCTCTCGATTTGGCTCGTGAAAACGAATGATGAATTTTAAGAGACATTGTGTTTGACCCTCAGCCATCACGTGTCCGCCATTCGAGGTGACCGATGGCCTCCACGTGCGAGGCTGTAACTTTGACGTGGATCAGGTTCCGTTCGGGAGCATCTGCACACTATTTTGCGAACCGGGCTACATGCAAGTGTTCGAAGGAATACAGATGAAGTGCTCTGAGAATGGAACTTGGCAGGGCGAAAACTTGGAATGTGTTCGTAAGTATTGTAGAGAAACAAAAAAAAAAATCGCTCCGTGTAATAGAATAATGTATTAATATACCAAGGTAAATTAATTGTTCACATCCATCCCTTGATATCAAAAGGTTACTTCTGAATTATTTAATTACTTGCAGTCTGATTCAATGTCTTTGCATTCCCTCTCATTTTATCTATTGACTCTGTAAAATTTAATAATTGGTTTTTCGTTATCAGTTCTTACCATCCTTGAGGTTTGAAGTTACCTATTACTATATATTACAAAATTTTCATTTTTTTATACATTTTTTGTTATATACTTTTTTTAAACATTTTTTTACCCTTTTACCTCGCGAAGGTATTGAGTTGCCTATTAAAGAAAATAGGTTGAAGTTAAAGAAAATAGGTTGAAATTACCTCACTCATGGCAGCAAAAGTTTTGAGTTAACCCGGTAAACTTAGTAGTTCGTTTGACTTATTATTGCACCATTGGCATTTTTAAATAAGTTGTCCTTATCATCTCTGAACATTCTGGCAGCATTATTAAGTTTTACCTGGTACGAATACTTCTTTAATAGCAAGTTGTTTACATGAAATTAACCTTATGTCAACCTCTCCACAATAACATAAGTCATTCGTCAATGCCCTGTCGTGCCACACTGATATTTTTATCCTGTGTGGATCGATAATTCCTCTCAATTTGCCTTCACAGCTGTAGTCTGTGAAGCCCTCGCTTTAAAGCGAAACAGCTCTGTCCTCCCCGAGAGTTGCATCAACGGTACCAGAGCATTGGGCGTCTGCAGCTACTCGTGTGACAGTGGCTTTGCAATCGTCGGTCCCGAAAACAGGACTTGCTCTGCTAACGGAGTTTGGAATTACGATGACCAAGCGCCTACTTGCAAAGGTAATAGGGGAGTGATATGGTATTCACTGAAATAGTGTTCCAAATCTGAAAGCTGTGTTACTTAAAGCACATTTTCCATGTGGTACATAGGGTCCAGGCCAGGGGTTCCCTAACTGGGGTGCATGCCCCCCCAGGGGGTGCGTGAGTCCACCCCAGCAGGTTTGTGAGACGCTTCTGAAAGTCAAAACTAGAGTACTTTTTGTGGAACTAAAATCTGATATATCGTATAATATAGTAACGTACAAAAAGTCGTACCTATTGGCAAACTCTTTTCGCGTTCCATATGCATTTGTTGCCATAGTAGTACCATACCCTGCATGTGATAAAAAGCTGAATTATGAAACAGACACAGGCTGTTATGCGTTATTATAGTATAATAATGACAAGGGTCGTGTCTCAAAAAAGTTGGGGGTTGGCGGACAACAGGGGATTGGTGGGGGGGGGATAAAGTTAGGGAAACCCGCGTCTAGGCTTTGTTGTTGCTCAAGATTGCAAAGATCTGTTATGACGATAAATACGAGAGGCTGGGAAAAAAGTATCGATGCAGTTTCAATTCAAGCATGTTAGACTAATTTCTGATGCACTTCCTTTATCAGATGTGGAACCACCGACGTTTATCGATTGTCCAGAGGATCCTATCATTCAACGAAGTGAAGCCGTTTGTCTCTCACGAGTCATCTTGGATGTCTCGGAGCCGAGTGCACAGGATAATAGTGGTTATGTGACGGTAACCAAATCCTTACAAAACCCTTTTCCAAGTGGAAACTATTCTCTGGAATTTATAGCGAGAGATCCTGCTGGGTTAATCGCTGTCTGCCAAATTCCAGTTCAAGTTATAGGTAACCCAGTCAAACTTGTTTATATTGATTTGTTTAATTGTGGAATATCACTTCAGGTATTTTCCCATGACCCTCAGAGTCATTGTTTCCCTTCAGTCCTGGGGATTTTATACTGTTGTTGGAATTGAGGAATATGTCTTGTTTATCCACCACAAATGTGTGATCAGTCAGCGTACCGACAAAAAATGCCCAAAAAAAAGATGATTTATAGAAAATAGGCATCGTGAATTTATGGTCATCTATATTAAATAAAAGATTTCAGTCACCATAGTGAAAGACGAGACAAACGGAAATCATATCTACCGGAAGCGATATGGGGTACTTCCTTTCTTTGTGTGAAGTATTGTTTTTTTTTTTTCCTTTTTGTTTTTTTTACATTTTTTCAAATCATGTCTTTCCAGTCACATCGTGTCCCGAGGTTTTGCACAGGACAGTCGAGTCACTCTCGTGCGGTTCTCTGCTCGGTTCGGTGGCGACGTTCCGCTGCTCTCCCCACGAGCGACAGATCGGGGCACGAAATGCCACTTGCCAGGCAGATGGAACATGGAGTGCTCCACCTCCGACATGTGAAGGTAAGTGAAATTTTCTCATCCTCATAAAAATCCTCTCCTACTTTGTATGCCAGGTTTTGTTTTATATGGTAAAATTTCAATCATTCAAACACGTAAAGATGTATCTCTTTTCGTCGTCTAAGTTTCCCCGGTAGCATTTGTAAAACTGTGTTTCTAGTTAATGCTATTATTATAAGTTGCTGTTATAATTAGTTGCTGTTATGATTAGTTGCTGTTATTATTAGTTGCTGTTATTACTAGTTGCTGTTATTATTAGTTGCTGTTATTACTAGTTGCTGTTATTATTTAGTTGCTATTATTACTAGTTGCTGTTATTATTAGTTGCTGTTATTACTAGTTGCTGTTATTACTAGTTGCTGTTATTATTAGTTGTGTTATTACTAGTTGCTGTTATTACTAGTTGCTGTTATTACTAGTTGCTGCTATTACTAGTTGCTGTTATTAATACTAGTTGCTGTTATTATTTAGTTGCTTTTATTATTAGTTGCTGTTATTACTAGTTGCTGTTATTAATACTAGTTGCTGTTATTACTAGTTGCTGTTATTAATACTAGGTGCTGTTATTACTAGTTGCTGTTATTAATACTAGTTGCTGTTATTACTAGTTGCTGTTATTAATACTAGTTGCTGTTATTACTAGTTAATGCTTTTATTACTAGTTAATGCTGTTATTACTAGTTGCTGTAATTACTAGTTGCTGTTATTAATACTAGTTGCTGTTATTACTAGTTGCTGTTATTAATACTAGTTGCTGTTATTACTAGTTAATGCTTTTATTACTAGTTAATGCTGTTATTACTAGTTGCTGCGATTACTAGTTGCTGTTATTACTAGTTGCTGTTATTACTAGTTGCTGTTATTATTAGTTGCTATTATTACTAGTTGCTATTATTATTAGTTGCTTTTATTACTAGTTGCTGTTATTATTAGTTGCTGTTATTACTAGTTGCTGTTATTAATACTAGTTGCTGTTATTACTAGTTGCTGTTATTAATACTAGTTGCTGTTATTACTAGTTGCTTTTTCATTCCTGCTTTTCAGCTGTCTTCTGCCCTCCTCTGGTAGTTACCGGAGGTATAGTAATTGCTAACCAATGTCCTCACGAGTCTGCTGTCCCCGGTACTCAGTGTGAGGTCCTCTGTACCCTCAACAACCTCAGCCCGAGACGAATCGTGACGTGTTCCAACGAGGACGCGACCTGGAGGCTCCCCGACGGCACCAGTTACGACCCTGACTTTTGGACACCTCATTGCACCGGTTAGTGAGAGAATAAAAGAAAAACATAAACATAATTCTTTAATGGAGATAAAAGATTTCTGATTTTGTTTCGTTCGTCATTTAAAGTGAAACAATAGCTTTTCTGAATGTGGTGGATCCTGTGAAACAAGCAATAGCTCTGTTTCAGTTTATGTGGGAGGTACATTTTTGGTAGAATAATTTGAAAGAAAACTTGTATATTTAGTACCCATGCACCCACCGCCTCCTAATTCCCTCGACCTACCTTCCTCCCTCCCCCCCTCACTCATGATATTGCATCTCCCCCCCCCTCAAAAAGAATTCCCTAACATCATGATTTTTTACCCTCCTGGCTGACTGTTAAAATATGCAGTATATATATATAATATATATAAATGTCAATATATATAAATGATTATAATTATTTCAGATCAAACACCTCCGGTGATAACATGTCCACCTGATGTCATCTATAATCTACCCAACGACTCCAATGTGATGACAGTGACTTGGTCGTTACCGACCGCCACCGACAATCTCGGTAAGTAGTATGCGAAGCGAAGCCGACCGTCGTCATCACCACCGTAGGAAGGGAGAGAGACACTCGTAAAACAGAAACTTTCGAGCGAGTGTTTTTTTTCTCCTTCCTCGAAAGGGGTCGACGGAAGACTGGTAGGTGCCATGCCAGAAAAATTATTAATTAACTTTTCTTGTTTTCTAAAACTGTCTTTCTCAGTTCTGCAACTTCTTGTCTTTTCTAGTTTCTGTGCCTTTTTTGTTCTCTGGGGTGGTGGGGGTGGGGGGGTTCTTAAACATGCTGTTTTTTTCTTGTCCTATTTCATAAAGGAGAGTAGTAAATAATCCTCCATCCACAGAGGGAAATTATATTTTGTCTAAGAGAGGTGGTGAAATTCTAACTACAGACTAGAACATTGACAGCTAAAGGAACATTCAAGTAAATGTCTCAGGTTTTTAAGGATCAGTTAAAAAAAAAACAAGTAGATAATAAGCCCAAGTAAAGCTTTTCAAGGGCACATATGCCCAGATGACATTTTTTTTCCTCAATAAAATAGTTCTAAAATTGTCAGCCACCAGAATATCCCTGAAAATGTGCATCACAGCCATTTTTTTTCATGATGTTTTCCTAACACCAGTTCCTGTGCTATTCTTGCATGATGGGTTATTAAACGTTGATCTCATTTTTTGTCTGTTCCTTAAAGACACATCGGTTGATATTTCGGGGCCCACGGTACCAGTCGATCTGACAGTAGGAAGATACATCCAATCGTATGTAGCCACAGACAAAAATGGTAACACAGACCGGTGTACCTTCGCCGTAAAAATTGCTGGTGAGTAGCTGCATTGGTTAGGCTCATAGTATACTACCATTCAAATGAATGCTTCTTTATATTAAGCTATAATATATACATATATATAATATTATGCTATAATACTCGCATGGAAGTGGTGGGAAAGTGCCTATCAACCCTCCATCAGTTTTTGAGAAAGCGGTGAAAATGCTGAGAGGTACACTATTGTTCGGGTGAGACTTTTAATTGCAAAGGACCGCCTGCCTCATTAATTTTCTCTGAACATTTATCGAAAAGAATCGGCTTGTTTATATTTGCTGGTGTTTATATCCGTGATTGTCACAAGGGTCAAGTTTCAAATGAACTTCTGTTTTGGCACCATGGCAAAGGAAGGACTCTACTGGCAGCGGGGGGGGGGGGGAGGGCTGTGGGGCTGCAGCCAAGATGTAATCTTTCGTTCTCTTTCGTTGTACTGCAGAGATGATCCCCATTGCATGATATTTATTGATTCATCCTAGCTGAGCAGGAGCTGCTTGCAGTTGCTGCTAGTCGTCTTTTGATGCAGTGCCCCGGATAGGGTCCACAAAACCATCTCTTTATTTCAAAAATGTTTCCTTGTTAGGGTTATAGAGTTAAACCGTATTTCGCCATCGTCGATTCACTACTTCTGAAAACATTTTTTTTGTTTTTTTTTTCACTCTCTTCTTCGAGACTTTTTTTATCGGTTCTCTGCCTTTCACGTTGTTTTTTACATCTTTTCAAGATGTGACACCGCCTATGGTGAGTGATTGTCCCACTGGGGTCGTGGTCGTCCAGATTCAAGACATCCAGGACACTCTGAACTGGACCGAGCCGGTCTTCACGGACACGGACAGAGAGAACATTCGGGTAACCGTCAACCTTTTGCCGGGACTGCCGGCCTACAGCTTCGGAATGAAACACATACAGTACGAGGCCGTCGACGGGTCTTCGAATGTCGCAAAATGCGAATTTCATATCGACGTCATACCAGGTACGAAACTGTTAAATGGCAAATTATATATATAGTAATTATCTCAGGTGCTCAAGGTTTTTATATCTCACATTTATGTTTTTGGCAGTCCTCATGGGACAGATGCAGAATTTGAGGGGGGGGAAAGGAGGGGGTAGTGACCCCCCTCCCTATCAGTCTGGGTTACCGGGGTATTAAATCTTGAAGGGAGAAAACAAACTTGACTTTTAGACATTACGTAGTGCATTTTGAGGGCATATTTTGGCTGTTAAAATTAGATCTAAGAATTATGTACATATACAAGCAAGGTTGTCCTAATAACTGCTTAAAATCTTTTTGTGTGCATGGGCTTGAAAAGGGGGGGGGGGGTGGGGGATGTACACCCCTTCCTCTCTCCCTCCACCCAGATTTTTGTCTGTGATTGGCTGTAAAATGGATGCAGTTGAATAGAAATACATAAACTGGGTTAAACTGGTCGGTGATCTTTTATACTATGGGGAACAGGGTTTTTTTTTTGTGTATAAAGACATATTACCATAACTTTTTCGGTTAGTATATCAAATGCATGCAAGATAATCTGAGTTCACCATACACTACTCTCTAGCACACTGCAAGGATATTACAAAGTATCACATAATGGATATCTTAATCCATATTCTCTATGATTAACATCAGACTGTAATTCTTGTTGTATTTTACTCACCCACAACCTCAATCCTCAACCCCCCCCCCCAAAAGAAACCCTTCCCCTTTCCCCAATCTTATCTTATCTGGTCATACCTGTGGTATAAAAACTTGATCTTGATTGAGACAATATTGCCAAAAGGAGATTTCCTGGGAAGCGACAATTTAATCTGCCTGCCTTCTCCTTTCTTCTTACAGTGAGAGATGGTTGTAAACAACTTGACAAACCTCTGTACGGTGGTCTTACATGCACCCACCAAAAAACCATCTGCACTGTGACTTGCAATGCAGGGTATGCACTTCCACGGAATCATGATGCTATATTTACGTGCAATAACGGTGTTTGGAATAATCGAGCAAATATTATGACGCCAAATTGTGCAGGTAAGACACCCAACCAAAAAAAGATTTAAAGAAATGATGAATATATAAACTAATAAACTAATAAGTATTGTATATATATGTCAGACCCTCCTGAACAAACGCCCGGAACTCATATCGAAGTGCCGCCACAAAAACAAGTTCCACATAAACAACTCCAGCCCAACCACCGAACACCGCCAAAGGAACCACACACGACGGGTAATCCAACCAACAGAATGCAGACAAAGGAGCAGATGCAGACAAAGGAACAATACTCCGATAATCCTATAACCCCCAGTAATCCCAACGATGAGTCTATATATTCCAGGAATATAACTTGAAGCTAACAGTTGTCTGATGATCGCTCAACACGTGAAACTCTGAGTAACAACTACTAGTGTTCCAATAGTCTCAACTAGTCTCAACATAAGATATATATATATATATATATATATATATATATATATATATATATATATATATATATATATATATATATATATATATATATATATATATATATATATATATAATATATATATATATAGGGGGGGGTGCATGGGGTTGAGCACAGCATGGTGAGGGAATCGGGTGAGTATGTGTATATTGCCCACATCAGAAATCTTCGGGTACTTGGCTTCGAGGGGTAAGTAAATATAGCCCCAATGTAGCCACGCCCTCTGATCTCAAGGTCAAAAAGAATTTAACACCCAAGAATTTATAAGTTATAACTAGTAAAAACAGAGGCATAGGATCAGTGTGAAAAAGTGGGGCTGGTCACCACTTTGAGGGGCATTTTGTATATAATAACTATTTTGTTTGCAAAATGGGCACTTTTGTCATTTTTCGTTGGAAAAGCTGGGCTGACATATGCTCCCAGAACCCCACTACTGTCCCACCCCCATGGGTGAAAGTAGCTCATTTTGTGAGACTTTCATCCCCAAAAATACAACCATGTGACTTTTCATAATTGTCAGGTCACTCAGGTGGGGGACCAAAGTTGTCTCAGGGAAACCCCACCCCCCCCCATGCATAGATATTTCTGTTCGATCTGTACCTTCCTATCCCTTTCTTGTACCATCATTATTTATATATATATACAGTACATTCCCTAAAGGCCTCATGGACTCAGACTTGGCTTGGACCCGGACCCTTCTGGACTCGGACTCGGGTCAGGTGGACTCGCTAGGGACCCTGCGTGTTTCCTCCCCAGCTTTCATTGGTTACATGTAATGTCACAGTATTAATACCTTCATAGAACTGTTAACATGTTCCAAAAGACAAAAAAAATTAGGTCTAGGTTTCATTTAAACTGAATAAATTTTTTTTTGGGGCTCTTTTCTTTCCAATGCCTGGGATTCATTTTCTATCTCCTTATGTTTGGTAACCACAGAAGTTACAAGAAGAATGAGCCGTATGGATGTGATGCAGTTTAGTTTGGCAAGTTCAACGTGTTCTGGAAACGAGGATGCAATGAAAGTAAAGTTTATGGAAATCTTGCAGGATTCAATTTTTATGGTAAGTTTTCAATGGATGGTGAGGGGGGTGAGGGGGGGGACGCTGAATAATTGAGGTATATGATAATGATAACTATCATAAACAACTTCACCAAGCAGAGATATCACAGAATTTCGTCGATACCTTCACACGCAAGGCTGAAGACTTGAGCAAGTTTAAACATGAAATCATGGGCGCCATACGTGCTTCAAGTTTTATCAGTTTCTCTTTATTTTATTACATTGTTTTAGTTTTTGTGAATGGAGATCGGTTTTGCAAATGCTGAATCTAAAATATTGAAGTACTTGGTATTTAAGTGTCAACACTGTGAGCAGTCTACCTGGAAAAGTTTGAAAAGGTGAAGCAGAGTGGGAGACAGTCACTGGTTTCAGTTCCTAGTCTTCACCGTGACATCACACATTTACAAAATGGCAGCCTCTTGCCACAGACCCCCACCCAGACCCCCACCCACCCCTGTCCTTTAAACTGCTAGGATTTCTCTCAAATAGAACAAAATGTTTCTTAGCTGTTTTAGGGGGAATCACTATCATATAAGCTAAAGATGGTAGTTGGGTTTGTGTTAAACTTTCCTTTGTAGTTGACCTTTAAAGGGTGTGAAGACTCGCGCCCAAAGAAACGTCTCATGCCGGTAATCTGAACGGGTTTCGAATGAGGTGTAACAGAAGTGTTAGACACCACCATAGATCCCAGAAAATACACACACAGCTTGCTACCGTCGGTAATTAGACACTAGTGTACAGTCAATACATACAGCTACGGTCAATACCCACAACACAGTGTACATAGCAGCAATGAACATCTCAGGTGTAGATAAAAGATAACAAGGTATCACGTTTCATTACTGTCTGCATTTTGTAGCGACAAGAAGAAAACGTCATTTGCAAGCAACGGAAGTTAACTTTTTCAGAGCGCAGCACGCGGCTTGGGGCGAGTCTTCAATGCCTCTAAGTTGGTAGTGCTATATTGACTGTCTCACACACTTAAAGGCAGCAGTCTGCATTCTAATTCAACATTTGAGGCGTAAAACGATGTCGATGTGATTAAAGGAGAAGTACAAATGTTTTAACCTTTTTTGTTTCTATTAAAGCTAGAACTCACTTTCATCAGTCAGTATAAAGGTTGCAAAATCATTTTGATGTCATGGTAATGGTAAAACTGCAATCAAGATTCTGGCATGACTAAAATAAAGTCTTGTAATTCAGGACTAGGGTTGGCTACATCAGTCTGGATAAATATTGCAATCATTATTTTTGATTAATTTTTTATTTTTTATTATGTCAATTAATACAGGAATACTGCAATCAAGATTCAGGCATGTTCTGCAAGATGGACAGCCTGCAAGTAGAATGCGGTGAAGAAACACGAAAGAAGAGGGCGGCAGACGTTACTGGCAACCAAGCCAATATCACCTTTGTCATTCATGCGTTCAGGTCAGAAAGAAATAAAATAATAATTTAAAGATGACTTTAGAGCTTTACTAAAGAAAGAGACAAATTAAATTTATTTCTTGGACCACTATGCATCCATCATACCATGTTAATTTTTAATTATATTTTGTCTCTACCAAAAAAATGACACTTTTAATTTACGGTGGCCATGATGACCTAGCTTTAACACACGGGTATCGGTCAGTTCTTCCGGAATAAGACAAAATGTGGTAGGAATGCATGACAATTGTTTTTTTGCAGTCTCAAATGTTAGAAATGTTTACAATTCTTTTTTCAAATTTGTCATGGTTTTAGCGGTGATGGAGCTATTTTGGAGCTGAAAGAATTTTTTTTTTTTTTAACATGCTTCCTTTGTTATTTTTTGGCCTCTCATTGTTGCCTGGTATGAAAGCTGGGGTATGATCCCAGATTCCATGGTATCCAAGTAACCATGACAATCTAACTGACACCCACCTGTAAAGAAATGGTTATACAGGGATTACCAAACCCACAAGTGGCTGGTTAGCTCAGTTGGCAGAGCATAAGACTCGTAATCCTGGGGGCCATCTGGGTTTCGAATCTCATTCTAGGCATCAGTCTCTTTTGCCCTGGCAGAATGGATAACACGTTATATAGTCTTGTACTTATTCTTCACTTTGGTAGTGAACTGGTAACTGGTAACTTTCCCTTGACTGTACTCGGTTTACACCCAGGACAGACCTTCATGGATGGGTATTCCAGGGCTTCAAGGTGGAGTGATCAAATTCTTTCTCGATGGAATGTATAAAAAAATTACCTGGACTGAACGATACCCTTTGTGCATGGCACTGGACTTTTGGTGTCAGTATAAAGTGATGCAAAGACTTTTTTCTTAATGTGCAGGCATGAGCTTTTTCCGCGAATTCGCGGAATTTCCGTGATTTCTTTTCTACCTCTGGGACAAAAACTATTATCCTAACACACTGTAGCATACACAAACTGGAGCCTGTACCGCAATTTTTTGCAAAGTTCCGTGATTTTTATTTTACCCCATTCTAATCCCTGAATGTGAATAAAACAATTTATTTATAGAAAATTTTCATCATAATACATCAATTTTCTACACTTATTTTCATTGCTCCAGCAACTCTACACTGGATACTTTTGAAAGCGCCCTCAACCTGTCCGTGTCTGCCTTCTTTGGGCCCTCCAACCCGATCATTGAGCTCGCTAACGGATTCAGAGCTGAATTGGTTCCGGAGCAGTCCATGCAGGGTATGCCATTGGTTAATTGTACGGCAGGAGAAGAGCCATTCGAATTGACCTGCTGTAAGTGTCCCATCTTTCTTATGCTGCCTCTTGTTTTCTCACGTAATTGAATATATCTGCCATTTATCGCTTTGATATTGGTGTAAAGAGTATATTGCTAACATACATGCAAATTGGTTCATGTTAGGGTCTCATTTTTACTTTGCATTGTAAGAAACAAGACATGTGTATTTTTTTATTTCTTAATGCGACATGCTCAGTGATTAACCTCCGCCACGTATCACGATCTTGCGCAAGGTTTATTGCTTCCTCAAAATTGTTAATGTTAACGTCCTTAAATTATGACTTTATTTTTCCAAGCAAGGTAGTCACGGGCCTTCCTACTGGTTTAGCAGTATGTCTCAATGCTTCTCTTAAAGCAACCTTTGCTGGAGCGTCCTCCTGGAGTATTGCTACATGACCGAAAAATCTTAAGTTTCTATGTGCGACTATGGATGACCAAGGTGTTTGGTTGGTTTCATTGTAGAGCTCATCGTTTGATAACCAACTGTTATTGGTCCGGCTAATGTTGAGAATATTACAAAGTAGTCTCCTTTGAAAAGTGTCAATTTTGCGATCAATCCTTCGTTGTGCCCCACAGTTCGCAAATGTACAAAAAAATGCTCTTTAATAAAGCCTCGAAAATCCTAAGCTTAATGTTTCGGCTTATGTTTTTGCTTTTGAAAATACTTGACACTGTGCTGAAAGCACCGTTGGTTATACCAATTCTTCGGTTAATATCTTCTTCGGTCTCCAGCAAGCTTCCAACATATATACCTTACTTATGGTTGGTGAAATAGCTTTCCATCTGAAGGGGGGGGGGGGGGGTGGTGGTGGGTAAATACTTTAATTTGAGTGTAAATCACAAAGTTACTTCAAACCTTTTCAACAAAATGGATCTTCTGTTCAGTCTATGACCACAACATCCAGTCTTGTTTAAAGATTTTTTTCCTACAAAAGTTCCAGTTTAGTAATTTGTTTGCAACAGAAAAGGGCAATTTTCAATTATGAAAATCGAAAAGTGTACTCCCCTTTTCTTTTTCTTTTTTTATACCACAAAGGGGCACTTCATATACGTGACTTTTAAGGTTAATTTGCACTAAAACTGAGAAACACAACCCCCACGCATCCCTCTTCCATCCTTGGTCCTGCCCCATCCGGCACATGACGAACTTGTACTTGATAATAGCATTTGCTACCACAAGGGTGACAGAAAGGTCAGAGCAAAGAGAAGTCTGAAGAGAAAGTTGGAGACATTGCCTCCTTCAGAATGTTCTTCTAATTTCTATGTATGTATTTTAGATCCTCCTGCAAGCAGGAACTCACGAAGAAGCCTCATTGGCTTATCAAAGCCGCAAGCAGATCAAAGTCAGTCTCTTTCATTCATATTTAACACTTTATCATTTATCCTCATCTTTTGTGTCCATAGTATCGTGTCCTCCTGGGACTTTCTTCCGTATGAGGTTGCAGAGGTGTATCCCATGTCCCATCGGACATTATCAGGACATGATGGGACAGACTAGTTGTAAAATGTGTGTCGACGGCTCGTCCACTGCAGCGACTGGCACTCCCCATTCCAGATACTGTAGACGTGAGTATATATTGTTATTAAAGGCATTGAAGACTCACACCAAACCGCATGCCGCGCTCTGGAAAGTTAACCCCCCCCCTCACCCCCTATTTTTGACCTGCTAAAATAATCGTTAGAAGGATTCAAAAGTACCCTCCTGGAGGTTCTGATTCTGCTGACTCAATGCCGGACACAGAGAAGAAGAAGAAGGATTTTAAATTTGACCGTTTGACCTTTTCAAGAGGAACGATGGCTCAGAGTGCAGCAGTAAAATACTTCTTGGAAGTTCTGTGTTTGAGTGACCATGATTGGTTTTTTCTAGCATATTTGAGAGCAAATACTGATTTTATCTTTAATTATCGAGAGACTAGCAAACTGCGACGATCTTAGTCGTTTTTACTACTCGTGTCTTTCTCTTCTGCTGTTTAATTTCAGACCAATGTCAACCTGGTGAATATTCACATACTGGTCTTCAACATTGCCTTCTCTGTCCTGAAAATATGTACCAACCATCTCCTGGAAGCTTAGGCTGCCTGCCCTGCCCCGAGGGAACCTTCAGTGACAGAAAGGGATCATCGTATGCATCGTCATGTAGAGGTCAGTGAACAGTCATATAATAATAGTCTTGTGTAGTTTTATTTCCCAATACATAATAATACTAATAATAAATGCAAATTTATATAAACCAATGCTCAGTGGCGTTAGTGCTCAGGGAAGGCAGTCAAAAATAGATGTGTTTTGAGTCTGTTTTTGAAAATGTTAACGTTGGGTGCCGACTTGATGTGCAGTGGAAGTGAGTTCCAAAGAGTAGGAGCAGCATTAGAGAATGATCGTTGACCAGATTACTTGAGTTTCCACTTAGGTACGTGGAGCAGTAGCTGATTTGAGGATCGGAGAGAGCAGGTAGTGGTCTTCCGACTGATCATGCTACTACATATCAACATATCTCCTGTATAATCTGACCAGAGAGATTGATCAATACCAGAACAGGATCATCAAACACATTGTCATATAGAAGTGAATGTACTGTCATATACAAGTCATGTGTAGTGTCTTACACATATCGACTATCTCCTGGTAGTTTAGGCTGTTTGTTTTGACCAGAGAGAAGTATCAATACCAGAACAGGATCAACTTACACATTGTCACATAGAGGTGAATGTACTGTCATATACTAGTCTTGAGTGGTTTGGTTGCCCAATACATATCAACCATCTCTTGGTAGTTTAGGCTGTTTGTTCTGACCAGAGAGAATGATCAATACCAGAACAGGATGATGTTTCACATTGTCATATAGAGGTGAATGTACTGTAATATGCTAGTCTTGTGTAGTTTGGTTGCCCAATACATATCAACCATCTCCTGGAATCAGCTGTTTGTTCTGACCAGAGAGAATGATCAATACCAGAACAGGATGATGTTTCACATTGTCATATAGAGATACTGTAATATGCTAGTCTTGTGTAGTTTGGTTGCCCAAGACATATCAATAGAAGTCATATGTTATATGCTAGTCTAGTCCAGTGTACAATCATACACTAATTTATCTAGCACTTGGGTATATTGTTTTCTTCCCAATACATACCAGCCAGCATTTCTGGCAGATAACAAGATGAATTTACAACTCGTTTTTAAGTTCAATTTTGTTTTTGGACACTGACAGTGATATTAAGGATCCTGCATACTTTTGAAAGCACAAAAGAGAGACCAGTGCAATATAGTATTAATAATTTTAATGATAATTCCAATATGATGACATTAAAAGCAAAATAATAGAAATAAACTAAAAGCGAAAGAAAAGGAGCAAATAGAGACAAAAAAAAGTGAAGATAAATTATTCCATGACTGTTGAGGAGCTTTTTTGGGGAGGATTTAAAGATAGAAACTAATTGATGATATCTGGTTTACTTTCTCTCTATGAAGGCTTAGAACCTGATATTCCCATGACAACAGGGATAGATACTACTACTCTATCAACCACGACAGCGACGACAACTGCGACTACTGTGGCCAGCTCAAAGGAGATTACTAATTCAGGTTGGTTCGATGATGTTTAAAACAATAGGACATCTCAACGTTTCTGTCCCGTCACCCTAATTAGCTGCAGCACTCTTAATGAAGTGACCGGAAGGATCTAGTGGAATTAATTGCTCTGCTCTGTCCAACTGTTGCATATTTCATAATTTTTTCTTCTTTTAATCACATGAACATTAATTCATCGAAACTATAAAGTGTGACCTCTGGTTTTCAGTTTCAATTTTATTTTCTTTGTATGGTTTTATCCTCATAGAGTTGTTTGAGACTGGTAACGTCGATTAACGCAATATATACAAAAACAAAACGATTGCATTGATTATATGTAAGCGACCGATTGATTGATAGGTTTTATATAACTAAGAAGAAACCAGAGAGTTTGAAAAGGATTAATGAAAATAATTAAAAGAGCAAAAATGTGACTCAGTGAAGTGAATTGAAATGTGGAGAAAGGCATAAGCACTTGCACACATATAGAGTTAACATATAATATATTCCGAAAGGTTTCCTTTATCTTAAGAGCCAAAAGTTTGTAGAAAGTTTCTAGTTGTTACAGCTATATCAACCTTTCCTGCGTAGAAAGATTTGTGACGTGATGTAATTCCTTCAGTTAGGATTTTTTGAGATGATCCAACTCCTTGCTTCCCCCCACACCCCCCCCTCCCCCTAGTCCCTCTCTACTCAGTAAAGATCCATGGATATCTTCATATTTTCCAATGTTAGTTTAACAATGTTTAACAAGGAATTCAGCCTTGAGGGAAATTTTTAGATGTATGTTCAAACATGGTGACTTACATAGTTTTTACATAGCATTTGAGTAGTTCTTACATTGTTTTACATAGCGTGTTTTATTTTTTATTTTTTTGGTGGGTTTGAAACTTACAGTTGTTGACATGACAACTACTACAACCAAGCAAATCCCTACCAAGAAGCAACAACCACCTGACGAAAAGGATAAAACAGAGAAACCGACCAAGAAGACAGAAGAAAAAGAAGGCAAAGGACCGGGAAAGAAAGCGGCCGCTACGGGAGGAGATGGTAAAGGAAAGAAAGTTTGGATGTGGTTAGTGATTGGTGTCGCAGCCCTTCTTGGATTCCTGTGTTTGTTGCTGCTGGTCGCCTATATCAGCAGGTAAAGTTTAAAGTTAAACTTAAAAATCTTTGAAATTTATCAAAGTAGTGTAAAAGTATGTTGGTCTGACGTTTCGATCCTAGCAGGATCTTCTTCAAAGGCTAAATGACAAGTAACAGTAACAGAAGGGACAAAAACACGCACAGAATACAGACAGGTAATAATGAGCATGGTGAACACAAAGAGATAGATGTAAGGGGATTAGTAGACAAGGGATGGAGAGAAGAAAGAAACCAACAGGGAAGAGGAGGGGTAGGAGATAAACAGTGGAGGGACAAAGAGAGGATTAAGGGTAGGGAGTCGGGAATAAACTGGAGAAGGACAAGGACAGAAAGGTGTGGAGAAAAAGGGGTGGAAGAGAGCTATGAGAAGAGGAGTGATGTGAGGGGGCGGAACAAGGGGAGAAGGAGGGGGGGACAGATGAAAAGTTAGTCATGTCCTTCCTGAATGTTGAGCCCATGAGGTTGAATGGTGCGAAGGCGTTGCATTCAGAGCTGTTACAATCGTGTAGTGGAAACTGTAAATTGATTTCTATAACCAAAGCTACTGTACCATATGAGTAGCAGGTTTGTCCATGTAGCAGCCATATACTTGCTGATCCGTATCTCCATGTTTCTACAGAGTGTCTAAATCAACAAGTAAATTAAAAAGTGAGCATTTGCATTGGGATAAAGTAACCATGGCTGTAATATCAGAGTAGCAGATTTAACTGTAGCAGCCATATACTTGCTGATCCATATCTTCATGTTTCTACTTAAAAGCTTTGATAGTTATCAATATGACCAAAGCTACTGTACCATATGAGTAGCAGGTTTGTCCATGTAGCAGCCGTATACTTGCTGATCCGTATCTCCATGTTTCTACAGAGTGTCTAAATCAACAATTAAATTAAAAAGTGAGCATTTGCATTGGGATTAAGTAACCATGGCTGTAATATCAGAGTAGCAGATTTAACTGTAGCAGCCATATACTTGCTGATCCATATCTTCATGTTTCTACTTAAAAGCTTTGATAGTTATCAAAGCTGTTACAATCGTGTATTTGAAACTGTAAATTGATTTCTATAATCAAAGCTGCTATATCAGAGTAGCAGGTTTGTCCATGTAGCAGCCATATACTTGCTGATCTGTATCTCCATGTTTCTACCCCGATTGTCTAAATCAACAAATAAATTAAAAAGTGAGTATTTGCATTGGGATTAAGTAACCATGGCTGTAATATAAGAGTAGCTGTCACCCACAAAAAGTAAGCAAGTGGCAATGCGACACATTCGCCTAGCGGCTACCCAAAAAGATAATATGCAATGTAAAATAATACTCCAACCAACTAATGATACAGAACAAGTTTTATAAATTCAACTTCTTAAGTGATCATGTATTTATTGAGGAGGAACTTTCTCCTTAAAAGAAAAAAGAAACAAAAAAATTAAAGGTTACAAAGTTCTGTAATATTGCTTTATTACATTACTGCTTAAGGACACATATGAGTTTGAATACTTAGATACAACGTATTGCTTTGGCGCAATCTTTACCCCGTGATGACATATACTAAATTTAATTTAACTCCTGAAAAGTTTAAGACTTTCCAATGTTGCGATATCCCTGGATCTCTCTCAATTGTGAGAGAGCAAACTGGTACGTGTCAATTCAGCCTTAATAAATATAATTACCAGATATTCTTTTCTCTACAATAGAGTGACGTTACATCTTCTAGATTGAAGAGCTTTCCCACCTTTATATCACGGAATTCTACTTAAACATATATCTTTTAAAAATACGAATTCTGAATTGTCCCTATGACGAATATTGCCTAAATGATGTTGACAATACTTGTTGACATGCGGTCGCTGACATTAGGTTGTGGTAGGTGTTACAGTCGAAGTAGGTGCAAAAACTATCCTCAAACAGAGCTTCAGGTCTTCAACCCATGTGAGGAGAGTGGCAAATGGTGCCAGTTCTTAAACTGTCAGACGAGCTCTGCAATACAGCTATATTTTGTCCGGTCAGGTGATGTACTTTCATTCCAACTCTGCCGACAAGCTGCCGTATCCTGAACACTACCTATTGTATGAGTCTGGAGTCTCCAGGGAATAATTGAGCTTTCACAGTTAAATGCCAGTCATAAATTATAGTATGCCAGCCCAGGCTTCAATACAGGTATCCTTTAGGATCCTGTGCCCCATAATATGAAAAATCACAATACTTTAGCTCCGTCTTTTTCAGCGAAGAGACATAGCATGACTCAATCCGATGGTGGTATTTTGGAGAGTGAATAAAAATCTTATCCAACACTCACTTCACTGGCTGGATGTGATGTCTCGCATAATTACTAGTGTAACAATTAGCATCACCTGGCAATACAATACATTGTCATCTTGACTATGTCCTGCCCTGGTAGGTTTCTTTTGTGTGCACTAGCTATGCTATGCTACCCTGTACCTTTGTATTATCTTAACTATGCCCTGACCTGGTGATGTTTCTTTTGTATATACTCAAACTATCTTAAGATTATGCTACCCTGTACTTTTGTAGTGAATAGAGGGATTAGGGTTTATGTAAATCGTCCTACATCCCTGGACACTACTTTCCATCAACAACAACCAGGGTTGACTAAAAGTAAAAGTTACTTGACAAACTTTCTAAAATAAACAGCTGACAGATTGACTTCTTCTGTCATAAAAAATTCAAATTAACTAAATTCTACTATTCTAATGTGACAGTAGCAGATTTTACTGTAGCAGCCATACTTGCTGATCCATATCTCCATGTTACTACCCCGATTGTCTAAATCAACAATTAAATTAAAAAGTGAACATTTGCATTGGGATTAAGTAACCATGGCTGTAATATAAGAGTAGCAGATTTATTTGTAGTCACCATACTTGATAATCTGTATCTTCAGGTATCCACCGATTGTCTATATCAACAAGTAAGTTATAAAGTGATTAGCAGATATATCTTTGTGGCAGCCGCATTTGTTGTTACTCATTGCCTGTGTCAGCAAAGTCAGCTTAAAAGTTAAGCTCTTGACAAAAGCCAGATCTGTTATCTGAATAGCAGAATGTCGATGTAGCATATTGGTCACCGTTTAGTATCGTCATATCGCCACTGATTACCGACATTAGAAAAGAAAGTCGACAGTGGAACACGACTCCTTTTTATTTCCTTTGTATTTAAAAATGATAGCTTTTTGTTTGCTAAGTAAGTATAAAATTCTAATCAAAATTGCAGAAAATTGGCAGAGAGGTTTTCAAGACCCTTTTTCATTTCTTTTAAATTTTTTTTATAGTGGAAATTTAATACTGCCATTGTCAAAAATCTTTTTTTTTTTCCTTTTCTTTTGTTCTTTTATTTGGTGTTGTTTAAACCCTTCTTTGGTCAAAACACTTTCTCTGCTGTTGCCAGCTAACTTTCAAAGAGAACTAACTAAATCATTTTCTTTTACAAAACAGAAAAATGCAAACAGGTCTCTGCCCTCAATGCAGAAAATGTGCAAAAAAAAGCAAAAAAAATTATTAATCAGACTTTATTTTTATCCATTTCTTTAGCATTGATATCTCTGTAACAATTTCACACAACACTCTTTAATCTCTATTATTTTATAATTTATTTTGATAATTTTATAAGCTATCTCTTGTAAGTACGTTCGGTTCACTTTCCCTATCGTCAGTGCAAATCGAGATACAGAGCTTTTCACATACTGAATTTGTTTTAAAACTTTTGAATTTTATTAGAAAAAGACAGTGGGCTGGACACAGACGGCTGTATCACTCCGAACAGCCATTCGGTGGGAACGAATTTGAAAACGGTAAGTGATGTCACGTCTGCTTTGCTTCGGCCATATCCATATGTTCAATTCATGCTAAACATTCTGCCAGAATGTTATATAGGGATGGACGGAAGGTATTCCTAAGGTTTCCAAGGTTTCACCGTGCAAATTAATTTCCTAAGATAAATCGATGTTTTTTCTCGTTTCTTCATATTTTGTACGACGTATCAGAATGTTATATAGGGATGGACGGAAGGTATTCCTAAGGTTTCCAAGGTTTCACCGTGCAAATTAATTTCCTAAGATAAATCGATTTTTTTTTTTCATCTTCATATTTTGTACGACGTATCAGAATGTTATAGGGATGGACGGAAGGTATTCCTAAGGTTTCCAAGGTTTCACCGTGCAAATTAATTTCCTAAGATAAATCGATTTTTTTTTCTTATTTCTTCATATTTTGTACGACGTATCAGAATGTTATATAGGGATGGACAGAAGGTATTAATAAGGTTTCCAAGGTTTCATGGCACACCGTGCAAATTAATTTCCCAAGATAAATCAAGTTTTTGTTTCTTCATATTTCGTACGACGTATCCGTTTGAATGATAATATTGAAAATGAAAGAAGTATAACTCTGTTCCTTTGTTCATTCACTAATTTGTTCATTTATTTATTTGACTAATTTATTTATGTTGTTATTCCTTGATGCAGTGGCGTAGGAAGGTACTTTTGAGTGGGGGGGCTGAAGACTGATGGCCGGCCTGGGGGAGGGGTCTAAGGGGAATTTTTTGGCCTTTCCTGGTGGCCTCAGATGCAATTTGGTGCAATGTAGCACACTTCAACACCCACTCCATTTTGTAAAAACTTTTGCATTTTCACCTGGCCTTAGATGCAATTTGGTGCTCCAAATGAGATTTTTTTCTCATTTGGAAATGAAAAAGGGGTTTTCTGACTTGCGAAGCGGGGGGGGCGGAATGATACTTCCGCCCCTCCATATTTTTCACTGGGGGGACTGGCACCCCCCAGCCCCCCCCGGTTCCTACGCAATTGCCTTGATGTATTGATTTATCGATCTATTTATCAATTTTCTTTCTAGATCACAATATGTATGAGACCCCTCACAAGTCACTAGAACCCGAAGTATCTGGCAGTGTGGTTGCCTTTCAGAATCCGGCCTTTGCAGAGGTTGATCTCTGATAAAATTTGTAGTATTATTCTTTCATATTAAGAGATCAATTTTTTTGGAGGCTGTTCATTGTCTCATCTGTAAATTGTTGTTGCTAGGTGACACAAATTGTTGTTAATAGGTGATACAAACTTAATATCCAGTACTGTAAAGTCAGCCTTCCTTAAAACATTTTATATATTTTTATAACGTTTTTTGTCGTTGTTTTCCCATTTTTTGCATTCTTTATTTTTTGCTATTTGACCAATCATGAATTTCAATTAAAAAAAAAAATCGGTTTTGACGAAATATATCAGCAGTTTTAAAGTTAAAAAAGCAAAAATCAATACAAAAAGTTTCTTTTGATAATGATAAGTTTTACTTGGACTTACAGTATATTCCAGTGCTTTCTTGTTTAATGCGGGATGTATATATTTATAGAAGTAAATATACGGATGACTGCTCTTAATTTCTCTTTCGTGGTTTTGCTGTTTTTATGGTTCTTATTTCGATTTACTTTTGATGAAAAATTACTGCATAAGAGATGAATTATTATTCTCATGACGTTTCTGTGATTGTATCACACTTGTAATACCTTTGGGTATTTTGAGTATATATATTTACTAACTTTGATAAATTTAGCTGTGATATATTACGAGGTACACTCAAATGCAATGTGCAACGTGGTGTACCTTAGAGCAGGGGTGGACTGCCAGTCCTTGGATGGATATACAATATGCATCCAGTCATTGGGCCTTCAACATTTAAAGGATTTGCTTATACTCCTATAGCAAAATATTACACTGTATATGAAATCAAAGCTCTACTTGTATACTATTCATTTTATTAATGTGCAGCAGTATCTTATTGCAAACAGGCTAATATGCAAACTGCCCCCTCCCCCTCCCCCCCACCACCCCCAAAGTATACATATTTCATGTTTTGCCTTTGGTCATCACTAAAATTTGGTTTCATTCCGACTTAGAAGAAATGCATTGCTCCTATATTGTACAGCTTCTCAAATCGTACTTAAAAGGGATTTGTAAGACTTGCTGGCAACACAGAAACTTTGTATAGACTTTAATACAGAGTATCTTGTATTCCTTCCCCCCACGTGGGCCTTATAATTACTTGTTTGGACGATTCAGATGTTAAACCTAAACCTATCACAACCCAAAGTTGGATTAATCATGCCGCTCCCAGAATTGCAATAAAAAAAAACACCGGGTCAGTTTTCTCGCAGGCAGACAAAAATATGTCGGTCTCGGTCGTTGACAAATCCTAAGGGAGTGTGGATGGATATCGTCACACTCACAATCTGTACGGTGCAAGAATATTTTATGTTCTCAGTAGTTATTAGGGATAACGCTGCTGAAAGAAATCAAATTCAGGAATTTTTATTCCATTTCAAATTGTCCCCATATAAAGAGCAAATTGGGAACTTTGAATAAAAAGGACGGTTATATTCCATCTTTTGCTCCATTACCTTTTGTCACAGATTTTTTGGTGTTTGTAGATATATTTCAATTTAGCAGTTTCTTTTCTTTTTTTTATCTTCCCTTTTACATTTGATTAAATTTGTGCTTTCATTAGAACAGATGTGGCATAGTCATCAAATCTTGGACAAGACGAGAGTGGACAAGACCGCACTGTCTGTCCCTTATTAAAGTGCGACAAACTTGATGACATATTCTCAAATGGAGGTGTTCTTTTGCCTTTGTATTAAAGATGAGGACACTGAACCTAAAAAACAAAAAAAACAGGACAAAATGGTTTTTCTTGCTTCAAACTCCTTGGTACCTTCATTTTACTGACTGAACTAGAAACAAATTATTAATAAAACAACGTAATCCTTCCAAGTTGCTCCACAGTTGCATGGGTAGAAGGAGGTTGGGGGGGGGGAGGTAAAAGTGATTGAAGGCTTTTACAAGAAATTTGAATGATCAGTTATCACCCTTCATAGTAAATTCAAGTGTTAAACTCATCCGCCCACCCCTTCTCTGGTTCACATCATCCATTGCTCTATGGGAAATGTTCTTTTTTGTAGCTATATTAGTTGGCGATATTGGTTCTTCCTTTCATTTTCCTTCCAATATAATGTTTTATTTTTCAATTTTATGGCCTATCTTTGATCATAAAATTGAAGTCAAGAAACTAAAAAAAAAAAAAACTAACCATCTGGAATTTGACATTCAAGCATTCAAAATATGGAAACAATATATCTTTTACATTTAATAAAGTTGATGCAAATTAGGATATGAATATCATAAATAGTTTGGTTTTCATTATAACATATTCATTAATATTGATATAATCTCTTGGTCTCATAGGCAAACAGACAGAATATTGTGGGAAAATATGGAGGTCTGTTAGGCTTGCAACCTTTTCATGCAACTTTGTCAAATAAAATTTTGATACTGATTCAACATAATTTGTATTTTGACTGATTGATTGATTTGTTTATATATATATATATAGATATATATATATATATATATATATATATATATATGTTGTTTCATTGTTCCCTTTGTCAGACTTATTGCATCTTTTCTTTATGTGTTCCTTACGTTTGCTTGAAAGCAGTAACAATGGGGAAAGGGTGGGGTGGGCTGGAAGATAAAGTCGTAGCAAGTGCCATGTCCCATCTCATTTTTTTTTTTTTTTTGATCTGGAAATGCCTAAAACCAAAACGTGACAAAATTATAGGACTTTTGGAGCAAACCAAAGTCAATTTTTTTTTTCCGTCGGATATAAGTGGCAAACTTACTGACCTGTAATTGAAAACTAGTAATAGATTAAATAATGAATAATTAGTTACTTTGCTTACCTGCACTGGAGGTATAGCCCCCCCCCCCCCCCCGCTCCACTCCACATTGTATTAAATTCCAGTTACCATCCCTCATCTGTACAATACACGTCAACTTCACACAATCCATTGCTCTCTGATATAATTTGGCCGAAAATCATTTTCAAATCATTTTCGTGACAAAATGTACTTAGTCTATAAATGACATATGCGACGAGTTTACCAAACCCTGTTAAAATAACGACTTTGCAGAAATTGTGCTCTGAAACTATCACTTTGAGTAGACTTACCGTCTACCAACCTCACCGAGAAGATGCTTCCTTGAGAAGCCATTTAATATTGTCTCCTAATTTTTTTTTTAGTTATTTATGGTTCAAAAATGTGTATGCACACAGAAGAATGAGAGGCAATGATCTATATACGGTGATATGTGTTCTAAACATTGCTTGTAACTGTTAAAAGTTGGGTTCATCTAAATAAGATGGCCTTATCTTATAACCCATGATGATTGCTTCTACTATAATATCGATTAATTGACTGATTGATTAGTATACCTATTGAAAGTTTCAGAATGACACAAAACCACCTCTTGCTTGTCGTCCGACCCCCAAGGCTCGATTGACCGCCATCCGCCCGTCTGTCTGCTATATACTAATTATTGTAATCTTGTAATACTCGATGTGTGATTAGCTGTACGCTTCTGCATGTATCAAGTAATAGTAGGCGCTGTATAATGATTGATGCACATTTCGCTTCCCTTGGAGTGATGTCATAAAAATTGGAACACGCCAACGGTGGTGTAAAAGAATCTCATAGTGAAATCCGATCCTTGTCTTACCTCTTATTCGTAAGTTCTGTTACTGCTTTGGGTCACTACTCCTATTTGCTTACATGAATAAATTACCATGAGCAACGCGCTCTTTTTTTTCTTTCGAATATTTTAAGCTGCGAAACAGACAGTCATTTTGGTGCGTTTGTTAGTAGTGCGAATCGAATTCCTAATAAACAGATAATGAGGATGTCACTGTTATATTTAAAAAATGTTCAAGTGTCTATTGACCCAACGGTGTGTGTACAATGAGTAACTGTGATACGGTTTATACAGTGAGTGATCACGGAATTGCAGTTTATAGTTGCTGGCATATTGTTTCACAAAATCACGTGACTGGAGGGTTGCCTGTGATGTAGTCTTCTCCATCTGCTTTCAGTTATAATAGTTGGAACTCTAAAAAAAAATTTAAAAAAAGCTGAATGAAAGAAGCTTTTAGAACTTGCACCTCAATTTATCATGTTAATTTGAATTTCGAACCTTATAAAGTAGTATCCAAAATAAAGATTTACTGCAGTTGATCTATATGTAAGCCTGTCATATTGACTTTCTTTCTCCAATTGAATGTTAATGAGCAAATGAACAAATTGTTATCGCATGCAGACTTTGACCATCCTAGCATTTGGGTCATAATATACATAAAATAATTTCGAATTTTGCAGGATGGAATAGTATCGATAATTAATTAATTTATGCATTCAGGTTAACCCTTTAACAGTGCAATGTGACCTTATGTCTGATTTTATGTTTGTTTTTTATAAGAATGACTAACTTTGTAGCTTATCTGCCGCTTGGACCGCCGAGGGGGCATGATGTAGGTGGAAAGGACAGGTGGTTATGGCGGGGGGGGGGGTGACGCGCGTGGACATAGTAAAACAAAACAAAACAAACGTTGACTAATATTTATATATGTCGATTTTCCGCTGTAGTTGTCAGTCATGCAGGTGCAATGTGCTAAAAAAATCCTAAAACTATTTATGGCTGCAAAATGGTGCTATATTTTGCAACCATACCGTATCAATATTTGTTGCTGTGACACTTGACCCGGTTGGTGTTTACGTCCAACGCAGCAGGAAAGAGCATTATCTACCCCAGGAAAATGTGGCCTGGGTTTGGTATAACTGTTAACCAAACGTAGAAAGTTCTTGAAAGAAGTAGAACAAGGGAAGATGTAAGATTTGATAAAGGAGGAGATGTAGCCCTGGAGTCGTTGAAACTGACTCCCATGTAGGGGGAGGGGTCTGGGGGACCTCTTACCCAGAAAGCAATTAGTCTCCAAGTGGCGGTGCATACTCCCTACACACCCCTGGACCTGCGCCTTGCCTAAACGAGATGCTTTATAGGTTAGACCAGGGAGCTGTTAGAGTAGCAGCTCCCTGGTTAGACAGTCAGACGTTTTAGGACGGAACATATATATCAGCTTAGTAGATTGGAAACCCTGCAACTTATACTCCTTGGTGACCTTTCACGTGACACATACATGACGTGAGTGGTCAACTGTATGGAGGCACAATTGACAGATAAGGACAAATTGCTGTGAGGAGGTCTAGTACCAAAGGGGTTTCTCCCCTTAATTAATCATAACTTACATACATTTACTCAAGAATTTTGTAACGCTTATTGGGCTTAATTCAAGGTCTATAGGAAGAGAAAATGTAACGAGGAGACAATCTGCGATAACAAAAAGACTATATTTGCAAATTCGTGAGACTTCAGCTTCTAGGGCTTTTTTTCCTCCTTTTTTTTCTCTTAATTTGTGTTAGGTGAGACACGCACTGACGGCACTGTTACTGCAACAAATACAGAAATATTTTGCTCTCGGTCTTCGAATCAGTGGAAATATACAATGCAAGGCTTGACAATCTTCCAGACGCTAAGGGCGCCGCTCCCCGCGATAAATATTATTTGCAGTATAAATATTACTTTTAGTACACAAATATATGTATCGCAAAGGCCTACTTTCCAAACAGACAAAAAGAAAAGCGAGATATGAAAAAAAAAAAAGATTGAGAGAGAATATACTATAGGTCGAAATCACTTGGTGACATTCTTTGTATGGTGTTATGACCTCAGTAATTATGCATGGTAAACATGTGGATTGTATATTGTTTTCTTCTGTTTTTTTACATGACAGTGTGTTCAGCAGTAATGTACCACGTGATGAATCTGGCCAATTTGTTATATGTCATAATAATAATCATAATGAACATTTTGTAATGCGCCGGTAGCTGTCTAAAAGACGCTCATGGCGGGCAGTGAAACTACAGTGAAAAAGATCGAAGCAAGTAAACAGACAAAGAATAAGATAAGAAAAAGGATGTGCGGGGGGGGGGGGGTTGGGGGGGAGTCAATTAGACGTCGTTGAGTTCTAGAAACAGATGAGTTTTCAGAGTTGAAATTTAGGATACAGGAGAGGGAGAGCGCATGATGTGATTCAGGTAATGTGTTAAAAAGATGTGGGACAGCAGAAATCAAAACAGTGGTTTCTTCGGGACCTGTTAATAGGTCCTCAGAAGGGATACGTGATTGCGCCCCTGAACAAGTCAGAACGCTTATATGGCATAAATAATGAAGACACGAAACGTTAATAAATACAGAGACACACTGTTCAGGTGCCTGACTAATTTTATTTCCTAATACGTATACGGTATGTATATATTGCACATAAAAGCGACCACACAGAATCATGTATAGGTTACGTAAGGTGGGGGTGGTATATCTGGGAAGATAGAACCAAACAAGATTTAACTTCTAACTTTTCTTGATACGGGCTCAAGGCAAGATCTGATGATTCTTCTTTGGGGGGGGGGGGGGCGCAGGTTAGCTGTGTTGCAGGCTTGCAACGCGATTGGTTTATATTATAATCTAACAAATACATGCCAAAGATATTTTGTTTAAGAAAATATTTTAAAAAGCCTGCCATATAAACCCATACACTCTTTTAAAACCGCTGTGGTCTCGAACTGACGTCAGAACCGTTTATTATTAACTTCTTTAGTCTTTCACAGCATTACATATTTTTCCAAGTTTGTGTTTATCGTGATCGGGGGAGGGGGGGGGGGGAGTTTTGTTAACATGAATACAGAAATTAGGGGAGTAGCCTAGTAAGCTGCTTATGTCACAGTATCTTTCTTTAAACCCTTTTATACGCTCTTTGAAGACTAAATTGGAAGGAATTTCAACCTCACTAATAACAGGCCTTTAAATCTTAACCTTTCAGGGGTTTTTTTCTCCCCTAAACCACAACACTTACGACGTAACATCTAAGCATCTAGGCTATCTATACATCTTTTGTTCTTGGACATTTCTTGCATTCCCTGTTTTTGTTTTGTCTTATTGTGCCACAGAGAAGCAGAGTTTAAACTCCTCGGGGGGTATGTCAGAATGCCACGTGATGTCCCAAGTGGATAGGTTGATTTGATCCGTATCTACATCGTTAAAATGGGGCCACACGACTGGGTTGTAGCCTATTTTACTGATTACTACTATACGCACATGTTTTGTACACTGCCAGTATAGACTACACTATGCGAAATGCATGTATGTTGTCAATTCCATTATACAAGGAGTTAAGGTTGAGAAGAAAATTAAGAAAAATAATGGACTATTCAGAAAAAAAGGAATAAGGTAAAGTTTTCTCAATACTTCCGTTGAACATTTTTAAGTCCAGTTTCTACAGGTAGCTCTTCATAGATATGTAATATGCATGCTACATTGTTGTACTTTCCAATCCACCCCCCCCCCCTTCTCTCACATCCCACCACACCCTCACGAGCGCGACACCCACTATCCCCCATCTCTCCCAGTTTCTTATAACACTGAACCTTTTTTTTCTGTTTTTAGTTTCATTAACTTTGAAAATTTCACAAAAAGAAGCAAATTGAATTGTAAAAACAAGCGGTGCTTATATAACTACACTAAGGAAGAAACACGGATAAAGAGAAGGTTCGCGTAAAACACATAAATCAGTTGCTGAATTACTTTGAATACAATAAGCTTATTACTTACTTTAATACTGATTGACATATTTAAGTAAATTCATATTTAAGTACGTAATTATTTCTTTGGACTCTACTACGTGTATATATAGTATAAAGGGTGAGGCATAGGCTACATGTTAAGCACATACTAAAGACTATAGCTCCTATTTCTAGTCAACAATCGAATGTTTATGCATGCGTGTATGTTAAACGTATACAACAGTATCACTTCTTTGCTCTCTGATAGAAAATCCCGCCAAAACTGAGAAACAGTTACGCAGTTAAAAAACGTTGTCACGAGCGGCATTAGAGATTATTGAATGAGTAAACAAATTCAGTGGTAAAGTCATCAAATGAAGGTAGTCTTTTACATATTACCATAGCGACTGAGATATCGCAAATAGCCTAAGGACATGGGAGGCTTTATCGGAAGGATTGCCATATTTTCGCAGACTCTCAATTGTACTTACAAGTTGTTTGTGTATGGCCACATAGGCCACTATATTTGTGTGTTAGACATATGTAAATAGGCTATAGCCTATCCACAACTCAACTGATAGGTTAAACATTGTTCCAGTCGGATGATATAGTTATATATGAAAATTGGGGGAAGCTACATGTTAAGCCTAGCTTTTTGTATGGATTTAGACAATGAGATCAGTGACTGGAAATAGCTGTCGTCAGAAAAAAAAACTTTCATCACCTTCTTGAATGACGCACACTTTAATTGTACATGAATTTGTTTTCATTTAACTAATAATAGATGATGTATTATTCAGTATCATGATCCATCTGAAAGTAAAATGGAATACATCAATTTCAACACTCCAATTAGAAAATTAACTGATCACGTCCTTTCCGCGTTCAATAGAAACTGCCAGTGTAGGTCTGGTATTCATCGACATCGATGAGAGTTACTATGGAAGCTAACAAGATCAACACCACTGATGATGACTTGTGGTAAGTTAACTTTGTTATTGAATAAACACCATATAAAAACCAATATATAACTCGTTCTGGTCTGAATGATTTGTTACAACTGAATCACTCAACAGCCTGTCGGTGGACATTTTGAATGTTGACATTCATTACAGCGTGTTTCTGCTCAATAGCAAGCAACGACGTACGTTCGACCATATAGAAATAATTACATTTCTATGTGTTGGACTCATTAAAAATTCGATCGGAACAAATTACTGGCTTATACTAGTCTCAACTGATAGATGATAAAGTATACTATAATTGTAGACTTGCCAAAAGTCATTTTCCCGATTTTAATACTAAGACGGTTGTTCAGTACTATGGTATTAAGCCGCGTTGTATAGGCTGAACATGTAAGTGTGGTGACATACACCAAAGCAACACTCTGCATCTTAACAGAATTTCGTCTTTCCATTAATTTTTTTTTTTTTCAACTCTTCTTTCACTGGTAATGGTCACGGGTCACATTATGACAGGTATCCATGTACACCCAAAGATTTATATGCTTTCGTAAACCACCTTTAAGGACTGTCCATATGTAACGATTGCACACCGATATGGTTAGTGACCAAGTGATATATATATATATATATATCATTGCACACAAAGCATACATATGATTCTAAAGCACCTCACATATAATTGGAATTAATCTTTCATAAAGTTAGTTTACAGATACAAATAAACAAAACAAAAAGTGTCAAAATCAATCGTTTTCGACACTGGAAAATATAGAGAAGGTTTCCGATTATTTGATCTGAATTAAATCTGAAGGGTCTTTCTTAATTTTTTTAGTTAGTTATCTAGGAGATATCCCATTACACAAGGCTGTTTGCAAACTGATAAATCCACTGGAGATGGTGCTCTAGAAGCGATGGCGCTCAACCAGAAATATTTAGCTCGGAAATCACATTCGGGATCTTCGCTGCATATGGACATTAATTCCATTTTGAAAGTTTCATCACACAGTTTGACCGGGATATCAAATGTTCCACTCTGAAAACAGAAGACAGAGAAAAATTAAAAATGAGCAACATACGGTGCATTCAGGGGTACCCCACCCAGTCCACGAAGATCAGGTTCACCAATCCTCCCCTACCCGCCTCCTCCAATCCGCTCCCCCCCCCCCCACCCCCATTTTCCGACCAAACAGATGTTTAAAGCTAATTCCTTGTCTTATGATGGCTCGGATGTTGAAGCGCTTTAGTTCGATGGTTAAACAGATCACGCAATTGCTAACCATTTTTATTAAGCTTATTATATTGCTGAGTAAACAGGATTTTGGATTCAGTGACGAAATACTTTTTTTTACGGGGGGGGGGGGTGGGGGGGCTTTCCTTGATAAATATCTTCATGGTCATGGTATTGAAAATTGAAGCTGCTAAGTACAGTGAACCGTGTCACCTAAATATCGATGGGTAATTTTTTTGCTAGTAAATACTAATTTAATTAAGACTTTAGATAACAAATTATTGAGTATGTGTATTTCTTCAACGTGAAGATTGCATGGAATATGCTTCATTGTTAGAGCTCATATACACCATGTATGCCCTGCAATAATAATAAAAATGATAATAATAAAGTTGCCATATTATAACGCGCCATATCTGTCAACTTGACACTCCTGGCGCAGAAAAGTTAAAGTTGAAGGTTTACAGTCTTGTTTTGAGGATAAGGTCTCCTCACACGACTTTACAACTTAACACCTGGTCAAGAGTAACCTGTCACACCTACACACCAAAGTGAGCACAATTCAAACAATCTCTACTGGGGCACCACAGTGCACCACAACCACGTGTCACCCGGGGGACTTCCCATAGGATGCAGCCACAAACCTGCGCACGCAACTAAAATGACAAGTTACCTCGCAGGTCCCCATTTATACACAGCTGAGTGAAGAGGGGCAATCCTTAGATCACAAGTCCACTGCCTTAACCACAGCGCCCCCCCCCCCCCTCCCCAATGATACCCAGCGTATGTTGAAGAAGTTATGAACGAGGGCGCCCTCAATTTTGGAACTCTCTCCGATAAGGCATTTCTTTCAATCTATCATCATACTTACGCAAAAGTAACAGAGCTGGTGTCTATTACAAGATTCGCCAAAACCTTCTTTGTATCCTTCATCGCCGAGTCCAGGGAAATCGTCTACAACCGAACAATCATCCAATATATAATCTAAGGCAGGACATATGCTGACGTCATCTGCAGGCTCTGAAAGATGCATGTCAATACATTCAATTGCTGAGTCAATATAGTGCAAATTACTTTGACTATGAGTGTTAGAACCAATTTCTATGGTAAGAACACACATCGTTATGCATTCTATATTACTGTAGAATTTGATGAACGACAACAAACGTCGATAAGGTTAAATAAGTAAAATCGAAGAAAATTAAGAAGGCAAGAAAGGGTTGAATTCGAAAGAAAATATCGAACAAGTGAAACCGGATGGCTGCGAAAGAGTTTTCGAGCCCCTTTTATACATGGCATTCCTGTAGAGTTTGTTGTAGGTACATTCAATGACCTACTGATGAGAAACGAAAATGTTTGTTCTATGTTATTGTTGTTGTTGTTTTTTTTGTTTTTTGGGGGGGTCAAGTTGTTTGTTGACCTTTATATATACATATAAATACTCACTACATTTTCAATTATCTATATATTTATAAATATATATATATATATCTGTATACAACTATATATGTAACTATATATATAACTATATATATAACAATATATATAACTATATATGTAATTATATATGTAACCAAATATATGACTATATATATAAAACTATATATATATAACTATATATACATATATAACTATATATGTAACCAAATAGATAACTATATATGACTACATATATAAAACTATGTATATATAACTATATATACATATATTGCTATATATAACTATTGATATATATAAATATATATATATATATATACAACTATATATAACAATATATATTATATATGGTGCTCACCGAGGGGATCGGTATCCCAACCATTGCTGAAGACAACCTCTCCGTATGGACTGTTATCCTCTTCTTCCTCTAGCATTTCTTCCTCGTCTAATATTTCCTTTTCTTCGTCAATTTCGTTGATAAGTTTATCTGCAAGATCTTGTGAACCCTCCATTAGTTCAGCCATAATATTTTCGACAAAATTGCTTACTTCTTCCTCTGTTAAGATAAGAAACATTAAAACCTAAAAAAGTTACCCACAACAAAATCAATCGCGAAACTGAAACGTCTGTTTGTAATATTTTGCTGAACTAATAATTCACAACGGAATAACTGAATTGTTAAGAGAGAGGAGGAAGATATTGATTAGATCTATAGGTGATAACTGGTCGAAACAATATTTTACACGAGGGGAGGGTGGGGACGGGGGGGGGGGTCGACACTGTAAGAAATTACCGATGCATGCTCATATATATGTTAGATATATATAGTAGTATGAAAGGACATTCAGACCTATGGATAACTATATATCACATATTGAATACTGCACGTATTTACACGGAAGTATTACACACACACATATATATATATATATATATATATATATATATATAGGCTATATATACATATAGCATATCTACATCTACGTACATATATATATATACATATAGCATATCTACATCTACGTACAGTACTCCATACGTCTTAGTTATTCATATGTCTGAAAGTCCTTTCATACTGTGTGCATGGTATATGTGTTAACATACAGTATTTCATACTACCATCGGTATACATGTGTGTACGTTTCTGGTACCGTTTGTTCTACCGTATGTATAATGCGAGTCAGTGTGGTAGTTCAGTCCATACAAGTACTATATAGACTGTGTAGACAGCAAATAACAACACTTCCAGTCATTGGCCGTGTGCGGCTCGCGGCCACACCGCCCCCTTATCTTCCATCTTCAGTCGGGGGGGGGGGTGGGGTTCAGTTTGGGTTTACTTTTATTTTACGTTCAGCCGGGAAAGAATTAGACAACTACTAGGGGTGAAAACCCTCTTCGCTACCTCACACAAAAAAATCAAGAGTATTCATAAGCACAAGCTTACGTTTATAGAGTAACGTTTATACCTAATTTATGGTCTACACTGAAAAAAATAAACTAGTCAATATTACCACGGACTGACGTTAAATTAGTCTGTAACGTTAGTCAATGCACACGGACTAGCAAAAATCTTCGTTTCATCGCTGCTTCTTAGTCAGCTTACATTGACTAAGGAAAATATAATCGCAGCTTAGTCGGTGGCGACGGACTAAGGTATTTTAACCCATGGACTAAGAACGATACGGACACCCGATTTACGCCATAATCGTAGCTTAGTCGGTGTCGACGGACTAATGTATTTTAACCCACTTCGATTCACTTCAATTTGGAAACCGAGAGGCAACGGCAGCTTGCTGGACTTGGCATAGCTTCATACGATCACTCTAAGCAACTTTCAACCGTAAATCACCCAAGAAGGTCTTTACAAGAATGGAGGTATTAACTGCCATCATCGGCCTACCTGTTATTCCTTTAACTTGAAGGTAAAATTAAAGTGAATTGTTAGACCACTGGCACTAGTACTGTATTATGGTTAGTGTAACGCTACCGTTGTCACGCTGGCGTTTCGCAATACACGAGTGCAATGACAGTGAGTAGCCGATAGGCTTCTACTGGGTACTGCAGTGCATTCTCAACACTAAAGTGTGCATTCTAAACACCAATTAACAATGTGTTATGTGTGTATTGGGCTAGATTGAGCAGTGGCACATAATCTTCTGATTTATTCCCAAACAAATGCTGGAACTATAAGTCTCAATAGTTTATATGAAGTCTACACTCATTTGGTAAAGATTTCCTGTAATTTCCCATGTGAATCTAAATGGTTAGGCTTTGTGATATTGAATAAGCAAGGCTAGACTTTCAAACGTACAGTCACAGTAGGCTGAACAAATTATGTTGGCTAGTCAACGGTATTATATGTTGCGAGCAGTCAGGATGCACGCTTCAGTTATATTTAACCTTTTCATTTATCATTTTTTAGTATTTAATTTCTGGTCACGCCCAGGAAACAATTGCGACATTCCTTCACGGTCGACTTGTTTACTGTAAGAAGTATTAACCGTTTTTCTCAGGAAAGCTTGATAGTCTGAAGTTATTATAACATGTGCTTTTAGTATACTGCCAAAAGAGAAAGTTGTTATATTTGTATTGATATTTTATGTAGAAGTAACGGAAAATTTAGTATGTTTAGTTTGGTCTAATTGCACGTTTTTTTTCTGTCCAATGTAGTGCAGGGTTCACTTGCGCGAATTCAAATTATTCTGTTTATGTATGTATATGCATCGATTCGTAGATTATGATGTGTTTTTGACATTTATTTGTAATTCAAGCATATCTGTTTAGTAGCAAAGTTTAAAGGTTAAGATTAATTAGTTTTCTCTTTTTGATCCTAGATTGAATGAAACTCATTGACGTAAATAATAGATCAGATGATACAGTTTAACGCAGTTGCTAAAACTCTGGGTATTCTCTAGTCTTCGCCGGTCCATTATGTACTTTAGTACTACTAGTAAGACTAAATCAAAACGACCGAAAGACAAACTTAGTGTAACAAAGTACTGATTCTCCTCTAGCCTAGGTCTAAACAGGCTTGTTATGTGAGCAAGCAAAATAACAACTAAAAACTATTAGGCCTATAAATAAGTTGGCTTAGTGCATTTCTGTTTCTAAAATTTTATATTTTTAAAGATCATAAAAACAAACAAAGATTTAGCCCATGTTTTATTATCTCTGTATTCTGGGCATTTGATTCTGGTTGCAATGGTGATGACACTCTCGTTCAAATTTTCAGCTATATGCAGTCTGCTTCAAACTTTGGGATTGTGTTTTGAGACTATAGTCGAAGCAAATCTCACATAACTTTGTGGTGACAACTTTATTTAATTTTTTTTTTCAAATGATGAATACTTTGCTGTTTCCTTTTTCCAGCAGGAATTGAAAAGCCAAATATCTAAGTCAAGGGTGAGGTTTCCTGTGATGTACGACACCAGTGTGGAGGCAACAACAGAAGAGGAGAACTGTGTTATATATGGCTTAAAGACATGTTTTATGATGTATTGGTACCCTTCGCAGAACAAAAGAGTTTATCCAAGAGTCCAAAAAGCAAAGGAACAAGTACCATAGAGAAAAAAGATGGAAGAGTGAGTTTAACTATTGTACCCAACTGTTTAATGATATTAAAGATACTTTTCATAACCTGTTTAAAAATAAAAACAGTCTAGTATATCATTAATGTGCAAGCTTCATAAGTTTGGTCAAATTTTCACTGATCTGTAGAGCGGGAGTCCAGAGGGTTTGGTTAGCTGGGAAGGTAACCAATTGCCTGGTACATCACAATGTTCACAATGCATTCCTGTATATGAAACCTGACGACTGGCAAACCGACTGTGGTGGATGTGGCTGGGAGAGCAATTTTAAAGTCACCTAATAGCTAACCTAGATCAGTTTTCATGGTAACCACATCAAAGTAAGAACAATGTGTCAGGTATGGCCCCAAGAGCAACAAATGGCCATCGCCAGTAATTATTGGTGGTGGGGTACCCCTGCCAGTGATCAACAATTGACCCCTCACGGCTGACCTAGGTCAGCTCATGAGGTAACCACTTGAAACCTACTGGAAAATGTTGGTTAGGACTTCAGATACAAGGGATGGTCATTGACAGTAATTTTTATTGGTGGGGATTTGACCAGTTGAAACCTACAGGTAAATGATAGGTATCACTTCATATGTAAGGATGGGCATTTCCAGTATTTTATATTGGTGGGCCACCACTGCCAGAGTCCGCCCATCCCTTACATATAGAATCCTGTCAATCATTTTCCAGTAGTTTTCAACTGGTTAAATCATGAGCTGACCTAGATCAATGAGGGGGGGGGGGCATTTTTGGGGTCTACTGGCAGGGGTACCCCACTAATATAAATTACTGGATATGCCCATCCCTTACATATAGAGTCCTGCCAATCATTTTACAGTAGTTTTCAACTGGTTACCTCATGAGCTAATCTAGGTCAATGGGGGATGGGCATTTTGGGGGTCTACTGGCAGGGTTACCCCACCAATGTAAATGACTGGAAATGCCCATCCCATACATATGAAGTGATACCTATCATTTTCCAGTAATTTTTCAACTGGTTATCTCATGAGCTGACCTAGGTCAATGAGGGAATGGGCATTTTGGGGGTCTACTGGCAGGGGTACCCCCCCCCCCAATATAAATTACTGGAAATGCCCATCCCTTACATATGAAGTGATACCATTTTCCAGTAGTTTTCAACTGGTTACATCATAAGCTCATCTAGGTCAATGGGGGATGGGCATTTTGGGGGTCTACTGGCAGGGGTATCCCACCAATAAAATTACTGGCAATGCCCATTAGTTGTATCTGAAGTCCTAACCAACATTTTCCAGTAGGTTTCAAGTGGTTACCTCATGAGCTGACCTAGGTCAGCCTTGAGGGGTCAATTATAGATCACTGGCAGGGGTACCCCACCACCAATAATTATTGGCAATGGCCATTTGTTGCTCTTGGGGCCATACCTGACACATTGTACTTACTTTGATGTGTTACCATGAAAACTGATCTAGGTTAGCTATCAGGTGACTTTAAAATTGCTCTCCCAGCCACACCCACCACAGTCGGTTTGCCAGTAGTCTGGGGTCATATACAGGAATGCATTGTGAACATTGTGATGTACAAGGCAATTGGTTACCTTCCCAGCTAACCAAACCCTCTGGGCTCCCGGTCTATTGGGATCATTATTAACATGATTAACATAATTATTAAGCTTTGAAAAATAACTTGGTGTTATGCTGTGCAAAGCTAATAATTATTTGGTAAAGCTGCTATTCCTGGCTTATAATTTGAGGGATCTAGATTTAAATGTATACCTCCCAATATGTTATAAAATTTTAATGTAAATGTATGTTTATGATAATGTGAGTTATCATGTGCTATATCTGTATCTGTGCTTACACGTATATCATATTTTCTGTTTACAGGTCAATAATGGTGCAGATTTTGGCTTTCTGAAGACAAGTGGGAGGCCATTTGTAGTTAAGAGAAACACTCTTTGTTCGTGAAGACTTAACTGGTGTCGATTTGGGGTACCACTTTAAAACGAAAGTCATGAGGAACCCTTGCCCAAGATTCAATTTTGCGTTATTGTGCAGTGCTATACTTTTGCGATTCATGTTTGATCCATTAACTTGTCTTAACTTTGTTGGAATAAAATCATATTTTCAGATTTTTGTTTACAGTGATTTCTTCTCTATCTGTCGAAAGTCAGCCTTTGTAGACATCAGAAGTTTTATCAGAAATAAATACTGCCAACGTACACATTATTTGTGTTTCTTCTGCTCTCTTTTCTTTCAGTGATGCTAGTCAGTGAAACTAGTCGGGTTTAATTCTTTCAGTGATTCTAGTCAGTGCAACTAGTCAGTCGATACCGACTAAGAAAGGTTAGTCGGGAGAGGCACCATCCTGACTAATGTAAAACCTGCTATAAACTAGTCGGTGGCTCATATAAATTAGTCGGTAAAGACCGACTAATGTCACCAACTAATGTAACTGACTAATATACATTTAACGACTAAGAAATTGTTGATCGACTAAGCTGACGGACTAAGATGACAGACTAAGAAATCCAACTGACTAAGGAATAAATTAGTTGGTATAGCAACTGACTAAGGCTATGTTAGTCGGGAGAGGCACCAGATGGACTAACGTTATGTTAGTCGGTGAACCAATTTAAGTTTTCAGTGTAAATATGCCACAATGCACTATTTGATGTTTAATCTGTGTTTACTCAGAGGAGAATCCCCAGCCACCCCGCCCTTAATGGGGCTTAGCTTCAATGGCCTCAGGGCCAAACGTCCTTTGTAAATCCTTCAATCGCCTCTGGCGGCTCTGGCCCTTCCATATATCACTCTCCTTACATCAGTCGGGGCTATTTTAGAATGTCCCCAAGGGCGGCGGAAGCACTTTGAATCTGGGGGGCACCAACGTCGAAGGGCACTTTGCAGAAATTCGATTGGACTGATGCAGCCTGATATTTAGTACCCTTTATAACTCTTATTGTATTATCTTATTTGCGTACATACACATCACTCCATCAACGCCCCCCCCCCCCCCTCAAGGAAATTATGCATACTAGCACTGCAGTATCTAATGTGCAAATTGGGAAACAAGGAAAAAGACAAAATGAGGTGAAATCATTATAAAGTCCAAGTCCCTGCACACGTAAGCGATCGATACATGCATGAAAGCAAATGAAATATGTCAAAATACTGAAAGAAAAGTAATTTTGTATGTGTTTTTCAATGGTTAAACTGATATTATTATGATCATTATTATTGTAACGACTTTGCCAATAATTCTAACCAATTTAGAAGGGTTATAACACGGCAAATGATGGTATGTTATTGGCATGCGATGTAATAACCAACGCATGCCTATATGATATGCACATTAACATGTTGAACGCGCGCGAAGCGCGCGAAAAATTTTGGTAATATTTTTCGGGCAAGTCGTTACAGCCCCCCAAATCAAATTGGGCTCCTACGCCTGTGGTAGTAAACATTTAAAACTTCCCGAAATATTTCATTCGACGTGGGTTTCGCTTTGTAAACTCTTTTTTATTTAGAAATTTTTATGTAGAAAAAGGGCACATTTTTAATCTGAGGAAAAGTGGGGGGGCACGTGCCCCCTGTGCCCCCCCGGTTCCGCCGCCCTTGAATGTCCCCCTCCCCAACTCACTGCTTACATTTCATACATAAAACAGTCTGGTTCCGTTCATAACACAGTAGAACCTTATTTACCATTCGCCATCAACACGAATAGCATCTATACAAGATATCGCGTCATTCGAAATACAAATCACCACCTCCACGTCTGCGCCATACAATACCTTCCCACACGCAATCCATTACCATGGCGACAATGCGCATCACGTGCTGTCTGTATAGACATTCACTATATTATTCTTGAGTGTTATAAGCCACGGTGTAGCAATATGCAATTACTGTACATGATCTCTTAGTCTATCATGGCCAATCAATAATTGTGTAATTATGCGATTATAATTAGTTAGAACCCATCCTCCAAAACAACGAATTAGCTCTGTTATGTGTAAAGTCTGAAAAACATATGTATACATATATAATAATATATTAGAAATTTGTTCACTCGAACAACACAGATGAAATGTAGGCTGTGTCTATTAAATAAACTTGTCTTCTTGTATAACAAATGACAAAAAAAACATCAACGACAAAGAATAATTAAACCCGAACATTAAAAAACCAAATGATCGATTCATGATGTGCTATATCATCACAGCTTTGCTCAACATCGTGACTGCCAGACAGATGCAATAATCAAGAACAGAAATTGGAAAGGTATTGAAAAATCACGGAATGTTACGGGTTCCTTGTGTATGTATGGTCACAGACAATGGTTTAATTAGTGTAGGGTTTCGCCCTGGTGCGCATGACCGACATCTGTGTAAAAAAAATCGTAAGCTGTATACAGCTGCATGGTTGCGTTTTGGCAAACGTATCATTTTCCCCGTCTTGTAAATAAATGAACACAAAATGGTAAAATATCCACTTTGTTATATAAATTTAGTACCACGAAAGATTGTCAACACCCTTGTGAAAGTGCATCACTTTACCAAACACAGAAAATAAGAGGCTCAGCGTAATGGCATGCAATGATATACCGTCACATGACTTATAAAGTCTCCATGGATACGCGAAGAAGTTCTAATTTTCAGCCTATACTTATTAGCCTATACTTATTATAGCCTATACTTATTAGCCTATATGCTTGTATATTTCTAAATACAGATACAGGCTACGTGAAAGAAACGTCCATTACGTCGTCGTGTATGGAACGTTGTACTTTTATATGGATATTCGACAGTGCAACTGTAATGTAGTTCCGTGATGTTAGTACTAAAACGGGACCAAAATGCATTACTCTGAGTAGTCTGCTTATCATACCAGTCAACCACGTCCCTGCAAAATGTCATAAAACCCAACCATCAATCGATTTTTATGGCACTTGTTGTTTTTTCTCTTAATCAGAATTCGCAGTTATACGTCACATTCCATAGTAGTGAAGTAAATTTCCACAAAATGTAAGATAACAAAAGAGAGAAAATTGTAACTCAACATCACGACTGTCTATAATTTGGCGATATCTTATATATAATATCTTCTATCGGTAAAGAACTACAATTTGACGCATTGCAAATTGTTATGACAGACCCTTTTTCGTGAAATTATATCTCTTTAGTGACATAGTTACATTTCATCTTTAAACACGTGACAAGTTCTTCGGTAATTTGTATTTCCACAAAAGTAAAAATGTATATATAATATATCTTCTATCTAAAGTAGAACACATATTAGACGATTGGGGGGGGGGGGGGGGTTGCAATTAATAAGTTTAATAAATATTTTCCTTATTGCCTCTTTAACCGTAATAAACCTACCAAATAAATTTGGTCTTATAGGAGGATTCCATTAGAAATAAAGGACATTTGAATCCAAGAGAAGAAATGGTTTTGTATATGTGTGAGTTTGCTTCTGTCGATTATAGAGATATCAATATTAAATGAAGGTAGATTGCTTCTTATATGAGGGATTATCCTGCTAACTGGTAAATTAAGAAGAGCGTTTTCAGGCGATGGGAATACTATACACACACACACACACACACACATATATATATATATATATATAATATATATATATATATATATATATATAATATAATATATATATATTCTTCCATATCAAAAATTAAGCAAGCTTGCAATATGAATTTCATATATCAGTATATATGTCTTGTGTCAGTGTGTCAACATAGCTTACAGTATAGTTAATCACCGACACACGTTTCCCATAACCATTTTTCTATAACACAAATTGTCTGTTTTTATCAGTCTTTTGCCCAAATAGTCCATGGAGGTGCATTAATACTACAACACGTTTCGTTCTGAGGGGGTGTCATGGTATACTGGTTACTATGTTTATAACCATCAGAGCATAAGATGTATCCCGCATACCTACAGCATACTCTTTTATCTAACGTCACATCATGAATTTGTTTTAGCTTCCCAGTCATACAACTCAGTTTATATTCAACCATTTTGTTTAAAAAATAGTACAGAATAAATTAAATGGTCTACGTGAAGAGTCTTTCGTTTTTTTCCCCCTCAATTATCAAAGGAAGACATTGACCTTATAGAAGTTTACCGTGAACTATGTAGAAAGGCCATTTCTTTAAATTAGTAACGCACAAATCTACAGATTTGTGACAAGAAACTATACCGCTGAGACCTACCCTGTTATATTGGAGTGCTCGAAGATATAAACGAATTTGCCATTGTCGAACACAAGCACGTTCATATCCTCAGAAGGACATGGAACTAGTGATAATTAGAAATATCTGATTAACTATAAGGTATTCATTGCCAGGTTTGTGGTACAGGTCGTTCCCGCTTCTCTAGTTAAAAAAAAGGGGGGGGGGCTAATATTGTTAATTCTCTTTTGTAAACAGGAATCTTGAGTTCTCTAGACTTGTTCTAATCTGATGTTATATCATATTTAGAGGCGACATTCTGTCTCAAATGATTAATTATGTGTCACAGCATCGATAAAAACAATATATAGCCTAACACACACACGCACCGCTATGAATAGAGAATAGCTCGTTATATGGAAATCGACAACAATGACAATGATTCCGGCGCGGCATATATATATATATAAGAATGATAATAATATTGCAATGGTTTTGTAATATCGCTGTGCCAAAGTTCCGGTCTAATTGACTTAGTGTAATAACTTCACGTAATGTAGTGTAATAACTTCACGTAATGTTGCCAACACAATCATTATCGTGTTAAAGACACCAATAAAAAAATATATGGCATGGTGCGTGGTCGCATTTCCTATGATTATAACTACAGTATTACTTGCATGGCAGATTTTACATAGTGAAAAAAAATTGTACTTTTAAAAGCGTTCACCATGATTGAAAATCTCTCAATAAATTAAGTTCATTTCTCCTTCCCGACAGCGCAAAGTTACCTCTAACGGACATTGTCGTTTAGTTGGAGCTAAAAACTTGCGGAAAGATTGTCGATCCTTATAATCCTACTATGAATCTAACGATACATCGTCGTGGAGAATCTTACATAGGGAGATGTATATAATGGCGTTATACAGCCCTTCCTTAAAAAGTTAGCTACGTTTCCATTCAAAGTACAATTGTCATTTTAGATTCCGGCCTTCCTCTCCCTCCTTCGGCCCCGTTGTTTGACCGGTTACGACACCTACATTTATCAACGATATATACTGATTCAATTTTGACCACAGCTCACCGTTTACTATCACATTAATGAACATCGTATGTGTTTCAATGATCCGATTGTCATGTGACGTCATTTGGTTCCCATGGTGATGAATCGATAGTAATTACTCAAAAGCTTCCTACTAAATTGATTGTTTCTCATGAGGTTAATTTTGATCAGCGATGTACTGCCTTTCATAACACATCTTGTTCGTCGTCATTTTGAATAATAACAAAGCAAATATTGTTAGTCTTAAGATGCCTTCGGCTATCCTTCCGTCATATTGCTTTTTACTTAACATTGATACCTCCAGCTAAGAACGAAGTTCAATAGAGCATCTCAAGAATTCATTGTTTCTACGTGACATCACATTTTAGTCAAGTCGAATAGTGTAAGTTAAATAACGCCCCCCTCCCACCGCCCTCCCACCCACCCACCCCATAATAATAATTATTTATTTATTTTATTTATTTGCTAACCTGTGTCGCGGTCCCCTTCTAGAATATTGCCATAGCTGGAGCTAACATCTTCATATTCATCCATTTCAGACTCTTCTGCTTCTGCCTCCTCCTCCTCCTCCTCCTCCTCTTCTAGTTTCTGCTTCATCTCACCTTCAGCTAATCTGAGGATGACAGCTTCCAGGAGACTCTTATCAATTTCTTCTTCCCCATCCACATCATATGTATCTGCTGTTAATGACAAGAGACAATAAAATCAAGTGATAAGAAGCTGGTATAAGGCTACAAAGTCATTCATTCGTTCGTTCGTTCGTTCGTTCGTTCGTTCGTTCGTTCGTTCGTTCGTTCGTTCGTTCGTTCGTTCGTTCGTTCGTTCGTTCGTTCGTTCGTTCGTTCGTTCGTTCGTTCGTTCGTTCGTTCGTTCGTCCGTCCGTCCGTCCGTCCGTCCGTCCGTCCGTCCGTCCGTCCGTCCGTTCATTCATTGATTCGTTCATGCATACATATACATACATATACATACACACATACATACACACATTCATACATACATATATTCATACATTATATTCAGTCGTAGTCTTTCATTTATTAATTCGTTCATTCGCTAGTTTGTGCTTTCATTCATTCACATTCATTCATTCATTCATCCATGCATTCATTCATACATATATTCAGTCGCACAGTCTTCCATTTATTAATTCGTTCATTCGCTATATAGTTTGTGCTTACTTTCATTTATTCATTCATTCATCCATTCATTTATATATCCGTACATATATTCAGTCGTATACAGTCTTTCATTTATTAATTCGATCATTTGCTAGTTTGTGCTTTCTTTCATTCATTCATACATTCATTCATCCATGCATTCATTCATACATATATTCAGTCGTATACAGTCTTTCATTTATTAATTCGATCATTTGCTAGTTTGTGGTTTCTTTCATTATTCATTCATGCATTCATTCATTCATACATTCATTCATTCATTCATACATATATTCATACATGTATTCAGTCGTACAGTCCTTCATTTATTAATTCGTTCATTTGCTAGTTTGTGCTTTCTTTCATTATTCATTCATTCATGCATTCATTCATTCATACATTCATTCATTCATCCATTCATTCATACATATATTTATACATATATTCAGTCGTGCAGTCTTTCATTTATTAATTCGTTCATTCGCTAGTTTGTGCTTTCTTTCATTTATTCATTCAACCATGCATTCATTCATACATATATTCTTTCTTTCATGCATACATTTAGTCATAGGTTCGTTCTTTACTTCATTTCTTCATTCATTCATTAAATCATATCTTAGTATGTTGGTGTACGTTCGTTCATTTATTCGTCCGTTCGTTCATTTTCTCCAAACATTCACTGTTAGAATCTATCAAACAAGCAGACTCGAAAGAAGTGGTTAAGACGGTGTAACTTGAAAAATTTCAATAATTTTACCGACATTTTTGAGTCACGGGACTTTTTCAATGCAACTCATATCTTGTGTATGAAAGGCTTTCATTCGAAGTGCGAAGTGATAGACATACATGCACTCTTATTGGGTAAAAATATCACGTGATTACATACACTATTTAAAGTTAACAACCGATGATAAATAGCGAAATATTAAAAAGTTGAAACCTTTAACGACAACAGACTTTGTTTGCAAAAAAAAAGAAAGCAAAACATACAAAAATAGACTCATAAGACCTTCATTTTTATGAAGTATTTAAGGAAAAATAATCTAATTTCTGACGCATGATTGATTGTACATTGTCTTGGTGTTAAGTCAGTCGTAAATCTCATTATATATATATATCAGAGACTATATGGAATCCCAAGCGGACATTTTATTTTCGACTTAATACGGTTATCAATTCAACCTTGTATGTTTGTTCTAAAAATATCCATATTTTGAAATAATGATTATACATAATAAAACTGAAAACAAGTGGGTTCCGTGCATCACAATAACTATGCCTAATTTCTTATCTTCTTTTTTGTGGGGGGGGCGTAAAATTTTATGGAAACTTTTCCATTAAATATATAAGTTCACGAACCACTTAGCTAGGGCACTGGGAGGGGATTTAGTAAAATCATGGTCTATTCAATTCCATCTATAGTAACAAGTGATTAATAGTAATAGTATAGTATTAAGCTATTTGTATATGCGACACACAGTATATGTTATAACACGCCAAGACCATGCAGTTGTTTCATCGTATTAGAATACTCTGCATTCTCTCCCACGCACGTTACATTTACGCTCCTTTCGTCATTTGGCCTGCACGTGGCCGTGAGTGCATTCTCTGGAGGATCGGTGGAAGCATTCACCCCCCCCCCCCCAGGAATCAGCCTTTGTATACGTTACCATTCATGTTATGTTATTGTGATGGTCTCTAGTATCGTCTATGGAAAACCGGAAGTATATGTTAAGACATATCGAGCAGGGATGATCACATTGTAACTTAACTTTTTAATAATCCTTGATTTTTTAAACTTGATGTAAAAATTAGAGGAACCTGATTTTTCTATCGTGTTAGTATAGGATTTTCTTCATGCAGAGGTATATAGTCTAAAACGCAGACAGCGAAAAACAAGGTAAACTGGACAGATGGGAAAGGACAAATTTTTAATTGGAACATCGAACAATTAATAAAGTAAAAATAGATGGAACAAAGGACAGTGAGATGAAAGGAAGCAGAAGATGAATTGCACTACAGGGAGAGCAAAGTTGCAGAGGCGTATTACAAAGAAAGAGATAGAGAGAGTTTGCAATGTATGTATGACGAGTTTATGGAGATCAAGGAAACCAAAAAGGGGGGTGTCAGGAACGAGATAAGGCTAGGGTTAGGAGGAGAGAAGAGAAAGGCGGGGGGAAAGGAAGTGGTGGGTTGGAGTGGGAGATAGGTTAGTCACTCACTTCTTAGTTGTTTTAATAACATGAGGAAGAATGAGGCGAAGGAGCTGCATTCACCATCTTCCTATCAATATCGCACACCAAAACAAAACCAAACAAACGGACAGCATTTTTTTTTTAATTTATTGTGGAATGTACCAGCGGACGGGACGCCCTTTGCTTTATAATATATTGCAGACAGCCAGGATATAAGCTTTTACAATATCTATTCATACACGTCCGCGCAAAAAGAGAGTAACAAGGACAAATCAAAGATAAGAGAAAATACCACCTAAAAGCATCCGTCATAAAATCTAGTCTAACAAATCACATCCCAATTAAAACATGCAGCATCCGCCCATCATGCAGACTCGAAGAAAAATTCCCTTCCTTAAAATTTCTCTTCTTGGAAAGAAGGTTATCATATAACGGACATGCATTTAAATGTTGATAGGTCTTCTATTCGTCAAGAGAGTTATATAGGATGCCATGTTGATCTCACTTAGGTAAATTTTATTGATAGTATAGATTGTGTTACATGTAAGAAGACACTTGTCAAGTCCAGTGAACGAACTGGCCTACTTATCATCGGACAAGCAGCGGTTTAATTTTGAAGAAGTATTTCTACTCTTTCTCTGTGTCGTTTTCTTGTCTTATCTCGTCTCGTACAGTGTGTTTCTTAATATTCTGTTCTTGTCTCTTTTGATTTAATGTGCCGTTTCCACTCTTGACGTTCCGTCAGCTGAAATTTGTCTTCCAGGCTTTTCTCTAAACTGTCCTCTTTATTTTGTTTCTTGACGATTGGACAAAAGGACTTTGGTAATAGAGGATATAGACAACTTAATTCTTCATTCACTCCACCTGAACTGGGAGTCTTATTTGACGAAAGTTTTATTCAGAACTCATTTTGTTTGAAGGCTTACAACCAGATGGTTCGCAGACACGGATCCAGGAGGGTGGGGTGAGGGGGTGGGGATGTTCTCCCCACCTTTTTTATAACCACAACAAACAAACAAAATAGGAAAAGCAGTAATTATCTCAACATGGCGTGTGAACCTATTTATTGATCGACTTTGTAGTCTAATTTGCCTCAGAAATCAGCATTTCATGTCTATTTGCAATGGGGGAGGGAGGGAAGCGGGAGAACCCACACCCCCATATCCCTACACCCCCATATCCCTACACCTCCCCCCCCCATATCCCTACACCCCCTCACATGGAAATCCTGAATCTGCTCCTGGATGTGGTTGGTCACGGTACATGTTGGTTTAATTAGAGAACCTTTACTAACCAACAAATGCTCTTTAAACCGCTCCATTAAGTATAGTTGTGGAGTCGAAAAGTCTCATTTACAAACATTTGACACCGAGGAACACCTGCGCCGCGGTCATGTTAAGAAAAGACACGAATGTAAAAGGTGAGCAAGAAAAATAACTGGGTATAGTATAGTTCATACCGCTTTGAACGCTATTCCCATAAACGAATGTTGACAGTTGCGTATAACTAAAGCAGAAGGCCGCATAGTAGGGAATGCCGGGACGCAAACCTCTGTAACGGAAAGCATAGCCTATACCGACGCGAGGAGCGGACACTACACTCGGGTAGTCATACCAGATGGTAAATGGGAGGCGGGGGGGGGGGGGGGGAGATGGGCGTGCCCCTTGCGAGTGTGTCGTATCAGAGGGAGGCATATTCCGTACAATGGGAGAAGATGATTTTACGAAAGACCACTAAACCTGAAACTTATTGTAAGGATCGCTGTAAGAGATAATCATTTCCTCAATAAAATCAATTTAAATCACAGGGTGACTTACATTCTTGATATGATGACTCTTCCAGGCCGGTACCGTATTCGTCATCCACTGTGTACGAGGGTGCGTCTATATCATAGCTCCCATCATAAACAGCGTAATCTATACGAAGGAAACAGAAAGAAAGCATGATTGCTTGGTGTTTGCCAAAATTCTTGCTTAATTAAAAAAGGGGATAATTCAGTTGAGAAGAAAAAAAATAGTTTTACCTAATGAGAGAAGAATATTGTATATTAAGCATCCCGGACTACAGTTTTTCTGAAGTTTAAAAAAACGAGGTATACTATTTAATTACAAATGATGAAGGTTTGGTTACCCCTCAATCCAAAGTCACACATCCTAACGCCAATCGAAGCCCCCTGGCCCCCTCTCTCAACTCCCGCCACTCCAAACCGATCCATTCTTCTGCCGCAGTTCCTTGTACTTTATTGAGAATTTCTCGAATATATATGCATGCAGGCATGATTACGTAATCAAAGTAAACCTATTCAACTTGTAGCCAATAATCTATCATAATCACTCATTACGAGTTATTTTAAATCGATGGTGGTGTGGGGGATGGGGGTTGCGGGGGGGGGGTTATCTCATATGCCATATCATAATGTATTGTTAGTTTGAGTAGTATGCCAGAGATGTGAAATATTAATAACGCAAACTTTGAGTAAAGATTATCTAATTGGCGAGGTTATAAAATATATAAAATACAATGATTGCGGATGAATATTAAAAGCCTATAATACAGTTAAATAAACTTGTTCTTACGCATCTCTACGCGCACAGAGTGGTTGGTGATTTCTTTCGTTTTTTCTTTTTTTTTTAATGGAAGAATGTTAACATTATGTTTGTCAATGAAAGTACATTGACTGTGACACCCAGCTGTTAACCACGCGATTCCCGCTGGACATTTTGAGTTTATCCCAAAACCAACCGTGCGTGGAATTAACATTAGGCCTATACTCTTTTCTTTCTGCTTGGTATTTTACTCTTTTACAAGTCCCCTTGTAACTCCATGTTGTCTGAGGTAGTAGATGTGTAGTTAAAGTGTTTGTGTGTGTGTGTGTGTGTGGGGGGGGGGGGGGTATTTAGAAATCCATAGATAGCCCAAGTTTCACACATTTTTTTTTTACATTAAATTTTCCATGTCTGACTTACACGTCACTCTTCTCATAATCCTCGTTCGTTCGTGCGTTCGTTCGTTTGTACGTTTGGGTGTGTGTGTTTATTTTTCTTTACTTTGTATATAGTTCCTTACTTTTATCCACATTTTCATAATTCACAATTTTAATTTTAATTGTGGCAATCAATTGCCCTTGTTTACTTCCGGTATGATTGAGTCGTTATACCTTCCGTGTATAATTGCTAGCTATACAGTACAACGAAGAGGTTACTGCTGGTCGACTGTTGCTGTTTATACAATATAGTGACCTGCCATAGGCGACTAATGGTGCGATTTGACTCCTTGATGAAGTTTTCACACTTCAATATGGTGTAGTGAATGATATCACACGTAGACAACGTAATTATACTCTCGCACGGTATAACCAAAGAAAAACAAAATTGCAATGAAAGCCTGGAGGAAACAGAGTCGCATTTATTATTATTATTATGATCTTTTTGAGAATATCATTATCAAGACCGTCGAGATCGAATTCCTGTATTGTGTAATATGGGTGAATAAAGAAAGTAGAATATGCGGGAGTAATATACGGTAATTATCGTGTCATTTTACTGGTCGAATTCTGATAACAAATTGGGTTCTGTGAAGGTTCGGTAAGCTAGTGTTAAAGTAGGGAATACGAATGGGGGATCCGAATGTCGTAGCTGAATTTGTGAATATGTTTGTATTGGTTAAGGCAATATCTCATTGAGTTATAGGCTTACAATCTAGCTTTTCGTGTTTAAAAATATGAACTTACTGTATTATATACTATTTTGCTGTTGCTTTTGTTGTTGTTTTTGTATTTCCATCGAATAACCAACCACGGATATGGCACTTATACACATCGGTTGTACGCTTAAGGTACCGTAATAGTTTACACTGTACCGTGATACTGTGCATCCTGGTCACGTGACATGACATGACGTAAATCTTCGACTATACTTAGACACACAGAACTGGCATGTTCTTACAATTATAGGATAAAAAACTTGTATCCTTCAGATGATAGATCATCCTGTTCAATGTTTGGATGAATTTACTGACGGTGTTTTTGGTCCCTCAATATTTCAGGTCAAATCCCACAACTGCCCACAGCAGTTACTTGAATGACTTCCCGTTCTCAATTATAGGAAGAAACCCCTTACCTTGCCCCATCCATCTGTTATATATGTCATTAATCATGTAACAATTGTGTGTTTTATCAAAGCGAGTCTTGGCACTTGGTTGTGGGATCGACATGTTTTTATCATAAATGCGATATATACGATATGTCGTACGAATTGGTCAATCATATACTTACTGACTGACTATACATCCGATTATGAAACTGTGGGATGGAAGTTCTATTGATTTTCGTGTGTGGTTATGCCTAAATCATGTAAAATTGTGAACGGTATAGTTGGAAGCAATTTGCCGCCCTTTATTTCTGTAATTCGTGCACTCAAATCCCACCTACGTCACCAAGTGTGAGCCTATAGTGTACAGTGACGAATATTATTCAATGTTTACGTGATGTGAGATAACATGCAGCCTATCACGTTATTAGGCAATGATATAACGGTTATACTTACTGGCTTCCTGTTCTGAACTATAGGATGAACCGTCTGTTGCGTCGTCTGCTATATCCGCCTCAATAATCTCTGCCGCCTTTGCTGCATCTTCACGTAACATGTCTTCCATAATGGCGTCCTCGACGAGTCGATTTAGAAGATCGTTGAAATCGGCATTTTGTTCGACTCTCTGCCCGATACTCATCTGACTATTACCCTTTCCTGCTGGCGCGTTATAGGCCTCGTTGATCCCTCGGGAGAAATCTGGCGTCCAAGGCGGTGGTGGGAGACCATTCATATCGACAAGGTTTTGGGATAAAGACGCATCGTATGGAATTATTAAATCATCGTAATCAACAACATCATCACCATCATCATCGACTAAAACATAGTTACTATCTATCCTGTTGTCAAGGCTACCAGGTCTTCTTGCCCCGTCGTACCGTTCCAGGAATTCTAGTGCCTGGAGGAGTTCCTCACCGTCGGTCAAATCTGAACGTTTTCGCGCAATTGGACGTGAGAAAGTGATGGCGGAGGTGAAGGCAATGTCAGCGAGGATGCAACCAAGTATTATAACCATTATTGATTGCCTAGCCATTTTGACTCTTTCCTGTTGATGGGCGGCTGATTGAAATCTGTGAAAGTTAGAAAACACAAAAGTACATAATGTCCCCTGTTTTTCACATGGCGACATTAGTTTTTTTTATTCTTCACATATAGGTAGAACTATTACATTTCCCCCATACCAGGCCAATGAAATATATCCTCTATCTCAAAACATTTCAGTTGGTCTAGCTGATCATATTTTTAATATAGCTTGATAAACAAAAATAACTTCCACTCAGTACGTTGTAAGTGGAGTAGATATATGTCTATAGATGCAGTTTTTATGTATCCAGTGGGTAAAATGAATGGAGCAAATCAAACAAATATATTTATTTTCAAACAGTATGATTTTATAATACACCAATCTGTGCTTGGTGCATAGTTATAATATACCTTGTTGAGTTGTATAACATACTAGGTGGGTGGAGTACAGCCGCTTATGTAGACTGCTTTCTTTGTACATCCACAAGGTAATGCAAGAAAATTTAGTTTAGTAACATAGCTATGTGTTTTGTTGCAATCTTGAAGCAATTTTCCAACCCTGTGTAGACAATCATGCAGCCTTGACATGCGTCATAAATAATGCATTATCTAATTATCGGAAATATTAATTCAGATCTATAGCAGAACAAAATGGGAATAGTGTATTTGTACTATCGCTGACACTATCTGTCTTTGTCTGCTGCTTGATCGAATTTTCCTTTTCATCATCCTATACCGATGCACTTTTTTCCCGATGATTGTAACCTTCGAATGTGGATATTCCCGGCTCCCTGGTTTACGGTTTGTTGCAATTTGACTATGGCGTGCAAGGTGAGAATAAAACTACTGCTCCTCCTGGCCAAAAATGCTCTTAGTCGGATCCGAGATCCAAGGGGGTGTACATCTCCCTTGTTTTAACCTCATACAAACATTCAAAGTTATTTATGAGCAAACCCTTACCTGTCTAGACCTAATTATTACTTTATAAGTAGTTTATACCTAGTTTATAGTACAGTGACTCAGAATGCATGAGTTGACATTAAAATGTCAATTGTTTACTTTCCTGTGCAAGTGACAACCCAGACACACCTAAAAAGTAGCTGGCTTCGACGACCCCAGGGCCGCACCCCCTTCTTGATATAAATCCTGGATCCACCTCTGGCCCATCCTTAAAGGTTCATTGCCACTACCTAAATCAGTCGGGGGGGATTCTAGAAGCCCCCAAGTTCCCCTCGCCACCTTTCAAAACCTTGTGAACGCCACTGCTATACTGCAACACCTACCTTAACATACTAACGGATAGGATTTTGCACTGAAGCTTCGTGTTGTCGAATCACTGTGCTAAGTAATTTGCTTAGCTTACATCCAACTTTATATCTCAAGGTAAAAAAGGTATTCAATGTTACCTAGCCCCTATATTAGATAGATTAAAATCAATCCCTTCACACTTTTGTGTTACAATATTTATTTTTTTCTCTCCGCGGGTATATTTGATTATATTTTGCACATGCGCATTAAGAATCAGGACACGGTATATTATATACAAGCTCGTATAATGTTGCCATGTGTAACAATCGTTACGTTCCAATGTTCGTAAATTTTATTATACATATCCTCCGCATAGAATAATAGCGTTTTACAGGTCGGGTGCACATTTTACGTGCTAGTCTCAAAAATTAGATCGATATGCTTTTTCAAGTTTGTCAACGAACAACCGTGCGTATAGCGATATATGGTAAAGGAACCAACTCAGGTGCGAGCTGCCCTGTTTAATAACGCCCGAGATTTTCACTGTTGGTTATGATATAACTAGTGTGTTGTTGTCAAATGTCAACACTTATTTACAGCCTTTGAAATATACGAGCTAACTGTCACGTGCTAACATGGTTTTCTTGTCATTATGTAAATGACATAGCCGTTCAATGACGTAGACAATATTTGTTTTGTTAAAGAAAGCCTCTTTTCTGTATGTGCCATATTCAACAAGCAATGTTCAACAAGCAATGGGTGATCATTCATTGACTAACGTTGGTTGAATATTAATGTAAGAGGAGACGGTATAGAACCATTGTTCATTGCCATGGAAACCCATTAAAGGAATAATAGCACCAAAAGTGACTACACAAACTGTGACCTCATTTCAAGCCATCGTATTTACTTTCGTGCTAACAAAGTCGCCTCAGTTCTTTGTGTTCTAATGACTCTCCTCAATGTGATTTTTTATAGTAGTCGTAACTATTGTTTTGCTTTGCCTGCATGTCACCCCTATTCATTATTATTATTATTATGATTATTATTTCTTTGTGTATGAGATGATATTGTTCCATTAAAGCCAAAGCGTCATTTGCACGTAAAGTATAGTGAGAACTTATGAAGACCTTTTGCATTGAACAGCCTATAGCTATAGCTTGTGAAATTGGAGTGAGGCAAAGATATATATTATATGATTATGTTGATCAGAAATCAGTTTAACAACAGACACAGAGTAAATTGATATTCGGAGCACACTTTCTTTCTTTTTTATATCAAGATTTGATTACATGCAGTGAAAACCTCTTCCAGCCTGGTGCTCTTCAAACCTGGTTCTCCCGGACTATAATTGGTCGCCCTAATCAATTGGCCTAGATGACACTGATATTACATCTATAGCTATATAGGTTTGAAACCAGTAAATAGAGATCATAATTCCACTTCCGCCCTGGTCGTAATCTATAACGAACAATACTTAGTCTTGTTTGTTGCATTACATTCTATAAAGATCAAATATAACACCATCCAACTCGAAGTCCTTTGTGGATCAGAAAGTCGAATGTCGGATGCGATAAGTATAGTGATGAGATTCATATTAAGTGCAATGGAAAGTTCTGAAATGAACTGTGAACGAAAATCAAAGCAGAAATACCAACCCAAAAACAAACAAAAACAATGGCACAAATTTGAACCCCCTTAGTATCAAACATCATTATTAAACATTCCTCCTTAGTAGTTATCGGCCAACGTTTGTCCTTCTGCCCCCGTCTCCTTTGCGAAGCTTATGAAACACTTGGTCAATATCAAACTCTTGTAGTATTTAATTTCCTCGTTGCCAGGCAACGGGGATCACACGCAGTTCCGTCTGACAGTTTCATAAAAGAAGTCATGCCAACGTTAATTTATAAGTGTTTTTTCCACGCACCGTGTCAACCGTCGTGGGTGTAACTGTGATCAAGTTTATGTGCGTCTTAATTGTTTTTCTCCCTATTTCTGTTGGACCAGTTTATTTACAAGCCTATATACTCTTGAAAATAATCCCACTCACTGCCAAAACCATCCATTATTATCCCCAGATAAAGATAATAAGTATAGAAGGGTAAATTTGATTCTATGTTTCTCAGTTTACAAAGAAGAAGAAGAAAAAAAGTCATTTTTTTTTTGCAAAAGATAGTTTGCCCTCGGCAGGTGACAACCAAAACAAGTACAAAAATGTTAAAAGTTTCTTTTTAATTTACTGTTATGGAAACGAGCAAAAACTCCAGCCAGCTTCAAAATTATTGTTTATCTTATGAAGATGGTTGCATTCTATATTATAGTTATAGACATCTGCCTTGACATATGCACGTTGCTATAGTTCGTTTCCTAACTATTTTGCGAACAGGGTCAATCTGGGGTCAATTTCGGTTCATCTATAGAGAAATACAAAATTGTGGGCGCAACACCGGAAAGTGGTGCTGAGTAAAATGAGCGATGGGATCATAATGGGGTGGGTGGTGGGGGAGGTGTAGGCGGATATCGACATTGACCTGCATTGGTAAGGATATACAATATCGAAAATCATATCAAGTGTTTTACATTCATTCGAGATATACAAGTAAAATTAATAATGTGCTAAATTGGATATGAAAGGGATGTAGGGTGGGGTAGGGTGGGGTTGGGAGTAAGATGGCGGAGGGGGGGGCGACTAACATGGAGCAATGGTAGTTGTCAATATTATTTATGATACCTATTTCATATTCCCACAACCCTTCATTTCCCAATGATATATACCTTTCTGTTTATGAATCTCTCCTTCAAGAACATCAAATTTGTAATGTATATCAGAAAACACTTTGGTGTATACGCACTATTCTCTATACAGCTGAATAGAATATTCATAAGTCAGTGTCACGCAACCTTGTGTAAAGTTAAATATGTTAATTCGGAGGTTAATTACAGTTTTAATTCAGTAATGTGTGTCTCTATAACTATTCATGATTTTTGTAATTGTGATGCACCTGACAGGTGCTAATGCGTCTACTGTTGTTGTGTAGGCGTATAAGATATAACATTTGTTAGTGTCATAATTTGGTGTAAAAGAAAGTGTGCCTGACGTTTCTAGCAGTACTAGCAGGGTCTTACTTCAGAGGCTGAATGAGTGTTATAATTTTTATATATTCTATATTCATAGACCTAAAGCCTGGTAGATTATACCGCGGCCTATATGCTAAATTTCGATTTGAACGGAAACAACATAAGATCATGGTAGCGTGCGCACCCATTGTTTTTCGCTTTTTCGCGTTTTCGATATATATATATAGCCTAGCCAACAAAGCTGCATGGAAGGCGCGCTATCCTATCGGTAACACTGTTCCTATGAACACGGAAATGTCATTATTTCATGACACTTTAATTCTGTATTATGATCTTGTTGAATGCGAGAAGGAGGCTTGCAATGTAAACAAGTTATCTAAGGATTCCTACAGAAAGGACAGTAAAATAAATGGAAATAATTACATCCTATACATAGACTGAGTTACAAACACACTCTTAAATCGAAACTGAATGAGCTTTCAATAACTCAACGCAAAATCTGTCAGAGGAATAATACTTGTTACGTTATATTTCTAACAACCTATTTGGCATAGAATTACGTCTGCCAGTTTCTTTATGATTTTATAATATCTTGTGATATTCTGTGGACTTTTACTTGTCTCTTCTTACTTCATTTACACACTAGTCAATTTTTGGTTCACCTTACGATGACCTTTCATTCTTAAGTTCAATTTATAGCTTTCTATTTTATTTTTTTCTATCAATATTCCCCTCGGGTTTGAATATTATTTGTGTGCACCAAAACAAAAATATCGATCGGTTTCAGGCTACAGCAATCAAAACAGACATAATATCAAAGAAATCAAAAACAAAACAACACATACCAAAGCCAAGAAAATCCTGTACGTATACATAAATGATGCCAAATATACATTATATTTTATTATCAAAACGTACGCCTAACGCTTGAACAAAACACCGGAAGATAACGTGTACTTCTTCAGCGCTTACTGCATGATATTGGAAAACCAGTTTGAGCCAGAAGAACCTTCATAGCCATAATATTCAAGCTTCAAACATGTAAACAACTTTGAAGGTTATATATACGTACATAGTCGTCAGATCTGCACCTTTCTAACGTCACGCAGAGATGGTCTCAGAAGACATTTTCGTAAACCAAACCTATTCTTGATCTTCAATACACTTCTTTCCTAACGGTCAATTCAGTGTTAATCGCATGATTTTTGCGAAGTGGTATAAATAATAAGTTAGATGTCGAAATTTGTGAAGCCAATTATTTCTCGTCAGGTCTATATACATTTCTGATAGAATTCACTGATTTACATCCGTGGAAGGGAGATGTGCGTTGATACTGTTATCGTCCAGGTCCCTGAAGTAATATGAATAGCCTATAGGCAACTTAATACAAGTTAGATATCGATATCTGGCTAAGAAAGGCTGCTAGGTAGGATGACTTGTCATAAATTATCCATATGCTATGTTGATGCATATCTGGCTATAAGAAAGGCTGCCAGGTAGGACGACTTGTCATAAATAATCTATATGTTATGTTATATTGGCTAAAGAAAGGCTGCCAGATAGGCCGACTTGTCATAAGTTATCTATATGCTATGTTGGTGCATGTCTGGCTATAAGAAAGGCTGCCAGGTAGGATGACTTGTCATAAATAATCTATATGTTATGTTATATTGGCTAAAGAAAGGCTGCCAGATAGGCCGACTTGTCGTAAGTTATCTATATGCTATGTTGGTGCATGTCTGGCTATAAGAAAGGCTGCCAGGTAGGATGACTTGTCATAAATTATCCATATGCTATGTTGATGCATGTCTGGCTATAAGAAAGGCTGCTAGGTAGGATGACTTTTCGTAAATAATCTATATGTTATGTTGTTATGTTACGTTGGCTAAGAAAGGCTGCCAGATAGGCCGACTTGTCATAAGTTATGCATATGCTATGGTGATGCATATATGGCTATAAGATATAGGCTGCCAGATAGGACGACTTGTCATAAATTATGTGTATGCTATGTTGATGCATATCTGGCTAAGAAAGGCAGCTACATAGGCCGACTTGTCATACATTATGTGTTTGCTTTGTTGATGCATATCTGGCTAAGAAAGGCTGCCAGGTAGGACGACTTTTCGTAAATAATCTATATGTTATGTTGTTATGTTATATTGGCTAAAGAAAGGCTGCCAGATAGGCCGACTTGTCATAAATTATCCATATGCTATGTTGATGCATATCTGGCTATAAGAAAGGCTGCTAGGTAGGATGACTTGTCATAAATTATCCATATGCTATGTTGATGCATATCTGGCTAAGAAAGGCTGCCAGGTAGGACGACTTTCCGTAAATAATCTATATGTTATGCTGTTATGTTATGTTGGCTAAAAAAGGCTGCCAGATAGGCCGACTTGTCATAAGTTATCCATATGCTATGTTGATGCATATCTGGCTAAGTAAGACTGCCAGATAGGTCGACTTGTCTTAAATAATCTACATGTTATGTTGTTATGTTATATTGGCTAAAGAAAGGCTGCCAGATAGGCCGACTTGTCATAAGTTATCTATATGCTATGTTGATGCATATATGGCTATAAGGAAGGCTACCAGATAGGCCGACTTGTCGTAAATAATCTATATGTTATGTTGTTATGTTATGTTGGTTAAAGAAAGGCTGTCAGATAGGCCGACTTGTCGTAAATAATCTATATGTTATGTTGTTATGTTATATTGGCTAGGAAAGGCTGCCAGATAGGCCGACTTGTCATAAGTTATCTATATGCTATGTTGATACATATCTGGCTAAGAAAGGCTGCCAGATAGGCCGACTTGTCATAAATTATCCATATGCTATGTTGATGCATATCTGGCTAAGAAAGGCAGCCAGATATGCCGACTTTTCGTAAATAATCTATATGTTATGTTGTCATGTTATGTTGGCTAAAAAAGGCTGCCAGATAGGCCGACTTGTCATAAGTTATCGATATGCTATGTTGATGCATATCTGGCTATAAGAAAGGCTGCCAGATAGGTCGACTTGTCATAAATTACATACATGCTATATGTTGATGGCGGAAGGAAAGCATTAGGCATCAAAGGAAAGGAAGATGTTTATGCATATCAAAAGAGAACACCGTCAGTTTCCAAATTTCTTAGGGGGGAAATTTAGGATACACTCAACTTTATAGAAGCCAAATATCACCAGACCTTGTTTTGTGCAGAAACCATATACATATAATTGCAACCTCTCGGTTGTTACTAATATGACGAAACCTCTTCTTGTTTACATTCATTCGCAATAATCATCTGTTTCGCTGCTAGTCAAACAAGGCTATGTTTGTCGCTAAATCTGTGTTCACAGCGAGAAAGCCTTATACATCAGGGTAATGATTACTGGTTTCTAGGAAGTCACTAACTAGGGATATCTGATTTCGCCGCCTCCTTCGGCAGAATATCCGCAGGTACACAGAGAGTGACACAACACAACAACAAAACAATCCAGGAATATTTGCATAAATGTTCGGGAAAATATCACGAATTTCTTGCTATGAAAGTCGTTTGATGATTCTCGTCGGAACTAAACAGACATCGATGTATATATGTCAGGCTTGTCAGCAACAATCTATAAGCTTGAAGCTCAAAATTTCAAAGCTTTGTAATAATAATAATAATCGGTTTTGTATGTAAATGCCTTTCTAACGATATTTGTATTTATAACGTAAGTTAAATTATAGTGATTAACAGTGTCATATTACGTCATATATGTTTGGATTGGAAGACATTCATAATGTCATGCAGAAGAAACGGCCAATTTGATTAAATTGTACGATAAACTGTGGCTAGTATAATATTTAATATAGATATAAAAACTCAAATCAATATCATCTACATTAAGTATCTCGTATAATTTGGACAATCCAAATTTCCGAAACCAAGCATATATGAAGCAATATGCAACTGTTAATCACTAATTAAGCAAAAAATCACGTTATACATACACTACCTTTAGTAAGGAATTTACATACAACACCGATTTTTATATTTATAAAAGCTTTGAAAACCGTAATTATTAGTTATTAAAAACACATCCGTTATACCGGTGTTCTGATGACCGGTCATTGTAATAGTAAACGGATAGTGATTATCTAGTCCTGTTTACATTACAGGAGAAATTGCTTCGCGTGTTTTCGTACATACTTTTTATACGTCATAAAAGCACAGCGTTCTATCTACTTCCCAAGAAAATGATAATCGTAAAACTGATTTGGTTACCTGCTTTCGGCAGGGTATCCTTATACATATTTATAAGGCTGACTATGACAAGACACAAATCAACCGATATCTCCATTTGCCGGAAGCTTTACGAAATGTTTCGAGAGGTATATTACGACCCAAAAACAATTTACATCTTGCGCGGGCGCCCTTCAACAAATAACGAAGACTTCGTTCCAAATTCAAGTGGTTTTCGACGTTTGCACTACTGCTATAAGGTTGGTTCAAAAGTTTACTGTAGATATCAATACTAAAAAACTGCTTTGCCACATCAGATCGAATCAGTGTGTTATAAATTGTATAGTGACTTCATTGGCATACACGTGTATTGCGGCAGTCGTAGGCGATCGTTTGTGTATAACAAATGGGAAAGGAGAGATGCCTCATTCAAACTTTCCCGTCCCTACCCACGGCGGGGGAAGGCGGGGGGCAGCCCAATGGAAAGACGGCAGGAGGGGGGGGGAAGCCCAATAAAAAGAAATTTCAAGAAAACATGCTACTATAAAAGTCATACACAATTTCACTATGCTTCATAGTATGCTCATTTCAAACATATTTTCTCTCTTTTCTTAGATCTTTACTTTCATTCCCCACCAGTTCCCCTCCCCCAACCCCCTCTCCTCCCCTCTCTCCTTATTTCACCCGCCTCTTGGAGCCGTGCAATGACCTTATTTTATCGTTCTTCCTGACCGTTCGTGAGAGATAACATTGTACAAAATGTTACTCTATTCGTTACCATGTTACTGTCGATGACATAAACATATAATTTCCAGGGTCAAAAGAAACTCTGAATTTCACAAGCAGGTTCAGTTGAAGTAATTTTTCCTTTATGCCAGTGCAAGTTATGCCCAAAAAAATATATCAAAATAGGCAAACAAGCCTACCGACTATCTATACAGAAGCATACTGTTGGTATACTTATATAGCCTATGCCTCGATATACATTGTCCTTTGTTGTTAAGTAAAACTAAATTTGATTCTATACCAGTTAGTAGAGTTGCTTCTAATACATATTCATTGCCTATGAATATTCATAATGAAAGCTGATGGAAAAAAACTCTTACAACACTCCGTCCTTCCCAGAAGTAACAAATAATTACTCGCACCTTTACCGATTTGTTTACATCAGTGCCAACGTAAATTCGCAACGATCATTGCCGCAATCTCCACGAAACGATTCTATTTCCTCTCTCTCTCTATCTCCACATCTCTCTCAATTTACGTTGTATTTCTCCTTCGATGAAGGACTTGGAATGTCTATTTGTTTAATCAACAGAAGGTAAAAGACAATTTTTTCCCAACAAGAAAAAGTCTATGCGGGGACTCATTACGTGCTCTTGTGTATATACAATCATTACAAAACTCATTGCTGTTTATACACACAAGAGTTTTAGATGTTGTTTTTCGGAGAAACGTTGATGACGTAATAAAACGCGTCAATGGGTGACAATTCGATAATGATTAAGAATGTTGGATTATTAACCTATAATCTTAAGGGTAATGAAATTCTCGCGGGAAGTAAGAAAATGCAATTGTCTGGCCAGCATGACGTTACTTGGTATTTGTTTTTCGATTTTTCAATTATTTCTGTCATTCTAGCCTTTAACCTTCCATGGATACCAGTTTATATATTGAATTCCTGGTACAAGATGTTGCATAATGCTTATAAGAAAAAACGTCCGTTGTAATAATTCAACTTTGTTAATTTATATGTAACCATTTTGAATTTATAGGGAGGGGAGGGAAGTGGTCAAGGGAGTGGTAGGGGTCAGTCATGGGAGAGTTTTATATTGGATTTCTGTTGGCAAAGTCGACGAAATGACGCACATGTATACACGTCTGGATGGTGGCTTTTTTAGGGGGGGGTGGGGTGGGGGTGGGAGGCAAGATCACAAATTCTTAATTCCAATTAAAGAGTGGAAATACAACTCTAAACTAGTATCAAAGATAATGATTATTAAGAAGAGTGGAAGTCACTCTTATCAAAGAATATATATATGTATATATTTTCCAACTCACTATACGATTTCAATTATATATATATATATATATATATATATATATATAAATATATATATATATATATATATATATATAAACGGATGGATGATTGGATAGACACACTTGAAATATTGGAGCAAACTTATTATGTACGTACCGTGAAAGCTATAGCGAGTGGGAAACGCTTTACAGATTCTACAAGGTATCCTCTCACCAAGGAACGAACGAGAAACTCATTTATCATAATTTACATTAATTTATCTGCCCCCAAGGTTATATACCCTGGTAAATCTACCGCTGATGTGGTTAAACACGTCCACCAAGAGAATCGAACGCTGATATATTTGCTTTAAGTGCGCAGTGTACACTTGCTAATGGTAATTCATCCAAGGACGATGAATACATGTAGTGGAGACTCATAATCAATAACACCGCCGAATCCAACTTAAATTTACCCGAAAATATTGTCTGAGAGCATATATAGTTGAACTCGAATAAATTTCCGTAAGCTCTTTTTGTTGTTGTTGTATACTCAAGCTTAAGTGAAGAGAAACTATAAGTTAATTCTTCAAAGAGATATGTTTCGATGACAGTTAATGAACAATTTATGGAAAAGGCAAGAAAACAAATACAGTAGTATAAACATAACTAACACCCGACATATATTATTTTGTAACCGTCGATATAGTTATTGTTATGAAGTTTATTTAATGTATTTTGGCTAAAACTTTCCTTACTTTAGACAATGTTTCATATAGCGTGAGTTATCTGTGATGTAATAATGAGAGATGTTCTGAAAACGTTTTTTATTATCTTTTCGTCCGCATATCTAAACAACTGCATTGATCTTAAATATTGCATAGCTGTAAATGTGTATTCATATTTCAAGAATTCTTCGAAATATAGTTCACCTATCTTGGTTTTTTGTCCTGAAACTCATTCAATATTCTTGTATGGATGAATGGTTGGTGAAACAAAGAAGGAAATAAAAGTCACTTTCAGCTCAAAACAAAACAAAATTATATTATTGCAGCAAGAAAAACTTGTCATCATTTCTAGGTTTTCACTCAGTCATGAACATATATTTTCTTTTGGGTGGGGAGGGGGGGGGTGGAGTAGATGCGCGACTTTTTTTGCCACTAGATTATCCTTTAATATTCACAGAGACGACCTGAAGTGAAAGAATTTCATGTCTAAGAGCCTCATGGCTTAGGATAATAATCGTTATCATACCAACCTCTCTCCGGCATTGTTCTCTATTACCAAAGATTCTCGCAACTTTATGCTCTTAAAATGCCCCGTTTGAATAGTGGCATTGAGTCTGGGATTATCCCTTTAAAATACAGACACACGAGCTAACCATTAGTACCATCAATAACTCAATGGGATTGCAGCTACTGCGCTAGGCAAATGGTATTTACTCACTTCAAACAAAAATCCATTCGATTGCCTAAAATTTATTTTGCATTGACAAAAACAGAAGTCTAAAAAAGAACCCGCCAGAATTCCCAATGCAAATGTCCTTAAGGCTTATTCCCAATGCGTCAAGAACCAATCTCTATACCATACATTCTATAAATCAAATTTACTTTAACGTACCTTTAAACATTCGCAAAGTTAAATTACGAGATGGGATGTTGAAATTATCGTGCTTTGAGCAGATGGTTGAAGAAACCATTGAATGCAGAAATATTAGCAAAAAAAAAAAAAAAAAAAAAACACGTTTGAAATGCCGAACAACGTGTCGGTATTTTGATCATATATTTATTGATATATTTATATCAATATATTTCTTATTTCTATCAGTATATATATATATATATATATATATATATATATATATACATATATATATATATATATATATATACACATTCATATATACATACATCTATATGCATATATACATACATGTATGTATGCATGTATATATATATATATACAAATATACATACATGCATACATACACGCATACATACATATATACATACATACATCTCTCTTTCTGTCTCTGTCTCTACACCTTTCGCTTCCTCTTTCTTTCTTACTTTAAGATGACACGACAAAAAACCCAAGAGGTTGAAGACTCACAAGATGACGTATGCTTGGACCATTCACCCAGCCGTTGGTGCTTATACTGATATTTATAGCACATAGCCTGCAATGACTCAGTATAGAGTATATAGCGTATGTGGACGTAAGTGTATAGTAGAATTATAGATGGAAGCCATAATTATTTACGTAGACGATGACGTCACAATCGATTGGTAAAGTGCAATGGCGTGTACCTAACTCTTTATGAGAACAATTGTGTAATTAGCCACATACGTAATTAACATGCATGAGGTATACAGGGAACATTATAACGTGGCAATGCATGGTTTGTTATATATATATATATATATATATATATATATAATTATTAAATATATATATAAATATATATATATATATATATAGATATATGTATATATATATATATATGTATATATGTATATATAGATGTATATATGTATATATATATATATATATATATATATATATATATATATATATATATATATATATATATGTATATATGTATATGTGTTTATATATGCCATTTGTCTGTTTGTCATACATGTATAGTTTACTTAACTACTTGATTTATTTATCTCTGTAGATTCTTCTTAATAAATGTAATTTGCCTTCACAAATGATTTGATATGTACAATAGAGAATATCTTATTCCCACGTGAGTGCGTGGTGTTTTTTTTTTCTTTACTTTTATTGGTCGCGGAAAGGGAAGTTGGAATACAAAGAAAGATTTTCTAACAGGTAAGTATTTACAAGTAAGCAAAAGGCTAATCATAAAAAAATTAACCGTATGGCGTAATAAATTATCAATTATAATCAATAAATATTTCTATTAATAAACATGTTACCATGCTCTGTGAAAGTATGCATGCTAATGACGTACATTAACGTATTCCAATATAGTAACAAATACCAAAAGAATACAGCTTCTATATGAAAGAAAATGCTTGTCACCGATCGCCTACGTCGTTCTCCAGTTCCAGTCAAACCATAAAACAAAAAATTAAAATCAATAGGCACTTGAAACAACTATATAATCATAGTGTGGGCGTCATAGGTCATACCGTGTATGACATCACAAAAGATGACTGTTCATATATATGTATATATATAGGCACACTTACCATTTATCGCATTCATCTGCATTGGAGTATGTATGATTTCAATTAAAATGGGACAGGGAAGTGGGTGAGAAAATGATGGAACACTGACATCATCAACAAGGGGGGGGGGGGGGATACCCCGTTTTCAGCACCACGTTGAAACGATGTGGTCTTTTTGATGGCTTTGGTCAAGTGTGTTGAAAGTGAATGCACAGAAAGTGGGTTAAGCTTTGTCGGAAGCTACAACAGGGCGCGAATCTATACACCCCAACCCACCCACCCACCCACCCCACCCACTCCCTCTTCAGCCTCACACAACAAACTTAAGAAATTTAACTCTTGAAATTTATATTTCACCGAACCATCCACTTGTCCCTATACACATTCTTTCTTAGTATCTGTGGAATTGTGGCGTTACCATGGTTTTTTCTCAAGACCGACGGGAAGTATGGAAATCCGAGTTTGGACCACTCTGTTTTTACTTAATTCTTACCATGTATATGACGTATGGAAAATGCCTAAGGTAAAGATTAGAAAGTAGTATTTGTTGTGGTGCAAAGGTCAGTTGCGGATCCAGGGGTGTGGGGTTGCACCCCTCCCCTTTTGAACCTTTTACACATAACTTCAAAAGTAGCTATTAGCACATTGCTGCCGAACCTTCAATTTTTCATAGATCGTAAATGACATATTGAAGGCGATGTATAAAGGCCTATTTGCAAAGAGAAATCCTTAATTTCAATAATATAATTAATATTCAACGTCGCTCAAGTGTATTATATGCACATCAAGATTTCTCACTCTTCAAAATATCAACAACAAAATGCTCAGAGGTGGAGTATAGAACCTGAGAAGAAGAAATAAAGTGTTATCCACTTAAATAATACGTCATTGTACAGTTCCAAAAAAAAATTGAAATGAGATCTCATATTTTTTTTCTTTATTTCATATCTTTTACAATGCATTGTAAAGAATCAAGCTCTTTTACCACGAACATGTAAAGCTATTAACAATTTTATTTTCGGAGGATATTAAAAACTTCTGGATGTTATGGACTGATATTTTTGTGAAGTACGAACCGTCGACCCTTGAAAGAGTATCAGTGAGCTGAACAGCTTCAAAGAAATAAAACGATGGGTAATAATTAATCCACGGGAATTATTACACTGGTTCTTAAAGCTTGCAGAAAAATGTCATAAAACTTTTATCCAGCCGAATAAAGAGAATGATCAATTAATCGCCTCCTTTTTTAATTACCTGTTGTTGTTTTTTTTGTCTTTCAAATGTGCGTATAAAAAAACATTCATTTAACCTTTGGCATTTAATAAGCTTTAGTACGGACATTCAAAATCATTTTTTTTTTAACTTTCTTTTTTAATTGCTGCTAAGTATTGACTTCTTACGGCTGAAAATAATGTGCCAGTTTTGTTGGTCAATAAATCAATAGGTTGAACTATTTTAAAGATGCACTCCTCTGCTTTATATATGTAACCACGAACGAAGTATGCCGTCAAGTATTTGCACACACACACACGTATATATGTATATATATATATATATATATATATATATATATTATATTATATATATATATATATATATATATATATATATATATATACTTTATTTGTTGAACCGATGTGGGTTTTTTGATGGCTTTGGTCAAGTGTGTGGAAAGTGAATGCACAGAAAGTGAGTAAAGCTATGTCGGAAGCTACAACAGGGCGCGAATCTCTATACGTGACCCCCTACCCCTTCCCCTCCCTCTTCAGCCTCATACAAAAAGATCAGCAAGCACATATATATAGTAGATCGTAGATGGTAATAAAAGTTTCAAATTATGTACTGCGATGTAAACTTTTAGTTACTTTATTGTATAGTCTTGAAACCAAGCCCATCTAGACTTTAAATTGATTCCGATTCTCGAAGCAGTGATTGATCCTGCAGCTTCTTATTATTATGCAACAGTATATACAAGAGCTGTATAGAGTCTAGAACTATAAAGAGTGCTTCAATAGTATCTTACTCTATCCAGCGCACTTCACTACGCTATCGCTACACCAATGAAAATAGGCTCTTGAAGACACTTAAGTCATTTCAACATATTAGTAATCGAGATGGAAACGTTCAAAGCGCCATTAAACAAATGAAGATAAGAGTTCAATTTCTACGAATTTCTTCCGTTCTGACGTAAAACCCTTTGCCATAGGTTTTTTCGCTCGTAAGAAATGGGAACAAAGTTTCTTGTGTGCGCCCGCGCGCGTGTGTGTGTTTATCTAGAGCAGTGGAACGTTTTGTTCAGCGTGAGGCTATGTTGAAAGGATCGAGTCATAATGTTATGTGAGTAATAATGTTTGTGTCAGCGCCATGCTAATTAATACTCTAACAAAATGACTCACAGATAACAAATGGTGTTTAGCTTAAATTCATCATATTCCGTATTATTCCCCGAGAAAAATTGCCCTATGTAAGAAGGATATACCTGTTTTTAGATTTTATTTAATCTGCACAGTTATGTAATGTATACCGCCATGCATATTCATTTCTATGACTCACGGAACAGTTGTGCATTGTTATATATATATATATATATATGTGCGTGTGTGTGTGTGTGTGAGCGAAACAATGTATTTTCTTCTCCTTTCCGCTTTCACAGCGCCCCCTTCCCGTTCCCGTACCCCTTCCCTCCTTCCACACAAAATGAGAGGCAGAGGGAGCAATTTGTGGAGGACATTATAGCATAATCACTTTTATCTTAACTTCATAGACCGACATTTCAATCCAATCTATCTGAGTTGACTCTTATTCGATTATAAGTAATGACAAAGTGAATCTAACCTTAGATCGAGAAAATAAATCCGTAATTGAGCTAACGCGATAAGGTCGATAGATGACAGAAAATTACCACAATAGTGTATCAAACGGACTTCTTGGGTTTTCACATCGCTAGATTAAAGGATGTTTCATTATGACAATGTATGTGAATTTATAAATGAATGGTTAATAATGTATCTGGCAACAATAGAGGAAATGATACCACCGTAATAATATGATTTATAATTGTTCAGTTCAATTTATGCCCACTTGTGTAAAGAAACACACACACAAGGATGACAAAAGTATTAATATAAACAAAAATGGGGAGCAGAGTTGAAGAAGCTATAGATGGGTTTACAGGCAGCAAACCTTATACAGAATTGAAAGCCAAAGATAAAGAAAGCAATATAAGCAAGGGGAATAGAGAATATAGAAAGAGGGGAAATGTCTTTATATCATTGTCCCTTCTACTACTATAGGTTTTAATGTTGAATATTGACGTCTTCTTGTTAAATATCATGTATACAATGTCAATTTTCCTGCCAACAGAATATCATTTTATTAAACGATGACATTTTAGATTAAATCGGTGATTAATAGTGATGTAAATACTGATTAATCCTGACGAATCGTGATTCATTTTGAACTAACTGTGATAACGGTTGCCCTTTAATCTGAAGATTTCTTCCGTTTCGTAATCCCATTAGCCTACAATGGAGGTCAAGGATGTGTTTTTCATTCTTTTTAAAACTGCATTTGTTTAAAAGTTAATTCTAAAGATAGGAATATAATAATTCATTTACTGAGAATTGAAAAAAAAAATCTTTGTTCCCGTTGATGGTAAAAAAGTGTCTGTGCAAAATATCGACCATAATCAGCTAATTTGCATATTTTCATTTACATATTTCTAGCTAGTTACATAACTTATCACATATTTCCTCTAAATACTACACAACGTTTTGTATAGGCACCAGCTGACACGGGCGTTAGAGAGAGTGGGATGCCGTCCCCGGGGAGGGGTCTTAGGGGGAGGGGGTTGTTTATGTAAGATGGCATATAGATGCAAAATGTTGCTATATTTGGCAATGTTTTGAGCTAATTACACAATGACTTAGAGAAAAGGGGTATACTGGCTGTGGCATGGCACCCCCCACCCCGACTGGTACCCGGGCTGACCCCCTTCCCCACCCCCACCCCGCTTGGTACGCCACTGCCAATATCATTCGTCCTTTGATTCTTTCGATATAAGTTTGGGTTCATTTAACCATGAGCAACACGTACGAATTGAACACTCAGTCGCAAATAATATTTCTTCCGCTAAATGCGTTTTCTTCTACTGTGTTCTTGTGTATATTTACATAACTATAAACTGAAGTGGAGTGAACTATATATATGAATTGTATGGTGCAATCTGGCGGAAACACCCACCTTTATGATTTAATACCCTTATTTTGTTTGGAAGTTCACCCTGAAGCTATATCAATAAAAAAAATATAAAAAAAACCCCATCAAAAACGATACTTTGCTATGCGTAAGTAAAGCTCGCCAAATTCGTTGTCGTAGGATGATGGTACATATAAATTATTTGGGTTAGATACACGTTGGATGCGTTGTTTTGAAAATGAGTAGAACGAGTTTGAAAAGACGGCCTGACCGAATTAATGATCGATGAAGCTGTATAAGCATAATAATGTAAAGGACTATTCGCCGCCGACATTTTATTATAGGCACAAGACGGCACGCAAGTGTGATAAGGTGATATTGGGGTCGGAATTGACTCTCCGGGAAATTTGTTTAGGAACACGTCTTATTATTACTTAAAGTAACGGTAACAATTCTCGCGTTTATTTGGGTTTTTCGTTCTTCTACGTCTTACAGTTTGACACAATACATGAGCTGATGTCGGCGGTTAGTGGATGAAGGCGTGGCGAATTACTTGGTTTGTAGCCTTGCTTTGAATGTCTTTTATATGTTGTATGCAAGCAGGGGGAAGTGGGTATGACCAGATTCCTCAAGACAATTATATTTAATTATATTTTTTATATTTTGTTTTTCTTTATACTTTGCCGTGTACGTAGAACAATATAACAAAGGTCAGTACCAAAACACAATAAAGTGTGGTCGTATATTCAAGCGTATTCCAGTAGGCCTCTATGCTTATACTAACTTAGTCATAACGCATGTCTTTTGTCTTACTTCTTGATTTATAAACAAATGTTATCGTTGTTAACAAACCTCCACCTCCATTTGTATATGTTGTATATATTTCGTCCATGGCAAAGGTAAATTATCGTACGCCACAGCGGGTAATACTTTAACAAATGAATCTCACGACATGTGGTAACATCATATACGGCTAGTATATAATGTAAAAACGTCACCTGCTTTAACACAAATATTTTCTGCGAAACTTGAAAATATATAGGGATTAAGAATGAACGAACACGGGGGGCCTTTAAAACTTACCATGAGATCCAGAACAGATGGCCACAAAACGCATCGTAGATTTTAAGTTTTACTCGTGAATTTCTTTCTTTATATCTATACATAAATTTTTTTATTTCCTTTTTTAAATTTTGTCATAAGTTTATGTTTAGCGTTTGTTTATCTTACCCTGATCGTTATGACGACAGGACCTGTTATTATCAAGAGAAGAGCTATATGTATCGTGATTGCTTTCGCCTTCACGTTAAAGTTTCTATCTTATATAGAAAGTAACGTGTATGCTATATATAGCACATTACGTCATGACAAGACATGCGCAGAACTTCGTATGTATATACTTCCAATAAAGTATCAATTGCATGCAAATGGAATTTCTTCCTATATCCTTGATTACTTTCTCGATAATATGGGAAGGAAAATCTAAAGTGTTATTAAGAAGGCAGGTGTGATTGGAGTATTTGGAAAACACTTCAAGGGACTCACTACGCAATTAGTGACGTAAGCAATATCAGCGAACTGTATCGTAAAATAACACTTTATGGAATTAGAAGTATAGGTTTATGTCATATCCTATATTGTGTTCATCTCAACTATAAGTACTGCATATACAAATACATATGGGAAGATCTTATACCGAGTTATAGCCTGACAAGGGCAAGATGAATGTCATGGTTTCACGAATGCTCTATTCGAACCGAACGAAATTTGTCGAAAGAACGAATGAACATTTGAAAAGGACTAACGAATAGTGACAGCGTTTTCAATGGAAGAGTATAAGGACTTTCCCTTCCCAACATCAATTTAACAACACATGACAGTTACACGTATACAGGCCTCTTGCAAACCGACATCAACCTATACTGTTTGTCTACCAAACAGTTGTTGCCCACTATTTCGGTAATATTGTTATATTTTACAGATGTAACCGACATAATTTTAATTAATGAAGACATTCCAAACACAGCACTCATGGCGTCACCGATCTTAACGGTCCTTCAAACAGAATTATGATGAAGAACAAGAAGTCCACAATGTTCGAACTGTTTTTTTTTTTTTTAATAAATATCACAGCACGTTAAGCTTTTATCATGCAAAGTGAATAAATCTTAATTTCTTTCGAAAGTAAGAGCTCATAGAGTGAACATGTTGAGTGTGAAGTGCGGTACCCGAGAAACGTGACAGTGCGGTCTAATTTATTTCTCAAGTCCTAATGGTATTTCACTTGACTCAAGAAACGCCATGTCCTTGTAACGACAAAGATCTAAGATTGTTTATTAAGAGAAGTTTTGTTTTTGTTGTTATGTAAGCTAAGAATAATATCACGCCGTAATCTGTAGTCGCACTATGCACAACGAAGTTCATAGCAGATGTAGAGCCTATAGCAGCTGCGTAGCCTAATTTACGCATATAAATCTGGGCAGAAGTTGTCATTGTCTTGAAGGGCCCTCCATACAAAACACGCCCGTTACCAATAGGAGGATGTTTAACACGAGATGTGTGGGGAGGGGGGTGAGGGGGTTGACACCAACTCAAACCCCACCCCTCTACCTACAAAATAAACATCGCAACTAAAACCGATAAACATACGAAAGTGTGTTCCGTTGATCTTGTAAACTACGCATGCGTCCAGTCATGGCATTGTCCTATGATAAGGTTTACATCACAAGAGATATTCATTGTGCGCATGAACTAATAATCACGCGGCTTTTGTCACGAAGTTTTAATTGGCTCATGCAATGATTACGTGACGTTCAATTAATCACGTGGTATAACAATGGGAACGTTAGACGGTTCAATGTTATAATGTCACACTTTGCGTTCCATGGGGATCTTTTCCATCATACTTTGTAATTAAAGCTATTTTTCACATCGGCAGAAATAACCGTATAGGCATAAGAGACAATCATAATTCACTAATGTTGCTCAGCAGATGTGTGAAAGTAAAAAAATATCAAATCATGCTTTTTTATTTATTTTTATATTTACAAAGATTAGGTTTGTAGCCGTACTTTATAATTTAAGTTGCATTTTTTTTAAACCGTATGCCAGATGTTCATTATGTTATAATTGGAGAGGCATTTTTCTGCTATCCTCTCTCATCACCAACCCCCACCCCCCCCTCCACCCCACCCCCTTCCTGTCATCACTCCTAACTCATTCCGTCGGCTTTGATTTCACCTTGACCTCGTCATCCTTCCTCTTCTTCTTAAAGTTAATATTTGAGATTAAGAGAATCGATTTTATTTTCTGACCTTAATTTTTAATTTTTTTTCCAGGTTCGTTCTCACAGCGGGTTGATAAATTATAATTCTGTTTTGTGACATTTTTTTCAGTTCAATTCAGAACAAAACCATATCTCCCTCTCTCTCTGCCATCTTTCCATTTAATGTCAGAAGGCGTGGTCAATATAAACTGTTTTATTACTGTGGCTTATTATAAAGAAACATAATCAGTACAACGTCTTGACAAAAGCTTTGATAACGAAAAGAGAAATAAATTCTAAGCCGGAAAGGTATCATACTTTATCACTTTATTGGTGTGCTAAGTTTCTTAGGTTTATGCACAACCCAAAAGTCAATTAAGACGGCATAGCCTGATGGTAGTTTCATCGAAAAGAAACGTATTAATCAAAAGAGATTTGAAGTCAGTCTAACTCTTGTGCTGTGTTTGACCTATTGACTAAAACCGCATCAGTGAGAAGTGTGTGTGTGTTTTTGATAAGCAAATCGAAGGCTGCTTCTTAATTAGAACCGAATTTCAATGTTTCTCGTGATTAAAAAAAAATACTAGAGAGAGAGAGAGTGTGTGTGACGCAGAGTGAGAAAGAAAATGAGTGGAATTTTATGGGCTATATTCGCGTGAAGGATATTCTGTACGCACATTTTTCAATTGGGGATTAATTGCAGAACGCCGCAAGAATTTTCATGTATACAGAAGTGAAACGTCTTCTGTCATGAGATGACACACACACCGCAGATCAGCACAAGAATAGACGTATATCATATATATATATATATCTATATATATATATATATATATATATATATATATATATTTATATAAACATATATATATATATATATATATATATAAACATATATATATATATATATATATATATATATATAAACATATATATATATAACATTAAAACCAGAGATCAGTGCATATTACACATCCAATACCACTCATAGTGTCTGATTATATAATTCTTTGCTTGGAGTCACGGTAGGGTGCATGTACATTGTGAACATTACATTACAGTTAAACATCAATTTACATACAATGTCACGTCTCGGAAACCTTCAGGGCGGATACTTGGATGTTACAATGCAGGGGTTGTAATCCTGTGATCGTAGAGGCCGAATATCATGTAGCGGGTCCTCTTGGCCCCCACCTCCCCCACCCCCGACAAAATTTAGACGTGAAACGGTGCGTTCTTCGTCATATATAGGCCATGCGTTAGGTCTTTAGTTAGGCCTACGCGCTGGTTTGTGCCAATAACTACAAATACTTTGTTTAAAACAATTTTGGGGTTTAAAAGTCCGAGATGTACACTCCCACACACAGCGTATCTGACAGTATAGTTGTAACATAATTTAGCATATAGCAGAAGCCTTACATACCTACATGTTTTCGAAGATATCTTGCACATTATAGACTGTGTATGATATACAAGTATCATTATGTGATGCACTGCAGGCAGTGCATGAACTTTGTCCATTCACGACCATAACATTACTTAGAGGGGGGACTTTACATAGGCGTAATAAGAGGGAAGATTTTGTCCTCGTAAAGGATAAAAGAAAGAGGTTCTTTCACTTTCCTTGTGTAACTACAAGAAAAATTAGAGTCGATGGCTTAATTCCATTTCTTTCTTTCTTCGTTCGTAAATTAATCAACCATCAAAGCTATTTTGTTAAATTTATCGATTGATATATATGAAATACTCGAAAACAAACTATATTCTTGTTTCTTGTATTTAAACTTGACAAAAACTGATCTTTTGGTGCGCAAGATAAAACACCAGCACTTTTAGATAAGCCTACCACACTATCATAATGGATGTAGGTAGCCTAGCCTATAGTTGACATAAAAGGAATTTACGTCTTAAGTTGACACAGTCTATCACTGGCGAGGCAATGAATAGGCATACAACCCGCTTGGAAACGTCAAAAAAGGTCGTACAATACATTTCAGTATTTTATACCAGGGCCGGATCCAGGATTTTGAAAATGAGTGGGACGTGGTTAAGTTGAAGCCGCCTCCCTTGTAGGAGGAGGACCTCCCACGGAGAACAAAATCGAATTGTAGATGTGGAATGGTGCATTCTGGGTCAATCTTTATGCTATAAATTAGAACTACAATAATAGGGTCTATACGCGCAAGTTAATAAGTAACTTTTAACTTTTAAATGTTTGGGCATGAAAAGAAGGGTGTATACCTCCACACCCCAGCTAGATCCGCGCCTGTATATAAGGAACAGTTATTAACCTACTTCTTGCACTTTGCGCTACCGCATACCCCCCCCCCCCCCCAAGCTCCCTCCTCCCCCTCCCCACCAAAAAAAACCTAGAGTAAAGTACATAATCATGCCGATACCTTATGAAGGAACGGCTATAAAATCATGTATTCATTGTTTAAAGCATGCGTAATATATATATATATATATATATATATATATATATATATATATATATATATATCATTAGACAAGTTAGCCTCCCCTTCCCCCCTCCCTCTCCCCGTCCTTGCTCCTTTGAAGAGGTGACAACCATTGACTGTTTCAAAATAAATTCTTGCAATGTTTGTTCCTCAATAGGTAAAAATTGTTTCCATTTCTATACTTAATTCCTTCTTAAAAGTTATTTTCTTTTTGAAGCATTGCGATTTGGCAACAGTAGAGGGTTTCCCGTCAGCCTTGAAATTGTGCTGAAACGTCTTTGTGTTTCGTTAAGATAACGAATGATTTATTCACAGTGTGAACATAATGTTCGTCCAAAAACGTAAATGGAATCTACCTTGAATGTTGAATGCTTTAATAAGCACGTTAACATGTATAATGTTTTCACATTTCTATTAGAAATAAAATATAAAAAGGTACAAAGCCGTTGTATGATATGACAATGACGTCACAGATCACTTACTTAATTATTTAAAACTAATTTCAGAAGTAGCAACGTAGTATATATATATATATATATATATATATATATATATATATATATATATATATATATATATATAGATATAGATATAGATATAGATATAGATATATATATATATATATATATATATATATATACTATATACTATATATTTATATATATATATATATATATATATATATATAAATAAATAAATAAATATATATATATAGTGATGTCATACATGAAACGTATTGTGAAAACTTTTTACTTTTCAATACCAGCAACAGCCAAAAATGCTGGCCTAACACGCTTCAATAGCAGATGTGCTGAGCTTAGCCTATACTAAAGCTGTTATTGTCACTATATGTACCTTATATATATATATAATATATATATATATATATATATATATATATATATATATATATATATATATATATATATATATATATATATATATATATATATATATATACAAAGCACACAATCCTTCCCCCTACCCGCTTTCTATCCAGTCAGTCGCCTGTATGATAGATTATTCTTCTACGATGAGAAGACGTGCAGAGAAAATGGGCACAAATTTTGTTAAAAAAACATGAATGCCAGTTTGTACGTTTATTACGATGTTACTATAGTTAATGTAGTGGCTATAGCCATTTGAAAACGTTAACTATCAACTATAGCAGATCTATTCGATACATAAGATCAAAATCACTATTTGCTTGTATTATTATCGAATAAAAGGCTACCCTGGTTATGGTAATCTAGACTATATCCACACTCATGTATACTATAGATATACTGTGCAATGTTGAGGTGGCGTTTATCTCACTTTCACATTGCGCTAGCATGCATTTAGTACAAATAACGGATCTTAAAGCTGTGTTAATACAGTTTACTGTGAGAATGTGAAGGGGGAGGGGTGAAGGGGAGGGGTTAAGGGGTGACCGACTCTTTACCAGCTCAGTCAAACCCGACTTATTAAATCATTAAACCTAAGATTAACTTCGTATAGAAAGGCCTATAAAATAAGTAAACTTATATTCCCGAACAGTTTCTCAGTTTGATATAGCTACACAAGTGTAATGGAGTTAGCAGGATCTGGGGGGTGGGGGAGGGGTGTCAAAATTGCAGTGAGGAATGTAATAACATGTATGCCCCTGTGAAATACTTTGTCCTGCATACTTTACATATCTATAAATCATTTTTCTGCAATATATATACCTGCAGACACTTAACAGCTGTTGTTATTTTATCAACTCACCGAAATGCTGTTGCGCTCGGCTATTCCCGAAAACAAGATATATATTCCGTGTTATAACTCTTACCGATCGAGGCACCTGGTAATGCTTTTGTTGTACTATAATTTCAACTGATATTAAGGCTTTGCTGATATCTCGAGGATTAAAAACATCAACATCAACAACAAACAACAAGATGAAGAACAATAAATAGTCACAATATTTTCCACTCTCGTAAGAAAATCCGTACAATATACGAGCCCAGCCTGAAGAGTATACGGCAGCTGCCCGAAGTATTGTCGATAGCGCAAGCGAACGGTTTGTGAGGATTTAAAGCGAAGCCTTGCCTTTATCTGTCGTCGCGCGTCGTGCAACACGAACTTGCATTCTTCATAAAAGATCTTAACTCTTCGCTTTTATTATTATTTTTTTTCTTATTTCTCCCCCATCTCATTCTTGCCTCTTTTCTCTGCTTCTCATTTGGCTTTGCATAATGAGACGTGCGTTCACTTCCTGTTTCGCGGTTTTTCATTGCAGAGAGCGACGGTGATTGGTCAATCACTTTATAATTAAATGAACACTTGCTGAGTGTCGCATACCCCCATAACGTACATATTATATGCTCATACGTGGTGACCAGCTTATTGTGTGTGTGAGTCTGTCATATGCCAATTTTTTTTGGTAATACGTACTTTCAAAGGTAGGATCATCTCTCTTGCCTACTTAATGCGTTTCGACCCTATATTCGTTGTTGATCTTACTGGTTTTTATTCTCAAGCTGTTTTAATGTCAAAGTAATTTGGCAAAGATGGTTGATATTTCCTAACCAAAAACGGAAAGAGAGAGAGAAAAAAATATCATGGGTATGTAGACTCTTTTTGGTTAAAAAAATATATATATACAACCAATCTGGCATTTTATAGCATTTTCCAAAGATACATTTCTGGACACCAGTTTAGGTGCTAGGTAATTACTTTCTCGACTATGATCGTCGTGGTAAGATTAGCAAAGACAAAGAATAGAGCCCGGGAAGGTAATTTAGGTGAAAATTATGCTAATGGATCTCTCTACAGGCTACGACCGAGGAATATTAAAAACAAAAGACTCGCAGTCTATAATAATCAACTATGATCAGTGTCGCATGTTTGCCGGTAAAAAGGAATCAGGTCTCACGACTCGGAAGCGGAAACAAAAATCTTAAAGGCCAACTGTAGCCTGGAATGTCAGTGGCGGTGAAAATGTCACACTTAAACCGCCGCCGATATTACATGACTATTATTGCGGATTATATTTATATCTCTACTGATAGTGTTACCATGGAGGGGTCTCAAAGGTGGTCGATATCGACTCAGAGGGGGCTCGAAAAGGGGTCGATTTCGCGGCTTTTCGAGTCGAAACTTGACAACCATAAAAAGAAGTTGAAATTGGCTTGTGTGGTTCAATAGGCTATTACGCATTTGGAGTCGAAAGTTGGCAATTATCAAAGAAAATGAAATGAAGTAGTGTGACTCAATTTACAAATGGAATTGCTCAAGTGGATATGGTTGTTGTTTTCTTAGTATCCTGCCGTCATTGCGAATTTTTTTACCTTCAAAATAAGGGTCGCCATATGGCTATTTAATAATCAAACATTGATAGGACTCTGTATGGCGGTTGCACAGATTATATTTCATATACATATAAATATAATATATATATATATAAATTAATATATATATATATATATATATATATATAATATATATATATAAACATATATATAAACATATATATAAATATATATATATCTATATATATCTATATATATATATATATATATATATATATATATATATATATATATATTAAGTAAACTTCTACAGTTTACGCAACTGTTTGATATATTACCTGCTCGCTTTGGTTGAGCGTAGTTTAATCTTTCTCTCAGAATTTACGACATGTTTACATTTTTACGTAGTTGCATTCCGTACTTTCAAAAGTCTGAAGTGCTTTAAAAGCTGATAGTGTGAACAGTATGATTGGTATGCCAAAGAAATAAAATCATATCTCTGTTTTTCCGATATATGTCCTAATTTATAGATCTATAGATATCTATATGATCTATATATGGATCATACATAGATAATTAATCATATATATAGATTTATCAATAGATATTTATTGATCAATTTATAGCTCCATAGATAGAAAGCATTCACTTTATGTTAGAGCTTAATGGAAATGAGTCACTCTTATCAAAGAGTGATTTCCAATCAATTAGAGAGCGGTCATCCTGCAGCACTCTCAAAGAGTGAATTGTCAGTCTTTGAAATTATGATGCAGTATGGACTTACTGAAAGTAAATGTGAACTTTATATCGAGTAAGGAATAGCGTCATTCCGACTCTGAACATTTAGTCACTCGGACACGTAACATATTAACACTAAACACATCTATACAATGAACAAATAAGCAACAATTCAAAACTAGACCTTTTACTTTCCAAATAAGATTTGACTAGCTGCATTATATTGAAATGAAATGCTGTGATTTAAATTACCGAATGACGGTATCAAAATTATCGAAAGTAGCTTCTGCAACTGAGTATGTCTATGCGACAACGTTTCAGTAAAGTAGCTCACATAGCGCCCTCTACTTCCTTCTATCGGAGAGTTTACTGAAAAGAAGGGTATATAACGCTTTGGGCTGAAGGACCGAAGTCCGACCACGGTGATTCTGCTGGTGGGAATGCGTATAAACGGGCTTTGTATAACTATCAATGGGGGCGAATTACCCAAGTGTTATCATTGTACAGTGTGACACAATGGTCCGGGATTTCGATTCCTACCTTCGCATAATGAGTCTCAAAAGGACGAAACCGGTCGTGAAAGTGGATTTTTTTCTGGTGTGTTGATCTTTATTAATATTATATATCCTTCACACTATACTTGCTATACACATTAGTTTCTTATATGGAGGTAGGGCGCAATTACCTAAATGACTGTAACATTCTCAGTCCAATAAAGTACGTTTTTTTTAATTTTTTTTTACGATGATGGGACGGGCTTTGTCTGTTAGTGTATGTAGAAGGATCATATAGAGGGCACTGCTTGTAGCATTATATGGTTACGGCCATTGGCGACGTGAACAAGATCCGGTCCATATGGAAGTTCTTCATACTTCTACGGGACCCTAATTAACTCCAAACCCTGACAGTAACCCCCTCTGCCCCCCCCCCCCTGATTACTGTTCTGTATTCCCAACGTTATAAAAAGGGCGACTGTATGTGTTATCCAAGATTCCTTCTTCCTCTCCATCTTCAAGTTGTATTTTATTTTAAATGAATAATAATAAATAATAATTTTAAAACATCGTTTAGGATTACCGCACGACGAGACAATATTCTATATTACTTTTTCTGCGTGTAACTTCCAATTACTTCTTGTTTTATATCTAGTTTAGTTACCTAACCGTATATTTATCCTCCCCCCCCCCCCCCCCCCGTCTCGAAACACCCTTCGGAATAAACCGTTTGATTGTTCATTGAAGAAACATAGAAACGGAAAGGCTCCGACAAGCCCTGACCTTCAACCTTGTGAAACTCAACGACAGCATCTCGAGGAAAACAGATCTTGAATTGTCTCGTATAGATGTGAGATGGCTTATCATTTCAGAAGTTTCTCTCAGTGAAACCTTAGGCCTCCAGGCATCCAAATGTATCACACCTCTGGAAATTAAACACATCTGGTATTAACATTTCATTGCCAAATTTTGTCGTTTTTTATAGACTACTCTTTGAAAAGAGACAATCATTCTCAAGCAGAAGAAAAAAAGATGAAGTGATTTATTGCTTAAAAAATTGTCATTTGGCTAATTTTCAGAGGGTGTAATTTCTGGTTGTGTTATACTATCTTATCCGCATACACTTTTCTAAAGGTATAAAACGTATGGCCAAATACACTACTTGTGATATTAACTGTTATGCCAGTTGAAACGTGGAAGTCATTATTAACAAATTTGGGATTTCGTAGCAAAAAATAGACTTTCTATGTTGGGGGGGGGGGGGGGGCTGGTTGGTTGGGGACATAAACGTTGGCTGATGTCTGTGCCTGGGAGGGATCAAAGAGGAGGCGGTTGAAAGGGATACTGTTACTCGGGTAATGATTACGGGAGGGCTTAGATGCAAAATGGTGTTATCATTTCCTTAAACTACATTTCTGTAGTACAAGTTTAAATGTTGCTATGGTGTAATAAAGCCATTTGGAGGAAGACTGGTTCATGTGCCCCCTTTCCCCTTCTCCCCACCCTCCCCCCTGCTCACACACACCCTGGTGTTATGGTCCTGAATAGTGTGAAAATGATGTTTCGTCAGTTTATTCTTTTCCTCGTGCATGTGTGCGGGGATATAATTGCATATCTTTAAAAATATGAGATATTACAGAAAGTTTGAAAGGAAGAAAATTTAGTTAAGAGGTGACTTTAGGCACAAAATTTAACTTTAATATTTGATATAAAAAACAATTCAGTTTTATATTTCGTAGACCATTCAAAAACACTCGTAGCATCTCAGGTTGCATTTTTATACCACTTTCTAACACGGAAGCAATTGTTGTTATTTTGCAGTTCATGTATATGACGTCACAGCTTATTGCTCGTTGCCTATAACTCGTCCACATAAGATGAATAAATTTCAACTTCTTTATCTTTTAACAACGAAAGAAGCCACGAAGACTGGAATTGATTCAACGTGCTTCGTTTTACACACAAAAGGATGTGTTACATATTTCTTTGAGAGAAAAGCTCAGACTTTTGAATACACTATTAAAACTTTTTTCTCGTTATGTTTCCATCATTACCAATGAATGCCATAGGCAATCAAACGTTCCATGTTTATCCTAATTGAGAATGTAAATACATTACATTGGGTTTGTAATTACCAAACCATGGACGTGCGGAATGTTGTATGTACAGAGAGGTCATTGTTTCCTTATCACATATCACTACATATCTCCATAGCAACGTCGTTTATTGATGGAAAAGGATATAAAATATCAAGATGGCTAACATGTGAAAACATGTACGTGTGTGTTGTGTGTGTGTCTATTAATGTATGACGTAATACTGTATATTTAAACGTCGCTGTATTAAATTAGATTTCCAGGAATATCAACATTTCCCTTCAATTGTAGAGCAAATAAGCTGCTAATTTGGTTTGAATTTAAAAAAAAAGGAAGCTGTATGAGGTATTTTTTCCCTTTCAAATTTTAAATTATAAGGTAACTTTATTCGCACAAGTAGTTTTGATATGTTGCAGACCGTTAAATAAAAACGTGCACTGCTCTCGATCCATATTCTTAGACTCTTTAATTTATTTATTTTTCTTTCGGTGGGGGGGGGGGGTGGGGTGACCTTTCCAACATCTGCGGCTGATCGATATTAGTGGCTGGACTATTTCATCTAACACAGAGATCATTACGTGAGATCTTGCCAAGGAAACACTATACTGAACATTAAAATCTCAATTGAAAGAAGTTTCTTTTTTTTTAGAAAGATGCAAAATTTTATAGACAATTGAGGTCAATGAAAAACTCGGCTCTTTCAAGTTTTGTAGTCGAACAAGTGAAATTATTGCTGATTTTTTTGTGAATTATTTATTTAGTACCTTTAAATTTTGTTCATTTTATCCCTTTTCTCTCTCTTCGTTTTTCTCTTTCATTATGTTTTTTATTTATTTAATATTTAATTGTTTTTTTTTTACTATTTGCTTTGTATGATAAAGTAGTGACTTGCCTTAAGCTTTGTTCTGTTTAATCGTTACATAAACCCTTATCCACTTGGTTGCTTAAGTTTAACAGATCTTCAACGTTTCTCGTAATGTTCAACTCACCCTTCTTAGAACCCCATTCATCAAAGCTTGCTAAAACAGATATCCTGCTTGTGTTATATACTTTCCCATCTCTAGCACCCGTCACAACATTTGTAACCTCTCTACTGCCGAGTATACCACTTAATGACTGCTGAATAATTAAAACCGTCTGTAGTTGAGGCCCAACCCCATTATAGCCATCAAACGCACTCTAACATGGTTTAAACATTAACGAAGACAGATTTCACTTCGAAATGGACAAACATAAATCACATCCACCTATTTCAACCTTAGACTTTTTATTTGATCTACAGACAGCTTAAAGTTGCACGATTTAGGAAGCTGTAAGGTCAATAAATTAGTTATATTAAAATTTTTCAACGATTATTTATTTCTTTACAGCCGATCAGATAGAGATAGTATTATAAGCAACTACAGTGACTTAAATCAACTGTTTACGTTCCGCTGATGATGTTCAATGACTATATAGGGAACATATATTCCATTTCCGGTCACCTGACACAATATAGTAACTATATAATATTCACCTGCAGATACGCATGCGTGAAGTATTTCTTCTTTTCGACTTGTACAGATACAATTAACTAGTGATTGACTTCCCAATAAAGTATGATAAATCATCAGACTTGAGTACGAGCAAGAGTACAAATATGACCTATGAAATGGGTACAAGTACGGGTACAAGTAGAGTTCCTTCTTGGAATGAGTGTAAGTACGGGTACAAGTAGAGTTCCTTCTTGGAATGGGTACAAGTTCGGGTACAAGTAGAGTTCCCCCTTGGAATGAGTGTAAGTACGGGTACAAGTAGAGTTCCCCTTGGAATGGGTGCAAGTAGAGTTCCCTCTTGAAATGGGTGTAAGTTCGGGTACAAGTAGAGTTCCCCATTGGAATGGGTATACAAGTAGAGTTCCCCCTTGGAATGGGTGTAAGTTCGGGTATACAAGTAGAGTTCCTTCTGGAATGGGTACAAGTTTGGGTACAAGTAGAGTTCCCCCTTGGAATGAGTGTAAGTACGGGTACAAGTAGAGTTCCCCTTGGAATGGGTGCAAGTAGAGTTCCCTCTTGAAATGGGTGTAAGTTCGGGTACAAGTAGAGTTCCCCATTGGAATGGGTATACAAGTAGAGTTCCCCCTTGGAATGGGTGTAAGTTCGGGTACAAGTAGAGTTCCTTCTGGAATGGGTACAAGTAGAGTTCCCTATTGGAATGGGTACAAGTAGAGTTCCCCCTTGGAATGGGTGTTAGTACGGGTACAAATGGAGTCCCCCCCCCCCCTTGGAATGGGTACAAGTACGGGTGTAAGTAGAATTTCCCTTGGAATGGGTGCAAATTCGGGTACAAGTTGAGTTGCTCCTTGGAATGGGCAAAAGTACGGGTACAAGTAGCCATTTTCTACTTGTCACCATGTAGGAAAAACGCATTAACCACACGATATGTAGAAAATGATGAGACGAATAGGACAGATTTAGGTGTTTTGGGTCGGGGTCAAAGGTCATTGTAGGTCGTAGGTCAAATTGGCCAAAATTGTGCAAAAAAGTGTGTCGCTAACTCCTCCTTAACCGTAAGGCGGATCAAGTTCAAAGTTGGTGGATAGGTGCCCGATCATGTAATATTGTGCCTGCGTGAATGATGACGTCATAGGTCTAAGGTCAAAAGTACTAAAACCTAAAAGTTGGTTTTTAGCCATTTTCTTATAGTCAACCACACGATATGTAGAGAATTATAAGACGAATTTTAAAATAGTGCAGATTTAGGTGTTTAAGGTCGAAGGTCAATTGAGGTCAAAGGTCAAATTGGCCAAAATTGTGCGAAAAAGTGTGTCACAAACTCCTCTTAGACCATAAGTCCGTGTGTTGTATCAACTGACATAAAGATGTTGTTCAGTTTTCCCGCCAAGTTTCATCCACGTTAGATGAGTAACTATGAATATTCAGTAGATTTATTATCCACGTGATCAGTTAACGTCATTGACCAAGTGTCCAAAATCGGTATATTTCAAAATTTACAGCTGTTATATATTTGTATTACAACTTATTACACAGCGTTGCATCTAACTGACGATACATTTATTGAGACTATCAGAAACATGTAATTACGTCATTTGCCTATAGTCCGAATGTTCGTAAAGTTCAGCCAACCGTGAAAACAAATGGCCAACTTTTTAGCAAAATTAGCATGCCAAGAGTAAAGTGATGAAGGTGATGATCTGTACCGCCATGGACTGCCTTCTTGTATAATACTAGCACCTATACCATTATTCGAAATGCCACAAGGGTGAGTTCAAACTCCACAAGGACAAGTACGTACTAAACAGTTAAGTACAGGTATATACCCTAGATTACGAGAACGGACTCGCTACAAGTCTGATAACAAATATAATCGGTACCCTTATCAACATATAGGCACCGGTATGCTTATCAAGATATAGGAACCTGTATGCTTATCAACATAAAGGCACCTGTATGCTTATCAACTTATAGGCACCTGTATGCTCATCAACATATAGGCACTTGTATGCTTATCAACATAAAGGCACCTGTATGCTTATCAACATATAGGCACCGGTATGCTTATCAAGATATAGGCACCTGTATGCTTATCAAATATAGGCAACGGTATACTTATCAAGATAAAGGCACCTGTATGCTTATCAACATGCACCTGTATGCTTATCAACATATAGGCACCGGTATGCTTATCAGCATATAGGCACCGGTATGCTTATCAGCATATAGGCACCGGTATGCTTATCAATATATAGGTTACAATATATTTATCTTGTTATAGAAGTCTTTCAGGCATGAGCTGGGCAGCTATCTTGTATATAACGCCCTGTTGGACCTAAATGTTTTATATCCGTTCTGAAGTTCTGATATAGATAGCCATATGTTTGTATTATTAAACATATCACGTATACCATTGGCACTTACACAGTTTACTGGCATTGAATTTTAAGCTATAGGCATCTGCGTTAGAAAAATCAGATCATAATCTGTTTTGAGAGCTATAACTTCTATACATTCAACCCGATTCCCTGCCACTTTACCAATATGAAGTCACATAACATAAGTCTTATGTAAGAGATCGGTTATCAAATTGTCTATAAATCGTGGTAATCAAACGAGGAGTACTACCTCTTTAAGATGAACCTAAACATTAAATGGCACTTTTGATCAGAGGTGGTGTTATCCCATTTATGCTAATGCTATAAAATGAAGTTACCAGACGACTTGACTGACTGACCGAATTGTTTATATCGTATCTGTCTGTCCATATGATAAATAGCTGAATGTATCCTGTTGGCCAGACATGAATCTGTAGTCGGGCATTTTCAATAGTATAGTGTAACAACTAATGCAACATTTCGTACTCGCACACGCGCTTAGAACCTTGTTCCCCTGTATCGTGCTCATACCAGGGAAATTGTACTTTAATGTTGTACTCGTGCTTTGGTATAAAATTTGAAAAAAATTGCGTCATCAACGCTACACACAAACACTTGTGCCAGCATCTGAAATAACTTAGACGGCGAAATTCCATCTTTCCATTTAAATGCGAAGTAAATGTATTTTTCTGTGTTTTAGTATTGTAATCTGTTTTCCTCGTTCTTTGTCCTTCCAGTCCTCTTCTTTTCTCTCTCCCCCACCCTCCACCATCCTCCTTCTTACAAAAAACTGAGGACTGTTAAAACATTCTACCTCTTCGGTCCTCCTCCTTTACTATCTCGTTTTATAATATTTATGTTTGGAATTTGGAAATAAAAGTCAATTTCAAAACTTCGATATCTCAATGATGACATCATAAGTTGAAATCTGCGAGGAAGTAAGTATATGTTTACATCTCATACAATCAAGTCAAAGTATATATAACCTACTTTACGATGGCCTAAATAAAATGACCTACCTTTTATAAAAGTTCCGCCTCTTTCCAAAAACAGTGAGCAAGATTTGTTATCACAATTGGTCGTGTTCAATTTATGAAATTGCTAATCCAACATGCCACTGGTCACCTATCGTATGGATGCAATTTTAACTAATTAATTATTTCGTATTTTGTAATTCATTTTGTGGAAGCTTGGTCGTCAAAAGACTGGTTGCGACCTATGTCGGTCATGTGTCTTCTCACTCTGCAATGGGCATTATGGTTTCCTTATATGACAAAAAACAGTGGTATAGACACGAGCACCATCCCCCCCCCCCGCACGCCACCTCTACCCTCCCCATTCACTCTCTTACCCCTGATTATAAACGTCAATTGATGAATAGGTTGAGGACAGTGTATTGTTTTAAAGATTAAAATCTTATTTTTGAACAATACTCGTTAAGTTTGAAAACAAAAATTAAGAACGAACTTGACTTGACAACCAGTCTCATTCAGCAGTGTTAATTATGTCACATTTTGTCATCGAGTATCGTTCTGCATTCTTTGACCAATCACAGAAAGCTGTTTAAATACGTCATCATTGCGCCATTTTCTCCTTCTACACTATTCCATGCAAGCGACAGTCTATGGTCAAACGTGGTTGAAAAACAGACGTATATACTAACCTTTGAAACCTTTAAAAAAAATGCCGAAAACCGGCAACATCTGACCTTCGCCACGGATACTGCTTGCTTCGCCTTGCTTTCGTCGAACTCCAAACAGTACAAACACAATCATCATTTATGTGTATAGACAAAGATCCTCGTCTACAGCTATATATGGAGATAAATTAGTTCGGATGGAACGTATTGATTAGTTTCTCTCATTAATTTTATGGCAGACACTTACGAAGTCATAAAAAACCAAATAAGCTTAATTAGGCCATTTATCGATCCATAGTGAAATGACTTTCGGAAGTGGCCATAAAACTACAGCTCATTTGCAAGAACTTCCTCCCCTAACTTGACTCAGATGTATACTAAAAGCTGTAAATCAAGCCCGATAATCGGCGCCCATTTTATATGAAAACCAGCCCATGACGATTAAATGGATCGGTGCGTATATGTATTTCTGTAGGGTCGTATAATACGATTAATACAACATATTCAATACGCTTACATACCGGCATATACTGTAGAAGATATGGGTTATCCATACTGCCTAAAACCAAATTTGGAAGCCAGATTGATGACGTAATAATAAAACCAAGATGGAAGCCAGATTGATGACGTAATAATATATTATGCAGTTCTTTTTCACGGTCTACGAGATGTTCGTACGCAGTATTTACACACTTGCGAACTAACTTCCTTCACGGGATGTCGATTGTCTGTGGTATATAAGGATGTACTAGTTTAACACGAGGTTGTTGAACTAATTATAAACGAACATTACACAATATGTTCAAAGTACGCTGTAGCCGTACACAATCAAGCTAAACGATGGTGTACTAGTAATATATTTATATCTCTTCACCCAGGGACTTGCGAGGTAACTTGTAGGAAGCCACTAAATACTAACCCGCGTAGCGGTTCGGTTCATCGGTAAGGATCCCGAGCGAGAATGATCTCACCTGACGTCACAGTCTTGCATAACTACGTAGATTCACACGTTGTACATTTCACGTGTATAGCGCGGGTACGGGCTCGTGCAACATGTACGAATTGCCGGGCCACGTCCCGCTCGCGATTAAGTAAAAGAGGGGCAAATAGGAGACAAATACACAAATATCCAAACGTTTCACGGTTTATTCTTGACATTTTAAGTTACCAAATGTATATAAGAAAGCTGCAATAAAGTACTGTTTTATTTATCTTTATATCTCCAGTAGCAGGTCTCACAAGTTATTACACAGAGTTAACTAACCTCCAAGACCTGGTTATTTACAAATATCATTTAAAAACTACAAGTATCGTTTAAAACCGCTATTATATCTATCTTTATCTCTTAGCAGGTCTCACAAGTTATTACATAGAGTCAACTAACTTCCGAGACCTGGGCAAAATAACGTAATTCGGGAACCGAGAGCGCCGAGCACAGTTGCACCCGAAACCGAGTTCCGAGGGCACTCGAAATGGTCCGACCCGCTGTAGGGGTTAGTATTTAGTGGCTTCCTAACTTGTAAGTATAGTACGTGCGCCGGTTTGGGGTTGCACCCTTTGGGAAGTTCCCCGGCGACACGTGGTTGTGGTGCACTGTGGTGCCCCAGGAGAGATTGATTGAATTGCGCACACTTTGGTGTGTAGGTGTGCCAGTTACCAATGACCAAGGCTAAGTTGTCAAAACGCATAGAACTTGTGGATTATGCGCTATATAAATAACGGCGTAATAATAATAATAATATATTTGATGATATACTAACTTACACGATGCACTTAAGACAAAGGGACGATGTACGATATAAGCTGACACCATTCATGGTACTAAAAAATATTCAATGACGTATACGTACTAATTGCACACCATCATATATATATATACTAACTATGATACGGTCACCGTACTTAAAATATACGATGGTCCTATATTAATTCATGGTGTAATAAAAGACGGACTCACTTTACACCATGATACACTGTACGCGATGTGCCTAACATAGCCTACGCAATGTATTCCTACGTAGACCAAATTGCTGCTCAACATAATTATGTACGATTCTATATCATATACCGTATAAGATTATCATATAAATGAAAATAATAACAATATTCGCCTATCTGTAAACATGGACCTTCCAGCTCATCCCCCGCCAAGGCCCCTCTCCCTCTCCCCCTCCCCCTCCCCATCACCCCACCCCTCCCTCTGTGTACCCACCATTTCTCCCCCACCATCACCTACCGTATCTTCCTCGCCTCTGGTGGACGGCTTAAGTTCTTTTTATTCACGCGTATCCCATCAACATGTGGGAAACTCTCCATCGTGTTGAAAGAAAACTATTGAAGAGCTTAAGTAACGCATCGCTATGGAATACATGGAAGCTGTCGGAGATATTGAAGTACTAAATATGATAAATGAGTTTTTTGTCTATATAATTCATGCAACTTCTTACGTTAGGGTTGCACTGTGTCTTCGAGACGTTCACTTCACCTGTCACTATTGATAAGTCGGTGGAGTTTAATCAGCTGAAAGATCCACCAACCTGGCGAACAAATCATTTACAAACAATCTCTTCCAAAAAAAATTAACCCCTGTTCGACAATTTCCTTCACGCTTCTCTTTTTTCTCCGAAAGGCATCCCCTACGATTTTGTAATAATTATTAACTGTTCCATGGGCATTATATATACCTCTCTCGAATTCTCAAGTGCCCTCTTCACTACGCTATTCAATGTTCACGTACCTTGGCATTTCCCAGGGTTCTAATACAAACATCTTTTGGCTTTTCGCGAATTATACGAAACTATTGAATAATTTGTTTTCTTCTGACGTTTCTTTTCCTTTTCCTTCCTGTCTTTTGTTCTTTCCTGTTTCTGTTTAATCTTTGTTCGTAAATGCCCCCTTTGGGTATTGATCAATGACCAGGCATTTTCCATTTGTCTTAACGAGAAGAAGAGGAAGAAGAAAAAAAAACACCCAACAACAACAACATGATTTGAATGACGCAGCGAAAACTGTCATATTTTCTTTAATTTGTGAAAATCAAAATAAAAGCAACTTACCCGTCTCGAAATTGTTAAGCTATTTCACATAAGGTATAAAAATATGACGTTTAATATATTATTATCATACATGAGACTGATTTATGTATTGTATGATTTTAGCGAATATTTGACGCTATTCGATATCAAATTTCTTATAGCAGTACAAATCGTTTGACTATAATATATATATATATATATATATATAAATATATATATAAATATATATATATTTATATATATATATATATATATATATATATATATACGGTATATATATATATATATATATATATATATATATATATATATGTATACGGTATATATATATATATATATATATATATATATATATATATAGATATAGATATAGATATAGATATTGTCAAAACACTTAAAATCACGAGGAAACATCAGTCAACATATTGGAGACTTTTCCGATTTTTATTGTTATTTGCATCGGATTTATAGATCATATTTTCAAATAGCTAGACGAAGAAAACTGATAAATTTCTGTCATCGAATAGAATGATGAAGTAATGCCTCATTTTGATGAGGATTTTTTAGAAGAATATCTCATTAGTTTGATTCGGTTCATGTGGTATAGGATTATCATACACTGGCGACCAAACTAAACCAAAGAGATAAAAAAACACATTATGTTTTGAAAGAAACTGAGAGAGAGAAAAAGGTTAACCTGCATGTCTGGTTAATGTTTCTCTTGTACATGGCTACATCTTATATATGAAGGCAACCAATTGACATTTTTATATACTAGCCACTCCTTAATGCACGACTGCACCTGCGCACAACGCAGTAGTATGTGAAAAAAAATAAACTCGAGCGTGTGTTTTAATCTGTACACTATTTGATCATTGCAGATACACTCAAAGAGTGAATTCGCATTCTTCGTTTATGTTAAGAAGTTGATGGATACTCTCCCCAATTCGTGGAACTTGCGAGTGACTTAAATTATAAAGGATAGTGCGTGTGCAGTGGCTACACCCAACGACAATAACAAATCTAAGAACTAAATTCTCTTCTTTGTATTTCCAATGCACGCGGCGCATACGCTTGTCCCTGTTATTCCGTCAACTCGTAGCCTTCCCCCTCTGTTGCTACTCTCTTTGAACTTGCTATGCTCAAGGAATTGTGCTCCACACAGTTCGAACAGGTATGATGGCTCCCCCCCCCCCCTCTTCCCTCCCCAACTCGTGCCACAACTATGCGCATGGCGTTGCACAACTGGGACCACGCACGTTCGTTTATGCTATGTGAGTGGTCAACCTAAACACTTCGCGCGCATGCACACGAGACATATCTTTTTTCCTCACGAAATAATTAACAATCAATGATGGAACCATGGGTATTTGCTCAGTCCCAGCGGATGGTCAGTTACAGGCTCTCGCAAAGTTGATTCCATCTTGCACCGTTACAGTATTTCTGTGTTGGTAATATATAAGGAAAGATGTCGTTCGCATCATGTAACTATAGGCTGTTAAATATAAGTAAAATATATGCAAACATATAGGTTACGAAAGCACATGTTTTCTATAAACAGCAACTCCTCAATGAGTTACAGCTTTGATTACAAAAAAAAACAGACACACAGACGGACGGATGAACAATTGATTGACTGATAAATTAATTATGGCATACATAAAATTTGATGGTCGGCCACAACGGAAGCCAAAATATGAATTGACGGTTCGGTAAACTATAAATTACATTATAAAAAGAAGGCGGCGACTGTATTATGTCTGAACTTTACTATAGCGTGTACTATATTCGTAATATAAATGCTTAAATAGTGCTTTACATTTCTAAAGAAACTAGGTTCCAACTTGACATATGAGGACTACGTGAGCAGAAATTACTCCTACGCATTTATTTTTCTTTTACTTTTCTTCCGTCACACATCCGTCATTTATATTTTCATTGTCTTTTGCCATACAAGCCCTTTTCCAGCAAAATGTTCGCTTATATACATTTTCCCCGATGATAATGTGCCGACGTCGTTATGCTCCGGGCATGTAATAGCCGCGGGTGGAAAGGACTTATGTATACAGGCCTGAGATAGCTCTTCAATCTCCCCTGCTTCTCACTAACACGGCCACGAATCAATCACAGACTGTATAATCTACCCAAACATTGACGCTGGCAAGTTTACAATGCAATTAGTGATCTCATTCTGTGCCTTCAACTCCCTTCTGTGTCTTCATTACTGAATCGCGAGAGAATTTTGTAAACAACCCAAAATTAGTTTTAGCTTGAAAAAGCACTCACTTTCGATCTATAGCCGTAGAGATTTCCCCGTTCGTTAGTATATAATGGTTGAGTTGCCGCTCAAGCATATCTATGCAGGATGGATGTGCGTTTAGTATATATTGCGCTCCATTATTTGATGACCTATTCTATGTGTAAGTTTCCCAAAGGGCATCTAGGTAAGAGATTTTGCGGATCATATCAGCATATAAAATGTACAACCCTGGATTTTGCTAATTGTGTTACTTATAAGTGCGGTATAGGCTCTAACGTGTGCGTACAAAATGGAATTGAGTATATCACAATGACTAGGCCACTCATAAAAGTAGGGTATATATCAGTGGAGTCATATCGTGCAAGGGTTGAATACCCCCCCCCCCAATCTCCATGTACCCGCCCGCCCCCCCCCCCCAAACCCCGCCGCACCCACACCCCATCTCCGCCAACCCTTCCTCCACTGGGTCAAAATCTTACATATAAATATACAGTTTCTCCAATCCAGCTCAAATTTCTGTCATGTAGACCTTGATTGTATTACACTACAAGGTGACCTTCCTGGGCTGTCTTATCTATCAGAAAGCTGGCAGTGTTTACAAGACTGCAGATGTAGAGTGTTAAGCAACATATAGCTGACGGCTCGCACAATGTCCGCATTAGTTCAGTGTTAAAATCGTCGGTGTATCTTTCCTGGCGTGGCCTGTTAAAATATTCTATTCAATTCTGGAGTTAACAAACCGTATACTGCGCGCATCAAGATCAAGATGGTTACATCATAATTGTTTTGCTTTTGTTTAGAATAAGGAAAATTGCTCCGAAAAGTGCTTTCGACAGAGGGCGTAACCCAGAGTAAACTTGCAGTACAGTTCAGTTGTTTTATTGTCGACATTGAATACCAAAAAATCTAGTAGAGATGAGAAAGATTTGCCCTAAATTAATATCCCTTGAAATTGCGTAACAGCTTATTGTGGGTATTCAATGACCCCACTGCTAGTTGCGCTTGTGACGTAACTCATACGTAGTAATATAGGAACGGGAGATTATTTATAGGACAGAACATTAAGGGTAGATATAGCATTGACTGGGTATGTAATGGCCGGATTAAGACTTCAAAGTTCAAGGGCCCGATAATAATTTTATTCTGAGCAGAAAATAAAACAAAGATAAGAAGAAAAGACAGATGGTTAGGTTCTGCGACCCGTATTTATCGCGATATTACTTATTAATTGCGCCCGTCATGTAAACGAGGGCGCTCGACGCATACTACATGCAGAGCCATGTGCGACTCTTGACTAAAGGTATATGAATATACAAGAGGGCCCCAAAACCCAACGGGCCGTGAGCATTTACAGGCAAATTTTCTGTTTCGAGTCATGCCGTGGGAGGGTGTATCATACGGATAAGGGACTCAGATGGTATTAGATCCGCACATACAGGCAAGACCTAACCTACGGATACTTTATTACAGTTGGTGCAAGGTTGTTACATTGCATTAATTGAGAGAAATTGAGAAAGCTTCATTTATTTATAGACAAACATTTGGACGAAAAAAGGGAACCCTTCTCCCCAGGGTTGCCGAAACACATAGAAATGCCTAAGGCGGCGAATGTCAGGTCGATCTTCGGTGACAGTTATGTCCCAGGCACTTCTTCCTCCAGTTTTCATATATGCCACATTTTCCCACCCCTCCGCATTTTCCCAGGCCGCCAAATTGGCGGCTGTCGTCCCTGTCGTCAGACCTGAGATATATAGATCTCTACCACTATGTATCATATACGAATCCCCTACTAGTTGCACGGATTATCAACAAGTACTTTGTTTGAAAATTTCCCAATTTTTTGGAGATATTAGCAAGTAGCTTTTGCCAAAAATTATCAGAATCAGGATCAGCCGAGTTCCTTCATAAAGAGCTGTTCGACACGAGGAAGCAGTGTTGGGTTAATACCGATTCTTTTTTCTTTTATATAAAAGGTAGAGCGCCATCCCCAAATGGATTAAAGAGGCATCAGATGCAAAGAAACAACACCAGTGTTCTACATACGATAAGCTAGCTACTTGTCTAACTGTAGAGGACTTCATAGAACGTACGGCACTCATGTGTAACTTTTATTGTAGGAAAGCCTTTCCTCGGCAACACTGCTGGGCAATGCACACAAAACGATGGCAAAAATAGCCGCTGTTTGGACTATTTTAGCCTTAAGTTTGTCTAATGTGGTAAACGTTTTTGGGAGATTCAATCTTTATATTACAGAGGACGAAGTAAACCGATTAATTGGTGAGTAGTTTTGTTTGATTACAGGCTACCAAATTTCGGTAACTGACGTGAAGAAGCCAACGTTAGTTTAACTTTAGGCCCTAACTTAGGCTAGGCCCTGGCGGTAGGACTATTCAAGGAAGATAATAAAGTAGTAATAAACTATTGCAGTAATAGTAGGCCTAACTGAAATGTGGGCCATCTTTGGGACCAGGTTGCAGCATTTCAGCCTATTCAGGCCATGTTTCTACCGCATAAGGCCCTGTATACAACAGTAACCAAGCTAATTATTTGGTATTAATAAATTAGCTTTGAACAGGTACAGAATGGTCAGCTCATGTTTTGAACAGGTACAGTATGTTTTGCCCATGCATTGAAAGTGCCCAAACAAATTAGGCCATAAGTTAGGTCAAACACAAAACCTGTACCAGAAAGGCCCACACAAATTCTAGGCCGTATCAAGTTCCATTCATCACTGGTGGCTACTTTGGTGTGTGTTTTTAGGGTACCCCTAAGCTAGGCAATAATATCAAATCAAGCTGGGCAGATGCCAACGGGTGGTTAATGAGACTTGTTCCCACGATCTGAATGGTAGTTGCCATAGCCTAGGACCTAGGCGTAAGTTGGACTGTATAAACCAACGGTATATTTGATCTAGTCCAGAGGGATACCTACAGATACACTATACAGTAGGCCTAACTGTAGGACTAAGTAAGAGAGATTATATTCCATGATTCCAAATAAATCTGCCCAATGAAACGCTTGTTTTTGCCATGAATATGGTTACATCTTGCCATTAGTACGGCAACTATTCAGATCAGACTACAAATTAATTGCCACAGCTGGCAACAATTTAATTTTGATAATAAAAGTAGTTTCTTTCTTGTAAATAATACGTTGAAATATTCAGAACTGAGCGTGTTTCCTTTTAATAGATGAAAATGAGTTGCTAACATTATGTACAACTTTTGGAATGAGGAGGAGGAGCAAGGTAGGTGGAGGGGGAGGTGAGGGGGGGGATTGGAGATGGTGTATCTGCAGTTGGTTCAATGGCAGGTAGGCAAATGGGTACTACAGATTATGCACTTGTACCACAGAGTTTTCCGTATCAAGGTTAACTTTATAAGGCACTTCCATCGCAGAGAAATCACATTTCTTTCGCTTACATTCTTCTTTTGGAGGAAGGATATTGATCATTTCAGGTGTAATTTGAGGTGTGGTATCAAACTTTCATGAATGGTTATTGGTATCAATATTTTTTTCTTTTTCTAGGTCTTACAGGAAAGTTTATTTCTTTGTGATTCAGTGACATTGTTATCAAAGACAATAATCACTACTTTGCAAGCTGTTAAGTTCTACAACTCAGCACGATTAAAATGTTAAGTCGTGTAGATTTGGCCTGTATTCATCTGTTGTTGGATTTGAATCCATTCAAAGCTCATGACATCACTTAAAATTTGATTTACTATTTATCTGATGACATCTCTGAGAGAGTTGCAGAGGACATATTTTTCCCCAAACATTTTTCACCTCCCCTCTAAGAAGGCAGGGTTTCCCTGTGGTACTCAGTTTGTGAAGTGGTCGCCTCTCTCTTGTTTTGCAATCGCCTCACTAAAATATTACAAACATCGATTCGCCGTCTCATTGTTTCAGAGAAGAAATAAAAAATGCAATGATTATAATCCAACATTTTTAACCCATTGCCATCATGTGACATTTAAAAATAGGCTGTGCACATTAAATCATAGCAACAAATAAAATTTTTTCTGCATATTTTACATAGCATTTTTATCAAATTTATTGGTTGGATGATTGACATTTGGATGTTTGAACAAAATTTTCTGGGCGACCATGCCCCCAGATCCCCCCTCCCCTCCAGGTATGCTCATGCCCTCCAGTGTCACAAACCAGTAACCACCTCTCACACAAGAAATGTCATGGGAAACCCTTAATAGTATATGGATTGTTCAAAACATGTAAGTTACAGTAATTGTTACATGTAATTCAATACTATTTATACCCAACCTTTACTGTTTGTGTAAAACATGGTTTACTTGCAAACAACCAAACAACAAGAACATTAAAATAAAATGTTTTTGCTTTTCAAACAAAGTAAGGATCAAAATCTCTGTAGATCTGAAGGAAGCCATTGGGTCCACCCATCGGTACCCTGAAGTACCCACAGAGAACAAGGGATTCGTTATGTCATTGTTAAGTTCCAGCACAGCAAGGTTTTCTCTATTTGTTTCCGGTTCTGTTTACCGGGGTAATGACTATGGTGCGGGTAATGCTGTCAGTTACTATCTAGCAGGCAATGGCTCGCATGCATGCACTGTACCACAGTCGGCCTATGGTATGGTAAAATTGTGGCAAATCTTTATAACGTAAAGAGAAAAAGATTGACTTTAAATCATAAATTTTGAAGTACAAAAACAAGATACTGTGCATTTTGTTCAATTTGAGTCGGCACACAATATATGCCCATGCTCTTATACCAATAGTAGCCCTGGTTGAAATCAAAAGGACCCCAACCCTGTTATTCCTACAGACCATGTAATAGTCTGAAAAGTATGAAAACCCAAGGAATGTTACATTACAAGTCGCATTTACTTTTACAGTGGAATGACATCATTAATTTGTGTGATACGTAACTAACAATTGGCCAAAAAAATGTGTACTGTAGGGTGCCAGTGTGTCTTTGTGTGATCAAATGGGTAGGTTATTACTACAGTCAGCAATGTGCAGAGGTTCACAAATAATTAAACTGCTCCGTCTCAACAACTGTGACCAATCACTGGACAGTCATTTTGCATGTGATCTTTTAAAACAGAACAGTGTCTTCATGTGCACTCATCAGTCCTTCAGTGTGTGTGTGGGGGGGGGAGGGGGGTCAGTTGTAAGATCATGAATACTCATGACGATCCAAAACCGGGTTACGACGGTCAGGTTAAGTCGGGTCCTTGATCAGTCTCGACAACGTCTTACAGATTTATGTAATTTGAATAAATTGAATTAATTAAATTCTCTCCATTTGGTGTCTTTAAATTCATTGTGTGTAGAGTGGATTCAAATTTTGAACTTGTCAGAGTGTTTGTAATTAGATTCCCTCTAATGAGTAAGGTACATTAAATACATTCAGTGCACATGAAATCCAACACTTTCTGCAAATTTTACAAATGCAACCCAAGTGTTAATTATAAATACAGTAAAACTTGAGTATTAGGTATTCTGTTACAACAATTACCCTGTAAACCAATTTTTTTATCACCCGGTACTCTTGTCTCAAGATTGCTTCCAGTACTGTAGATCAGTTTTCTTGGATCGAAGAGAAAGCTAAGGATGAAAGTTCTTTCAGATTGCAAGCTGGAGATTTCTTTTAAGATGGCAAGACCCGAGCAATTGATGAGAAATAAGTCCCTGCAGTAACCCTCAGTGGGAAGGAGTGTACTAACTGGAAACTTCTAATTAACTTTGAAAGGTATACACAAGTGACAGGCTAGAAATTCAATCTGTGATTTATCATTAAAGCCAAAATGAGTGCGCACTTTAAAGTGGAAGAGTTTTAATTCTTGCAAATTGAATTTTAGTAACTTTTTTTAGCATTTCAGGGCACCAACGGCAAGTGTTATTGCCATCGCTGCCACTACAGCTTTCAGTACCCTTTCTGCCCTTAAAAATCCTGTAGTTTATGCAAAATTAACAAATGCCCTTCCTCCTTATGAATCAGGGTACAGCTGATACCCTCATAATGACCTCAGTCACATTAATATGAAATTTCATGGTTCTGTTGTCGTTTCTGTACTTTTTCTTAAATGGGGAAAAAATTCAAGGTTTGAAAATTGTTGTAAAACCATTTTAAAAGTTGAAACGTGGCTCTGGTGCCCCATGATCTCAGTGACACTTTGTCTTGCTCCGTACTGCAATCCTTTCTGTGCTGTGAGGGCTGAGACTCTTTCTACTGTATGAATGTACTGCAATGCTGAGTACTAAGTATCGTATGTTCAAAATCCATGTTGAAGCAACATGTAGCGGGTAAGAGCTAGCATTGCAAATTGATTTTTTTTTTTTCTTTTCCGTTTATGATCACCATATCCAAATTTCTTCAGATTTGTGTTTAACAGATAAACAAATAGTTTTTGACTTAAGGTTATCAGTGTTACTCTCAAAAACATGCCAAGAGTGATAAGAAAAAAAGGGTCATATTGAGGACTACACTCCCCTTGCTACCTCTTGTGCAAAAATTTTCACTGATAAGCTTTCATTATCTTTGAAAATAATTTTATGCTGCTTGTACAGTAAAACAAAGGGATACTTGCTCTCTGGGAAACCTCTAACAAAATAGTTATTTACAGTACCATTTGGGGGGGGGGGGGGGTGGGAGGGGGAGGGGCAAGAATCATAACTTGTTTTAGAAATTCCCAAACATATTTAGTAGTATTTAAAGCATCAGGCCTAGAATTTCACTTTTTGTAGCTAATCCTTAACAAATCTACAGGGCATAATCAAACTCTCTCTGGTATTTTCCTGAATTAATGTCTGTTTTAACGTCTGTTTTACTACTGTACAGGGTTTTCAGACCAGCCAACTAATATTTGCTGATAATAAGCAGTAATACAGTCAGGGCTTATTTTTTGGTACAGAAATCATGCAATTTCTTTGACTGATGATCAATTGCTATTCACCAGCATACCATGTGACTATGTTCTTAATGTCTGCTGGCAGTAAACTGCCAGTGCCTATAGTATCATTTCTACTGGCAAAACGGCAAAATCCACCAACATTTAGCCAGTAAATAACCAAAGTTTCAAGGCCCAAGGGATGAATGCAGATGATCGTGAACAGTTTCTCGTTCTTGAAGGTTATCTGTTTATGTCTCCTTGAATGTATACTGCCTTTGTGTTAAAGTTCACTGTAGCATGTAGCTTCAATTAGCAGTTTCTGGAAACTCCCTGGGTCGGGGCTGAATATTGACTATAATTGTCATGGACACATTTAACTAGCTACTTTCAGTAGCAAAATAAATATTAAATATGTTATTAAATGATTTCACTTTCAACAATTGTGCAGCTTCTATTTGTACCAGGAAGCAGCACTCTTTGAAAGTGTCTGCCATGTATTATGTTGTACTGTGTATTAACTATTCATATCAATCATTGAACCCACCACCCTACCGTACATACGGCCAATAGTGATGCATTTATTAGCGTGCCACCGTCATTACTGTACAGTGTTAACTGTACCTTCCTCTCTCTCCACATCTCACTCTCTCTCTATCACTGATGATAAAGTACTATTCTACTATCTCATCAATTGCAAAGAATACTAATTCCAAAGATTCCATGGGAAGGTGAACCCAGCCAATAAAATACCATCTCTGTTGTTAACTCTGACCTCACTGCAATGAATACCTTAGCCTCAATTACAGTACATTCTTCTTGATTGGTGGCTGGCTTAAAGGGATATACATACATATACGTAAGACACAGGCCGAGCAAGTAATTATCAAGCAGGAAACAATTCATCCTGATCGCATCACAGACATGCTACCGTACGCAGAAAAGGTCAAATTTAAAACACAAGTCCAAAGTGCTCAGTGTTGTTACAGACCATAGTATTTTTTGTATTTATTAGAAATAAAATATCTAGATACTTCAAAAGTGTTACACAAAATCTGAAGGTTAAATTGGGCTGTCTTGGCTTTGTAATGAAACACATAAATTGATGTAGGTAGCAATTTAATGACATGTTATATTGACCCCTCAGTTTGAGTTCATTTGGTTTATTTGTTTTTCTACAACAAGATGACATATATTCATATATACAGTACATGATGATTACATACAAGCAGTACAAAATAGCTATGGAAGGAAGTGTTGTAGGAAACTATCAGGATTTAATAACAAAGAATAGCAAATAAAGGAAGGAGAAAAAATAAACAGGAAATAGAAAACATTGACATATTGTGTGTAATTCTAAATTCACACATTTAAGCTTCTAATTGCTAAAAAAAAATAATGGAATAATTTTCTTGTAGATTCTTACCTCAACACTTTTCCAGAGACATTATGGAGAAAATGATCGGGCCATTTAGACCATTAAACTGTGTTTGTTTATCTTTTTCTTTTTTCATCTTTCTGGTTCTGTTTTCTTTGTGCAGACCAAAAGGAAATTTGATGGTTGGTACAAAAAGGGAGTTGAACAATTTTCTAATCATCTACTAAAGGTATTGTTTTAGCAAATTTGAGGGAATTTTTCCTTTTCCCCCTCATTATTGCACAAACCTACTTGGCATTTCAAAGCTCTCAGTTTGGTAAGAATTTGCAAATGCTTTAAGAAAGTGAATATATCACATGCTGTATATAAAATCATCTTGGGTCAATTGTTTTACAGTCATACCGCTTTCAGTTCCTCGTCCCTCTAAATTGCTTTTCCAGATATCTTTTGTCTTATCTCCGAGAGTAATATCTTCAGTTGGTCTCTCATGTCATGAATTTAAAGTAAGTCTGTAGTCTAGTCCTGCATTTTCAATGTATGACATCATTGCAGTTTGGGGTTACAGGACTAAGTAAAGTATGGTGCAATTTCTTCAAATCCGAATTTGAAGGGACAGTTTTTCTGACTCTTGGGGAGATATCGCACTCAAAAGGAACCGTTTGATCAGAAGCCATCGATCCTACTGTTGTAGTTTAGGCTTACAGTTGTGGCATTTGATCAACCTTTCTTTTCTCAAACAATGAGCTATCGTGGTCTCTTCCGTCTTTTGTCGTGTGGTTTCCATTTCTAAACAGCTTTCTCAAATCCGCAGATTGCATTATAGTCGCTAACAAATACTGCCTTTCGGAGGGAGAAATAACTGAACAAACACTAGTCAATTTGATCGTGATTTTCTTTCCAGATATTTGCCTAAATTTTGACTTTGAATGTGGGCATGACTCCAACTCTGCTTCGACTATGTCAAGTGCATGGTTTTCACCACATATATACCGTAATGCTGTGAAATCGAACGCTTCTGCAATCGAATGGTGCTCTGTAAAATTCTGGAAGTGGCCACTCAGGAAATGGGTCATCACTGCATCAAAGCAGTATATATATAATTTGTTTATGTGTTCAAGGTGTGCAACAATGTTCAGGCAGTAATCTAGCATCAGAAATTATATTAAATAATTCAGGTTAAATATATTAAATTTGAAGGTTTTTGACAACCGTCTTGTTACCTTTGATTTTCAGTCAGTAATGATCGGGGAGGCGGCATTCTTACAAGAATCAACTTTAAAAAGGATGGTCAGTGATCTACAGTATTGTACTTTAGTGCAAACTGATCTACAAACTAGTAAAATTGTGATAAAACTGGCAGGTTTTGAGATTATTAATCTTTCTTTTCTTCTAAGAGGTGTGGTGGAGGGGGATGATAGGGGTGGGGGGCGGAGAGTACGGTATGTGGAAAGGAGGGAATGGATTGTAGGAGGGGAACGTAAGCTTTAAATTGAAAACAAATTTGAAGGCTGTTACAGTAACTTTAATGCAGATCTTGCAGTGATTTCATGCTAATGTGTCGATCACAAACTCTATCATACAGTAGTTGAGTCCAATGCCGTTTCAAGTTTGGGTGCATAATTATAGGCCTGTCTGTCTTAATGTCTGTATACCATTCCTTACACACACTCATTGACTACGGTTGGTTAGACTCCCACTCCTGTAGTTCTTTGATTTGATTTTCAACTTGCCAGTCCTGCAATGAATATTGATTTTAGTACTGCTAGTTTTAGTCATTTCTGTGCTTAGCAATGAAGCAGTAGGCATGCAGTCTTTCTTGACCAATACAAGGCCAAGCATTCTTGTACGAAATGGACAGGATAGGCATAAATGTCAAAATGTAACAGCCATGATTCAAAGAGAAAAAAGATGGTACAGAAATTTTAATTGCATCTGTTACAAGGAGTGATTTATGTTGTTGAAGGTCATACCAGTCACAATGAAGAGCCTCTGACTTTCGATTGCAGATATATTTGCTATAAATAATATTTTGTAAGATAGTTAACAATGTCTAGTCACCTGAAGGCCTACAGCAGAATTGCTACCATCCCCAGCAAATTTACAAGTCAAGTTGATTTTTATGTCAGACATCAACAGGTAAAAAAAAATGGTGAATTTGGTGAAAAGTGTGGTTCACAACTTCTTTGGATATTATATCACAAGAAGAAAGCTTGACATGCTGTAAAGTACGATAAAAGTGGTGTGAAAAATTGGCTGATATGGGGAAAAGAGGATTTGGCTTGAAAGTTTGTTTGTGTCCCTCCAAGTATTAGACCCAGTATCAGATACATTATAGTGGCTGTCTGAAAATATTGGCTACAGGGAGTGGGTAGGGGAGTGGGGGGGGGGTTAGTTATCATCCCACTTGTCTTCCATACCACCATTTACATCCTTGGAATTTCATTTATAAAAAAACTTGACTTTATTGTACTTGATTTTATGAATGGTTTGTCGCTATTTACTCTAAACTCCAATATGTGCTGTTATAGTATACCTTGAATACAGATATATTGAACTATAAATTAAACATTTCTAAGATACTCTCTAGTTTTCTTGTACATGTATGTGATTATTATTAAAATAAACATTAGTCTGGATGACGAAATGTTTGAAGCTCAAATCATTTTCATAAATAGATAGCTCCTTTAGCTTCATTATGTAAGGAAAATATCTACCGTAGGATCCTAGGAGGGTATCCTAATGTGATCAATTGTTTATTTTAAAAGCAACCAAACCCATAAAAGCTGCCAGGGCAAATTTTTAAGGTTTTTGTCAGTTTGTCCCTGGGACAACCACTCCTTACAGTTTTGTTGTTCGGAACAACAAATTTGGTTGCCCCTAAAAATGTATGAAAACAACAATGACCAATAATGCACACTGTTGGAGAGAGGTGCAGGTTTGATCTGTTTATAGCTCCATGGTTTGATGAATAGAACACCAACTTTGGGGGTGATACCAGTCCAATTAATCATTTTACCTTTTTGGAGGTATTTAGTTACAATTCAAGCTGAATTTCATGTAAACGACTAGTCGTCCGTCCACCAGACAACCTCCACAGTAGACATTTTGGTAGTCTCGGATGACCGGATTACCTCCATTAACAAATTTACCCTGGTTACTTTAAATATTACCATGGTATATCTCGCTGTCAGTTCGTACCTTGTCGCTGTTTCTCGTGCGTATTTCACCGATACAGGCTACAGCAAGAATTGCCTGGTCATAAGAATTAAAACTGTCTCACGCTTGATGAGGGAGGTGAATAGACTTAGTCGGTCTGCCAAAGCAATATATGCTTGGATGGAAGTAGGAATGCTCTTTCTGCAGCCTGGAAATCAGATTAGTGTGTGGCCAAAGATCAATAGACTTCGGAATAAAAGATCGAATTGTTAGAAGGTTTACTACGGACGGACGGATGGAGGGGGAAAAAGATGTGGATTAAGAAAGGTGAAGGGACTGTACATACATGATTGTCTTTATTCATTAAGGTAGACTGAAGTGACCTCGAAATTTATCAATTTCAGACAAGTGCACAGTTGCCTTAAATTAAACCCTGAAAAGATTTGACATTTTTCTGTGATACACTGTATGAGTACACTGTATACAGTACAGTTAAGTTCAGTACAGTACAGTACATACAGTACAGTGCTCATGAGCTGCTGTGGATATCCGTTAAGCCAGCTCAAAAATCCGCATTTGGCTGTTGTTAAATGTTTTGAGATGCCAGGTACAGAAATATTTCTTTTGTACAGATTCGTTATAAATATTCTATATACAGTATACATATTTTTGTTACTTGCTGCCATACTGTAGCAGTTTGAGATTGTTAATTAGTCAAGACAGAATTTGCCTCTATACCACAGAGAATAAGTAAGGGTTTAATTAATGCCTCAGGCAAGTTTGAAGGGCTGTGTGTGATGGTTTGTGTTTCACCTTAAACGTAGTACGGTATTATGTTGTGGTACGTAAGGGCTGTTAGCAATCTTCAGTGAGAGTGAGTACGTTGAATAAGAGTGAGAACTTCCCTACAACTTGGGATTTTGTCTAAGAAAATAACAATGCTGCGATATCCATAAGGAATTGTATACAATAAGACAAGTCAATTGGTTTACAGGTTAGAAAATAATAATGTGGAAGTAAGAGCATAGATTATCTTCTTTATTTTGCCGGCTCACCGAGGGGATGGGGGAAGGTATAAAGCGGAGGGGGCAGGGGATAAGGCGGAGGGGGCAGGGGATAAGGGGGAGGGGCAGGGCAAAAGGGTGGAGCGTTATAAGTCTGGTCTCATACTGCATGAGTGAATATAACATGATGGAACTTGATCATCATGATGTGGGAAATTGTGGGTAGTCTCAGCATGGTTTCGCCAGGTTTAATTCGAGTGGACTTCCGGCGGGGAAACCCAACATGTGGCATTTCCCTGCATGGCAGTCTGCAGTGTGAAGCAGTTCACAACTACAGTAAGACTCCAGATTTAACATTATTTATCCAGAAAATTTGTCTTCATGTGGGTTTATCAGTCTTCGGTGTGCAGGGGAAGGGGGGGGTCAGTTATAAGGTACAGAAAATAACAGATAGGTCACAGTGGTTCCTCCCCTAAAAACAACCTTGTACGACGGTACCATACATCATTTAAAAGTTGGAAACATCTATCTCGTGTGAGTAAATTCCTATGAATTTTAACGTAAATTGTTCAAGCGTTTTAAATCAATAAAAGCCTCGAATCAAATTCAATCTCATAATTTGTACTATTTTGAATTACAATCAGAATTTATCTGATTATTATGTCCACTCACTGCACAGTTTTTACTCAACACCGAAAAGTTCATAATTCCTCTCCTGTTTGGACGAGTTTATTTCCCTCTTCACTTTGAAGTCGATTATGAGTTTGGTTTTTTGCGTCTTCAGAGGCATGAATTGGGTCATCAGTAATTATTTGCCTAGTCTTAACGCTTCCTCAAATTTAAAGGAAAACCTTTGAGTCTGAAGGCATTTTTTTTAGCTTTGGTGACTCATTGCTCTGAACACCCCATTAACCACAGTCCCTGATTCACAGATTTTATGATTTAAAGGAGGCCGCTGAAAATTGAAATTATTCAAATATAATAAATTTGTCTCCATTTTTGGCATGTACATTTTGTAATTTCAAGGTCACAATCACCTCTTGGCATAGTAGTGAATCATGTCAATGTTTACTCTGCTGGTTTAAGTGTAATATTTGAACAATTTTATTCAATGTCCCAAATTTTGGCAAGGATTCAATCGCAGTTAAACAATTTTTTTTTTATAGTTGTCATATTTACTTGGTGAGATATTTGCATATATAATTGACCAAAATGAGTTCATCAACAGAACTAACGAGGAGATTCCGTAGTTGGCAAACGAGATCAAATTCTTTCTTCAAATTGTTTCTTCCACAAGACGGACTTTAAATGCGAAGAACGCTTTCGGGAGAGAACCGCAGCTTCCCTCGTTAGCGTCTCGAACACTTCATTAAGCTTTTCGAATTCATTATTGAGTTTGTCGTAGAGGTTGATGGGATCAATACGAAGGGAAGGAAGGACATGTATGAACTGTTAATGTAAACAGTGTCCTTTCTTATTAAAGTTATGAAGAATTTGAGACTTGCATCAATTGGTTTCATCATGAGGAGGGGTAGTCTAAATTAGAAGGAGGAGGAGGGATAGAGGGAGGTTGTCATTTTTATTCATATTCATTAGTACTGTTTCCAACTTTTCTGGTTTTTTTTTAAATAGAAAAGTTGCATAGACATCATTAATAATTTAAATTGCTGAATTTATTGTTTTGTATTGACATTGATGAATGAAATGGGGAAGAATTTGTTTTTGGTGTAATACCCTGTAGAGTACACTACTGCACAAACATATATCTAATTTACTGCCCCCCTGTCTTACCTGTCTTGATTCTACTATTGCTCTTTCCCATCTAGCCTACTAACTGGTAACATTTGAGCACTGCCCCCCCCCTTGACCCTCCTTTTGGGGCAACACCTCTCCATTTTGGATCTACCATTCGCGAAATGAAGAAGCCTTTACTCTGGTGATGGTTTCCTTTGTTCAAGAAACAAATAAAAATAAAAGTACCGTATATATATATAATTTCAGTATTTTCAGAATTTTATAAGTAACAAGAAAAACTAAGTTGAATATACTTATATATCAGAGGTTCAGGGATATTAAAATATGTGTAGCCTGCCAATAGGTATCATGCTTTAAACTCTCTTGTCACAAAGAACTATTTATGATTGACTTTATGGATGTCTTTACTACTCTACAAGGCAGTGAATGGCTCTCTCTCTTTCTCTCCTGGTGTTGTGGTATATATATTGTACATTATCTCCACACAGCATCTGTAGTAGTGCTATACTATACTGCTAATTTTTAATGGTCTTCTCCTGGCTGGCCAGAGGTTACATATGTGTTTCCATCTAGGCCTCCTAGTTGGAATTCCTGACATGAGCTCTGTTGTCAGGGTTTGAACTACCAAAGGTGGGATTTATTGTGTAGAGATGAGAAGGTTAATTCTTGGCAGCATTCTCCTTTCTATAAAGGAGAATAGGTAAAAACTGCTCCCACTGGTAATTAGCAGTGCCAGTGCTTTGGTGTGTGCTGAAGTGTAAAGACAGAGATTTGGGGGGAAGAGCTGAGAGTGTTGGCTTGGATTTATTGGTTTTAAGAAATGTAGTAAATGCCTCTCAGCAATGAGAGATAGAGATAGAGAGAGAAAAGCCTGAAAGTGAACAGGTCAGAGTAATTATTATGAAGAAAAGCAGGCCACAGTGAGTAAATGTAGGGTACAGTATACAGGTCATATGTCATTCAGGCTTCTTAATTAAATAACTCTGTAAATTTAATGTTTTTGAATGAATCAATTCAAGGAAAAACTGAAGGACATTAGAGGTCCGTTTAAAGGGAAATTCTGGTGGCAGGCAATGAAACATTTGTTATGAAGAGAACAAAATATTCCACACTGATAGTAGAAAACCCATCTCATTCTGTTTCCTTACAAGAGAGATAGTTGATTGAGTGTATTACTGTACCTATTGTGACTGGCCAAAGGACAGTAACCCTTGAGTCTTCCAGGACGTGGATCTCAGTGGGTGGTCTGTGATGTCATCACAGTAGGGATCTGTGATGTCATCACAGTAGAGGATCTGTGACATCACAGTAGGGGGTCTGTGATGTCATCACAGTAGAGGATCTGTGACATCACAGTAGGGGATCTGTGATGTCATCACAGTAGGGGATATGTGATGACATCACAGTAGGGGTCTGTGATGTCATCACAGTAGGCCGTCTGTGATGTCACGACTGTGGATGTTCTGTAAAAGCTTTACTTTTCTATTTTCTTGTCGAATGATGCGTGAAATGGTGATGCATATTTGGAATGTTTGTTTATGTGTCAAATTTCTCTATATTCAGAATTTTCATCGAAATCATGCAACTTATTTCTCTCTTAAAATCATGTTCTCTCTGTGCATTTGTGTTAAATATTACAGAGAAAAAGCAAAGACTGTACAGCTCAATGATCGCCATGGTGATATCATTCATTCCACTGTTGCCAGATGCATTCATAAAATATCAGAATATTATTAGAAAAAAGTCAATACCTTCCCGCAGTACCAAATTGCTGTGAGGATGTGGTTTTGTGGTCGACTGCAGCCACAGAAATATCCATGTAATGTCCTGCTGTAATGTTAATTTTGACTGCGACACCATGTCGGTCATCTGGATGAAAATGCTGTAAATTTGCAGTCGCTTGAGTTAGTAACACCTCGTGAAGCTGTGTGCACTGTGGAATCAGTTAACATTGTAACATTTGTGTGCTTATTATGTTACACTTTTAATTATGCAGTGCATGAACAGTCTGAGCACTAATGTTTGGTTACTGAATGATCTGTACCCATGGGAGTTATTAGTTCTAAGTGTATTGACTACCCTTTTATACTTGATCAAGCAGTTTTAACCAGTCACCACTTGCATTTCAAACATGAGACGTGTGATGAGTAGATGGAGAGGCCATCACAAAAACTTGAACAAGTGACTCAGCCACTTGGGAAATTAATGAAGGTAACATACATCTCAAAGTATAATTTTACATTCAATAAAACATTAGTTATTTGGGAAACTTTTGCCTCTGATTTATTCAAAACATTAAGAAGCTGTTGGGTGTGATGTTTTCTTTTGGAGTCCATATTTGTGTATGTTTGTGTGTGTGGGTATCTGTGTGTGTGTGTGATGCCTTGGATTTTAATCTCTCTAACTCAGAATGTACATGATGATTTAACATGGTACTTGATATGTGGATCCACCTAAGTATCGAGTTCAAGAACACTCTTAGAATTGGTCCTGTCAAAGAAACGGATGTGGTATGAAAAAAGATTTTCCTTGACCTTCCTTGACCTACCTAGACTGTTTATTCAAGTATCAACTGACCAGTATCTATATTTAATTAATTAAAATGTTATAACTTTCTCCTGCAACTGTTTGTCCCTTGGGTATGAGTCCAAAACCAATCTCTCTGGCTAGTTCTAAGTGGATGCAATATTTTATAACTTTTTAAAGTACACTTGTATTTTGTTGTATTGTTAAGATGCTAAAAAAGATGTGTGTATGCACTTATTTTTCTTTTTTTTGAAGGATAGGGGGAGGTGGGCTTAAAAAAATAATTTTAAGCTGAAGTGGCAAAAAAATGTCTTTATCACTCTAAAGACCAATATGGGAGATTGATGTATGATGAATATTGAAAGATCCAGTTGTTTAGACTAGACTTTAAAAAAATAAAATAAAAACATGTCTCCACTGATCCTTGTCAGGGAGAGGGGAGGCTATGCAATTCATCTTGGCCACTTGGGAAGTTTATCGGAAGGAGGGATGGCAGTGAAGTCCTTGAGTGGCGATCACTCACCGGAGGGTTTGAACAGGTCTGACAAGGAATGTCCAATCGCTTTACGGAAAGACCCTTGCACCATTTTGGTTCTTACCTTCGCCTGCTAGCTCCAAAGAACAGAAAATCAAGAATACTGTAGCTTTACCCAAGTCTAATGGTTTGCCATTACCAGTACTGAACTAAACAGTCTTAACTTGGTTATTATTGTATTTACTTTGACTACTTGTATACTTCTTTTTGGAAAATCTATTCACATTTATATCGCATAAAATACTAATAAAACTTATTAAGTGAATTACAATGGTATTAACCTAGTCATACTTCGACAAACCCATGCAAATATGACCCCAGCTGGTTATCTCATAGCCTGAAGCAAAATGCTTTGCAGGTGTACTGACCTTTGACCTTTACTGATCTTCTCCAGTCTCCCTATACTGTGAGTTACAAGTAGACTACTGTAGGTAGTGTACAGTATCAATTTTAATATCAAACTTGTTCTGAAGGATTTTGGAAAGCCTGTACTGTAGCATGTATGTCAGAGTTCATCCTTTTGAGAAGACTCTATGCAAACACTTCTGAAACCTTTTAAAAAGAGGTTCCATTCGTCATTGTCATTATTTCATCTTTGCTGTCATAATTGCCATTTAATTGCCGTTTTAATTGATCACTAATGCAACATTATTCTCGCCAAATGCAGTCGGCGAAAAAATATTTTTGAGTTAAGTCCATTTAATATAAAGCGAGAAGGTCTTAATGCTCTACGCTCAAACCAGGCATTTGTCTTTATCTTGCATTGTCCAAAAATATCTCTAAAGAAAAAAGTCAGCACTAGGCCTATATATTATGTATAGTACAATTGATAATTCATTGTACAAAAAAAAAAAAAAATTATACTCGGAGTGATTCACATCACGGCAAATAATTTTGGCCTAAGGGCATTCCCAAAAATGAAAATAGATTATATGTGAGTCATTATTCCCTGCTACATTCTGGGGAACCTTAAAATTAGCCCAATTTCAAATCCATAAGGGATACTTCCATGTTCCGAGGTAGGTGTCTTTTTGTCTGAGACCGACATGTGGAGTAATTCTGTGTCGTAGTTCCATAATTAAATTTTTTGGACTAAGTTGAAAATTGTTGATCTGCCCAACTTTTGGAGAATTCTCCACAATGTATGGGGTTCCTTGGTAGGAAATTACAAACGGCCCCCAAAAATCTTGTTTGATGGGACTTTTTGGCTATTTCAAAGATGGAACTATATAGCATGCCATGCTTAAACATGAATGTTTATTTTGCAGAGGGATGCTTTGGACAAAAATTGTTCACTCTACGAATATTAAGACCATAGAAAATCTTCTCAATTAATACAGGGACAATTTTCCAGTTTCCATACATTTTTTTTTATGCTGTACTTATATTTTCAATAAAATACCTGAAATGTCAAACAGTTTGACATCATTTAAGGCAGAAAGGTAGGGAAATTTTGAGAACAAAAAATTAGTAATTTGGTAGATTTCACTGAGGTCCTTCAAAGGATGCCACAATGGGTAAATATGTACTGTATGAATGATTCAGTGCTATGAATGTGGCCTGCGGAACTTTTTAGCAAAGAAATGCATGAAATGTGTAAACAATTGGGGGGGGGGCATGTCCTGTTTGTGATAGCTTAGTACTTGTGATACAGATGGACAATATGGCTGCAGAATTTCTGATCTTCAAACATGCACTTAACTACATTTAACTGCAGTAAATTAATTGTTTATGCAGGACCTCAATAGTAGGAGGACAATTGCATTTACATTACGGATCAGACCCCGCACTTGGTTTTCGGCATTAAATTGATCTTGAACCCCTCCCCATCACAATGTTTCTTTTACTACAAGAATAGGAGCGAAATCATAAGCCATGTGATGTGCAGTGCTGTGCTACGAATAATGTGTACAATATTATTGTATCAAATCATGCCAGTAACAAACAACAACGGAAGTTAAAGGTCACTGCCGATCCCGTCAACCCCAAGCCGTGTTCACATCACAAATTTAAGCACAGAGCACAGGCTCTGATCCCTCCCCCCCCCCTCAATCCTAGTCTCTATTGCGGGGCTCAAATCACTAGGTGTGATCCGTGGTTTCATTACAAATTTAACACTGAGCGCAGGGTGTATTAATGATGCGTATCGCTTATTATGTAAATAGCATAGCACTTGAATTCCTAATACCACAAACAGGAGCAAACAATATGCTGCAAGTGACTACATATCCTTTCATTTCTTGAGCAACCATCATACGATGATTGCTCAAAATATCTCAGGGGGGAATTTGATGTTGATTAACCAAAAAAGAGTCATTCTTATTTTCTCCTTTTAATCTTGTGTGCTATGTAGCCTATGTCCATGGAAATTCCATGGAAGCTAGAAAATGATTTCCACCGAAGCTGTAGAGAAAGATTACTAATTTATTATATCTGCCCAGGATAATACTGCAGAGGAAAGTAAACATGGAGAAAAAAGCATCTGGAAAAGGTTGTCACGACCCAGAATTGTATACGTTCTTTCAGATTCGGTCATGCAGAAGTAACATTTCTTGAGGGCCTAACTCTTTGTAAGAAGTTGTGTCTCTCTTTTGTTGCGAAGGAAGTCACGGCAGCTGTTGTCACGGTATATGTCTGCTGTAATTTGTAATATCATTAGAAAACTCTGTATTGGCCATTTTTTACCATATTCACAAAAAAAGTTACATGCCTTGCAGAACAGTTCTACATATTAGTTTTACCCTGCTGAACCGATACCGGAAAGTGGTGGCAATGCCAGAGGAGGGGGGGGGGGAAATACTCCGGTATTTGGTACTTGAATTCTTTGCAGATATATATCGATGTTCACATAAACTTAATCGCATGCAAAGAAAAAGGGAAATTAGAAATTGTCAAAAAAGAATATTTTTTTTATCATGATTGGATCAGTAATGAGACCATTATTCAAACTAAGGAATATCATTGATATTGGAATTTAGTTTGCAATCAATGGAAATTGCTGCTTTAAGGATTACTAATATTGCACACAGTAAAATGTGATAAGTCAAAAAACAAAAATATTGATATATTGAATTACAGGTTCAGAACCAGTTTACATTTGGCAGTTTTAGAGAAATTACTCGCAAAGTTCAATAAATCCTTCGGTGGAAGTTAACAGTGACTACACAGACTGTACAAGTGGGACATTTTGCCAAACTTCCAGTCATTTCTCAAAATTAATATTATAGATTAGATCTGATCCTATTATTTCCCGTTGAGTTTGAAAAAGTTTCTCATTTAGAGACACTTTCTTATTGTGTTAATAATCACATGTACAAACTTGAGGAAAGACATTTTCCAGAGTACTGGACATTGTTTTTTCATTATTTGACATGAATTGCCTCATAATTTGTGTTTATGGTTTATATATTACCAATTTAAGTTCAACAAATAAACAGAAAAATGTCCAAAAGCTGCATCAGATGTATCTGGATACTAAACGTTGTAGTAAGTTGTTGTTATTCCAAGGATGGGAATGATAATCTGTTGCAGTTATGTTGTGGTTTATACACCGTCTACCTCGATGTGGGATTACTGCCGAGAATCATAAAAGCGATGCACTGTAGGGTTACTCAAAGGTCAAGAGTGGTCAAAGAATCTTGGAAATTGTCACTAACAATTTATTGAAAGTGGTCAGTTCACTGTATGCACCAGTAGGTAACAGGTATTATTCATCTGGCTCATAGGGATTGAAATTTATTTGTAACTTTGTCCTTCCTTTGAGGGAGATAGTTAGGAAAGATATTGAATTACAAAAGGTTGACTTAATTCTACCTAGATGCACCTTGATTCCTTCTGTGAAGGTTTTTAAAAATTAAACTGAATAGCTTAGATTGAGCTCTGTGGATATCTGGAATGCTCTGAAATGTTAGCGTGGTGAAATAATTGCTAATAACGGTTTGCGAGATTATATATTTTAGAAGGGTTCGGATTAGATATACTTCCATGGAGAAGAGAGAGTAAAAAAATGTTCAGCATTTATTTCTGTCATTGAGAAAAGATATTTAGGGAAACTGGGGTGGGGTGGGTGGGAGGGTGGAGGTTTGGTTACTGGTTAGCCTTAAATCTGCTTTTTGAATCGAGTTTGATAAAAATTCCTGGTCTGCTGCTTCGATACTTCAATCTCATAACAAA